>NW_017731391.1:1227590-1284828 GCF_001890085.2 Hipposideros armiger | reverse complement strand
CTTATAATTCCAGACACTAGAAACCTGAAATCAGAGTATTGTCAGAACCATGCTCTCCCCAAAGGCTCTAGGGAAAAATTCGTCCTTGCTTCTTCCAGCTTCTGGTGGTTCCCAACAATCCTTGGCATTCCTTGGCTTGTAGATAAGTCACTACAAGGGCGGAAAAGATTCAAGAAGGAGAAAAGTATATTGCCACAGAAAGGTATGTGGAACGCAGACTGAATAGGGACCACTGGGTTTGGTAATGAGGTTTTTGCTGACTTTAGAAGTTAGGTTGCAGTAGATGGAAGAATGATAGAGAAGTGAGCAAGTACGGTCATGTTATCTGAACGGAAACTAAACTTCATCATTGGCTTAATAATAAATTTTAGGTTCATAAATCACGGCGCTGACCTCTTTTCCCTCCTCTTGTTTGGAGATACCTGGGCCCTCATTCAGTGCTTCTTTTCAGGGGATACTGGCCACCCAGGTCTGTCTGATGAGCACAGCACTGATTTCTGCTCCTGAAATGTCGTTGTCCTTCATAAGTTCAAATGTTACCCATGGCTCAGATCTGGCTCACACACTGTCTCCTGAAAGTCTTTCCTAGTTTCCCCATCTGCAAAGTTATCTTTTCCTCCTCTGCATTTCTACAACATTTTTTTCTACATCTCTTAAAGTACACCTTGCTTTAAACCTTTATTTATTTTTTTTTATAATTATTGGTGCTTTTCCTCTCTACTAGACTAAATCTTCAAACAAGATCTATGACTAATTCACCTTGATATTCCCAACAATATCATATTTCTTCGCACTTACATTAGATATTAATATTTAATACATGCTGAGTATTCAGTAAATATTGGTTTAGTAAATTAGTAAAGGGAGACTAGCTGGGCTCAACATGATAACCTAAAATGGAGTCCAAAAATCTGACATAATGGGCATATCTTTAGATTAGATGCTCTTTGCAGATAACAGGAATTTTTAAGTCAGCAGAAGCAGAGTTAAATGCCAAACATCTAACTCAATCCAAAGCATCCCAAATTCAGGAGGTGATGTAAATACAGCCAAGGACGGAATTGCTATAATAAATCATGTGGTGTGGGCTGAATCGTACTCCTTCAAAATTCAAATGTTGAAACCCTAACCCCCAGTACCTTAGAATGTGACTATATGTAGAAATAGGACATTTAAAGAAGTGATTACATTAAAATGAGATCATTAGGGCAGGCCCTCATCCAATCTGACTGGTGTCCTTATAAGAAGAGGAGATTAGGACACAGAGAGACACCAGGTATTTGAACACACAGAGGAAAGACCATGTGAGAGGAACAGAGAGAAAACAGCACCTGCAGGTCAAAGAGAGGCCTCAGAAGAAATCCAACCTGCTCACACCTTGATCTTGGACAACTGCCTCCAGAACTGAGAAAATAAATGCCTATTGTTGAAACCACCCAGTCTGTAGGTGGCATTCTGAGCCGACCAGTATATCACCGTAGTAAAGAGCCACATTGCACTCTAAGAAGGGGATGGCAGTGGGACAGACCAAACAGTAGTCTACTACTTTCTATGTGATTTTGAGCAAGTAATATTGCCTTTCCAAGCCAGTTCTTATATCACTACATGGGAGACAATAATTCGTCTATGGTTGTTATGAGGAATACGTATGATACATATATAGTACCTGAAACAGAAGGAGCACTCAACAAAGGATACTTCCATACTATCAGAGCAATGAGAAATGTAATGTAAATATTAGATGATTACTCTGAAGACTAGCAGCATGTCTTATTATATATTATATTAAATGTGATATTTTTACTGGTTAATTATTATTAATATATAATTTGAGATATTTCATGTATCCAATATAATAACAATTAAATGTATTAAACTTAATAGTATACTATTAAATAAGAGAAAGCAAAAAAAATTATATAAAACTCTGCTAGTTACAACTCTATAAAAACTATGCATACGTGTTGCCAAGATTGAAAGGCAATGTGTAAGTAAGGATATAGTTGTTTAATGTTGAATCAGTTAGGAGGAAAAAGCTGAATTTGAAGTAATTTAGTTCCAAAGTGGAATTTATTTACCCTCAGATCCCAAGGAAGGGTTGAGCAATGGAGCTGTAGAAGAGCAGGAATCCAGCTGGCCATTGGAACATTTGCAACCAGGAGTTTTAACACAGTTGGGAGACTCTTTTCATCTCTAGATCCTGTTTTGGCTTCATTCCTTCCTATTCACTGTAATTGGCTTTGTCTACATGCAGAAAACATGGCCTCCCCCAAGTCACACTTAACTCCAAACAGGGACTCTTATATTCCCTATTCTCACTCAAGGCCAGCCGGCACTTGGTATGGAAACTGACGATCATCCCTACAATCAGGTTCAAATCCCAGAGAAGGGAATCATGGGTGTTGCCTTTCATTCAATCAACCATAGGCAGGAGGCCAGGTCACATAAGAGCATAGCAGTTCCCACAAGAACCACAGACCTGAAGCGAGGGAAGCAGCAGTTCCCCAGAACAAGTGTTGGTACTGGGGAAAAACGCATGTGCGAAAAATCAAATGTATGTCTGCTCTATGTATAATTATAGCTTTTATTTTCCCAAATGTTAAAATATAATAACTTTTAAAAGGAAACAAAGAAAATGGTTGGTACTAAAAAACATCTTTCTTTCTCCCTTTTACTTCTACTTTACCTTAATTAGAATGTGTTTCAGCATCTCTGTTCAATTTATGATTAAACACGGTCACCACGTATTGGAAGCTCTTGCAGAAATGGGTGATTGATGTCCACGTTAGTGTCATCTTTAGCTCTTCCCTCGTTGAACATCAGAATAATTCATCCATTAGATGTTAGAACAGGTTCATATTTGATGTATTCAATTAGCTCCCAAGTTTTCAGCATTTGGGTTAAATCTCATTCACAGTTACACCCACAGTTTAATCTCAAGGAACTAACTAGAAACAAACAGGACCCCACTTTGCCACAGAGACATACCTAGACATCTTCATCTTTTCCCTCAGCATATGTAGATAACATTTTTTAAAAATAAATTTGCATACAAATTTAAAGAATCTATTTTTTTTTAATATTTACAATAGGGTTCTATTCTTTTGGGGGGGGTGGGGAACAGTGTGCTTTTCCAGGACCCATCAGCTCCAAGTCCAGTAGTTGTTTCAATCTAGTTGTGGAGGGCGCAGCTCAGTGGACCATGTGGGGATCAAACTAGCAACATAGGTGCTATAAGCACTGCACTCTAACCAACTGAGCTAACTGGGTGCCCCAAGAATCTATTTTAAGGTCATATGTAAAGTCTTTTATGAAGAGCTTCCAAATTCTTACTCTTGAATCTCTCCTAGTAGCAGGAGCTAATTTGACTGCTGAGATATTCACAGAAGAGATGAGAAAAAAATAATGAATTTCCAAGCATGTTTAATTTCATAGACTCTTAGGCTCATAATTGAGTAGTTGATTTCCAGTTTTTCCAGGTGCAACCACGCAACAGGAAAATGATTTTAACAGATGAAGATTTAGTGACAGCCTAATAAATGTTTTAGGCCAGCTCTGAAGATTCTCTCAACTTTCTATGTACTATTAAAGAGCAACACATATCCAGTGGTTAGAATGCTCTGGTAGTGCACCTAGGGACAGACATGCCTGTATAACACAATAGGATCTGCCCAGCGTCCAAACAGCACGCAAACAAAAATGAAAATGACCAATAGCCAGGGTACCTACAATCTGGACAAAATCACAGAAACTGCTCAGGGCAAACGTTCGAGCAGAAAAACCCTTGGCCTCTCTGTGTTTGCAATAGGACTACGTGCCCAGGCTCAAGGGCCTTTCCAAAAATGCACTGGCAAAACTCCCTGCCAGTCAATCGGGCAAAGCATGGCAGAGAGAACACTCTATTACGTATTGCTAGTTTTAAATGAAGGCTATCCTAATAAACAAACTAAGAAGCAAACATTAGCAGTCATGCCCAGCTCAACTTGCCAGAGAAGTGGGGCCATAAATGTAATAAAGAATTCTATAGTGGAATCACTTTTATACATAGGTTTAAAATTTTCATCCATAGAGAACTCATTCTAGAGTTCCTTATGGTTCCCTCAATACCTTTTTGCACGCTGCAGTGGCACCTGTCTAATTCTCCATGGGCAAAGATGTCTTGATATATCATGAAATGGAAAAAGCAGCCAGCGTAGTAGATTTCCAGTCAACACACTAGAACGTTGCATCCTTCTGCACTTTAATTCCCTAAGTGTTTGGGAATTAAAGTCATTAATCTTTTTTTTCTTCTTCTTTTTTTTTATTAAAATCACAAGGCCCTACTGGTATGGTGATTAGCAATTTTAGCCTTAAAAGAAAAAAGGAATTCTAGCACAGAGGCAAGAAAACAGAAAAACAGAACAGCTGAAAAGACCTGCTTTATTTTTGCTTTCCATTTAGTTGGCAAAACAAAATTCCCATTTGGAAAGAATTTCTCTCCCACCCACTCCACTTTAGTTACTACATGTGTCCTCTCTCTTTTCCTCTGTCTTCTTTATGTTTGTTTTTTTTTCCTTAATGCTGCTGCTTTTTTATTCACTGAGCATTTCCTAATTTTTTTCATTCACTTAACAAAGATCCAGTGCATGCCTGCTACAGGTGAAGAACTACAGGTGAAGAACATTGTGGGGCCATCTAAAGATAAATTAATCATGAGGCCTAACATCAAAACCTGCGTTATCCCAGGAGAGGATATGACTGATACATAAACAAGTAAAATCAAAAGTAAAAGGTGGTAAATGACAAAATAAATATAAAGTGACATAGAAACTCAGAAAGAGAGAGATTCTTTCCAGCTTGAGGGTTCAGTGAAAGTTCACAGAGGAGGTGTGTGGAGAAAGGGCGTTCGTTCTTCGCAGAGAAAACAGCATGAGCAGAGTCAGGAGGCACAACACATGGAGGGACTGAGTTTAATAAAAGCAGCAGTTCTCAGGGTGTGGTCCTCAGAAGATCAGCATCAGCATTACCTGAGAACTTGTTAAATAAGTACATTCTCAAGCCCCACCCCAGATCTAGTGAGTCAAAAACCTGGTGGTCAGACTCACCACGATGTACAAAGTAACAAGCCCTCCAGGAGATCTGATGCATATTCAAATCTGAGAGTCACTGATAGAAGCATATGACACACAGGGTACCTGGAGCAGGAAGTCAGCTTTTTAAAAGAATGTATATTCTGCTGCTGTTTGGTGGAGTGTTCTAGCGTGTCTTAGTGCGAAACAGTTTTAGTGTTTTTTATTCTTTTATTTCCTTGTTGATCTTTTGTCTAGTTGCTCTATTATTGAAAGTGTCCAACTATTGTTGAATTGATTTTTTTCTCCCTTCATTTCTGTCCATTTTTGCTTCATGAATTTTGGAACGTTGTTGCTAAGTGCTGGTTGTCATAACAAAACGCCACAGAGTACAACAGAAATTTATTTTCTCACAGTTCTGGATGGTGGAAGATCAAGATTAAGGTTCCAGGAAGGTTGGTCTCTTCCAAGGCCACTCTCCTTGGCTTGCAGATGGCCACACCCTTGCTGCCTCTTCATATGGTTGTCCCTCTGGACAAGGTCTCTTCATGTGTCCTAATCTCCTCTTCTTGTAAGGACACCAGCCAGATAGGATGAGGACATACTCTGAAGCCTCACTTTAACTTAATTATATATTTTTTAATTTTTTATTAAAAATATAGTTAGCATACAAACTTACATGATCACTATGATAAGTCCAGCAACTATCTGCCACCATACCACACTATCACAATATTATTGACTATATTCCCTACACTGTACATTACATTCCCATGGCTTATTTTTTTTAATATACCTGGAAATTTGGACCACTTATTGCCCTTCACCTTCCCCCCTTTTTAATTTTTCAGCTATAGCTGACATTCAATATTATTGTATATTTGTTTCAGGTGTACAGCATAGTGGTTAGACATTTGTATCATTTAAGAAGTGACCCCACTGACTATCTAGTACCCACCTGACCTATACATAAGTATTACCATTTCATTGACTATATTCCCTATGCTTTACGTTATTTCCCATGGCTATTATGTAACTACCAAGTTTTACTTCTTAATCCCTTCACCTTTTTCACCCTGCCCCCCAGTTCCCCTCCCATCTATCACCCCAACAAATCTTGGACCCATATGACACCATCACTAGTTATTACAATATCATTGCCTATAATCCTTATGCTATACCTTACATCTGCATGACTACTTTGTAACAATCAATTTGTACTTCTTAATCCCTTCTCCTTTTCACCCAACCCCTCTCCCATCTGCGAACGATCAAAATGTTCTCTGTATCTATGAGTTTGTTTCTCTTTTGTTTATTTTGTTCTTTAGATTTCTCATATAAGCGAAATCACATTGCATCTGTCTTTCACTATCTGACATACTCCACTCAGCACAACACCCTCCAGGTCTGTCCATGCTGCTGCAGATGACAAGAACCCATTCCCTTTCATGGCCAAGCAATATTCCATTGTAGATATGTACCACCTATTCTTTATCCATTCATCCATCGACGAACACCCAGGCTGCCTCCACATCTTGGCCATTGTAAACAATGCTGCAATGAACATATGGAAGCACACGTCCCCTCAAAGTAGCATTTTGGGTTTCTTCAGATAAATACCAGAAAGTGGGATTACTGGGTCTTTCTTTGTCTCTTGTTATAGCCTTTGTTTGTTTGTTTTTAAAGATTTTATTGGGGAATTGGAGGAGGGGAACAGCGTTAGGGAATTGGGGAAGGGGAACAGACAAGTTGCTGTCCTTTGGTTCTTCAATCTAGTTGTGGAGGACGTCGCTTCACTGGTCCATGTTGATATTATCATTGCGCTCTTCCCGGGTGAGGCAGTCGCTCACCGGCCATTGGATGGCCACTCAGGCAGCTCAAGGCAGCTCATGAAAGTGCACGCCAGCTGCCGGCCAGCCCCACTGCAGCCTACGCTGTCGCTGGTGACTCACAGCAGCCCAGCTCTAGGTTGTGCTGTTGCTCACCATCTTAGCTGTAGAGGGTGCAGCATCACTGACCCTCATGTGGGATCTGAACTGGGGCCCTGCTGCTCAGAGCAGGCATCCCAAGCCAGCTCTTAACAAACATGCCACTCAACCGGCCCAGCTATCCTATGTTTTTGATTGGAGCATTTAATCCACTTACATTGAAAGCAACTGTTGATAGATATGTAGTTATTACCATTTTAGTACTCATACCTTTGATCTTTTTTTCTTTTTCTTAAAGAAGTCCCTCTAACATTCCTTGTAATACTGGTTTGGTGGTGATGAACTCCTTTAGCTTTTTCTTCTCTGGGAAGCTCTTTATCTGTCCTGTGATTCTAAATGATAGCCTTGCTGGGTCGAGTACCCTCGGTTGTAGGTCCTTGCATTTCATCACACTGAATATTTAGTGCCAATCCCTTCTGGCTTGCAAATTTTCTGTTTAGAAATCAGCTGACAATTACACTGTAATTAATTACTTTTCTCTTGCTGCTTTTAGAATTCTCTCTTTGTCTTTAACCTTTGCCATTTTCATTATGATATGTCTTAGTGTGGGCCTCTTTGGGTTCATCTTTTTTGGGACTCTTTGTGGTTTCTGAGCTTGTATGTTTATTTCCTTCACCAAGTTAGGAAAATTTTCAGTCATTATTTCTTCAAATAGATTCTCAATACTTTGCTTTCACTCTTTTCCTTCTGGTACTTCTATGATGCAAATATTGTTACATTTGTTGTTGTCCCAGAGGTCTCTTAAACTATGCTTATTTTTTTAATTCCTTTTTCCTTTTGCTGTTCCAATTGGGTGTTTTCTGCTACCTTATCTTCCAAATCGCTGATCGATTTTGTGCTCCATCTAGTCTTCTGGTGATTCCTTCCAGTGCATTCTTCATTTCAGTTATTGTATTCTTCACTTCTGTCTTTTTTTTTTTAAATATGGTTTCTATGTCCTTCTTTTATGCTTGCTATTGCTTTGTTGCAAGTTCTCACTAAGTTTCTTGGGCATCATTATAACCATTGTTTTAAACTGTCTCTGGTAGGTTGCTTGACTTCATTTCATTTCATTCTTTTTCTGGAGTTTTCTCCTGTTCTTTCATTTGGAAGGCATTTCTTTGTTTCTTCATTTTGGCTGCCTCTCTGTGTTTGTTTCTATGTATTAGGTAGGGCTGCTATGTCTCCCAGTCTTGTTGGGTGGCCTTATGTAGTAGGTGTCCTGTGGGGCCCAGTGGCACAGTCTCCCTGGTCACCTGACCCAGGTGCTCCAAGAGTGTCCCTAGTGTGGGTTGTGTGTGTTCCCCTGTTAAAGTTGAGCCTGGATTGCTGTTGGCATGTCAGTGGGTGGTACTGACCCTCAGGCTGACTGGCTTTGGGGTGTGCCGCTTATGGGGCTAATTGGGCGGTGCTCTGCTGTGGTCTGAAGCCGACCTCCAAGCATGTTGGTTCTGGGGCCTCTTGGGAGAAGCTCTGGTGCAGGCCCAGGTCAGCCACTGCCTGTGACCGGCCAGCGAGTACATGGTAGGAACTACAAAGCGATCCACAGTTGTTCACTGCCTGTGCTAACCCTGGAGGTGTGTGGCAGAGGGCATGCTTCGAACCAAGGATGGCTGCCTCCAGTACCAAGTCTGGGATAGCTCCACAAAAAGCCAGGATACTCTGAGGCCAGCTGCCATCTGCCAGCTCCTGTAAGGTTCAGCTGCTGCTGATAAAGCCTGGTGCAGTACACAAATTGGGTGAGGCAGGGTCTCAGGGAGTCAGCAGGGTGGAACAGTGGAGCTCTCCAGGCCAATCAGATTCCAACATGGCCTGTGGGGGCGGACTCAACACAGGAAAGATGGTGCCCACCTGCCAGCTGCATGGGAGCAGGACCCCACACAGGGAAAGTGGGGACTGTCCCTTCAGTCCTTGCTCTGAAGTTACACAACTCATTCTCTCCCCGTATGTCTCTGATGCCCCCAGTTACCTTCCCTCCACCAGAGCCCAGGGCGAGTACCTGTGAGGGGCTTTGAGATGATATATGGGTTTCTCCACAGCTTTCTGTCCCACCCAGATGGTCAGAATCCTCACTGTTTTTCACAGCCAGAAGTTGTGGGGTTACTCTTCCTGACACCAGTACTCTGTGCTAGGGAGCATGGTGTGGGGGGCTGGGGCCTCTCGCTCCTTCGGGGGAATCTCTGTGGCCAAGATATCTCTCCTGATTTTCAATGCCACACGTGTATGTGAGACCAATCCATTTTGCATCTCCACCCCTCCTACCAGTTTGTTCTTTATATTCTTAGTAATAAAACTTCAGTTCAGCTAGACTTCAAATGGCTCTCCAGGTTGATTGTTCTATAATTTAGTTGTACTTTTGATGTGTTCACGGGTTGAGGCAAGCACAGCATTTATCTACTCCACAATCTTGGATCTCCCTCGTGTATCTCTTTTTTGGAGTGCAATAAATATCTTCAGGTGTGGAGAACACACACCTGGATTTTAGCCCAGAACAGACACTACCTAGTTAGGACATTTCTCTATGAGCTGCTGCTTCTCTATCTGTAAATGGAGATAATTCCCTTCCTTTTTTCCTCCGTGGTAGGCTCAGGTGAGATAGGTATATGGAGATTTTTTTTTCTTAATTACCCTTTTAAAGTCCCTATCTCCAAATAAATAATCACATTCTAAGATAATGGGAATTAGAATTTCAAAATATAATTTTTGGGGGCAAGGGGACACAATTCAGTCCCTAATGATGTATAATTGTTATATATTCTTGATGGATGTCTCTTTTGTCACTACTAATATGTTTTTTTTGTCTTAAAGTCTATTTTTGATATTAGTATAGCTACTTCAGCTCTCTTTTGGTTCACATGGTATAACCTTCATCAGGCTTACTTTCAACCTATTTGTGTCTGAATCTGAAGTATGTCTTCTGTAGATAGCAAATAGATCTTATTTTGTTTTGTTTTTTAATCCATTCTTCCAATATCTACCTTTTTTTTTTTTTTTTTTAGCTGAGCCATCCTGCCACCTGTTGGCAGCTCAGTGGCTGCTCAGCTTGGGCCAGGACTTGACCCGCTGTTGCTCACAGCTCAAACTCTTGAGTGAACTCTTAACCAACTGAGCCACTCGGCCGGCCCCAATATCTACCTTTTAATTTCATGTTTAATCCATTTATACTTAATGTAATTACTGATAAAGTAGAATTTATGTCTGTAGTTTGCCATGTTTTTTATGTCTTATGTCTTTTTGTTCCTCTTTTCCTCCATACTGCCATATTGTGTATTAAGTATGTGGGAAAAAAAAGGGGTTCTGCAATAAAAGTAACCAAAAGTAACCTCACAGGGTGATCTAATCATAGATTCCTAATGGGGCAAGTCATTGTGGGTAGTCACACCCTAGGCCTATAACTCCTTTAAGAAAAAGGTTTATCTTTGCCTTGAGCAAGCCCTGTTCATTATTTCTGAGCATCTAGGTTAATACCTTTGAAATGCTTCATTTTCAGATCACCCTCAAGAAAGGCACATAATTTTAACTATTTTGTAATTCAGTCCCTGCTTTGTTTTCGGCCACCTTTGTGATCCTCCTTATGTTCCCTTCGTCTATTGAGATCTTGCTCAAATAAACTCTAATAAAGTATTATAAAAATTGTATCCAGGTTTGGACATTCATATGTTGACAAGTAGATACTTTCTAGTATACTATATAAATTCCTTAGTCGTTTCTTTTGCTGATTTTGTTTTTCAGTTATTTCCTTAGTGGTTTGCCCTGCAGATTAAAATTATCATCTTACTAGGTCTGACAATTGAGTTTGCAAACTTGTTACAATAATGTTGCTAACCTTTTTACACATCAGAGGGATTATTCATTATGAATTTGTACCAGCTGGACAAACAGTTAACCAAGTTTACTAATTGGAAGTGCTGAAAAGATTGCATGAAAAAGTTAGACGACCTGAACTTTTTGCCAACAATTCATGGCTTTTGCATCACGACAATGCACCAGCTCACACAGCACTCACTGTCTGTGAGGGAGTTTTTAGCCAGTAAACAAATAACTGTATTGGAACACCCTCCCTACTCACCTGATCTGACTGACCCCCAGTGATTTCTTCCTTTGCCCGAAGATAAAGAAAACATTGAAAGGAAGACATTTTGATGACATTCAGGACATTAAGGGTAATACGATAACATCTCTGATGGCCATTCCAGAAAAAGACTTCCAAAATTACTTCGAAGGGTGGCCCAGGCACTGGCATCAGTGCATAGCTTCCCAAAAGGAGTACTTTGAAGGTGACCGTAGTGATATTCAGCAATGAGGTATGTGGCACTTTTTCTAGGATGAGTTCACGAACTTAATTGTCCTACCTCGTAATTTATAACAACCTAGTTTACATTAACACCAACTTAATTTCGACAGTGTACAAAAAACTTGCTCCTAAGGATCTGTTTCTTTCCTCTCCCTTGTGTTGTTATTGGCACACAAGTTTTATTTTTGTGTGTTGTGTGCTCATCAACACAGAATTATAATTATTGTTGTATGTAGTTCTCCTTTAAATCAGATAGGAGAAAAACAGTGTTACAACCAAACAGAAAGCTATCCTCTATTTTATATTTACCTATGTAGTTACCTTTACCAATTTCTTTTATTTCTCCATATGGATTTGTGTTACTGTCTAGTGTCCTTTCATTTCAAACAGACTTTAGAATTTTTTTTTTTATTAGTTTCAGGTAGAATTTTTTAAAGGACTCCCTTTAGGATTGTCCTGGAGAATTGAAATGGTACACTAGAACATAAGCCAATTTTCTCATTACTTTTATGGAGGAGAGAATTCTCAGAGATCCTTTGTCTGACATTTTGGTTGACATCCTTTTTTTTTTCACATTTGGAACCTGGGTGGGAGCTTTGTTCTCTCTGCTCAGTGTTGTAGGATGGGCTGGGGCAAGACCCCTGGCCTGTTTCCCTGAGCCTCACCCTTCTCTCTCTCAGAGTATGGAAGCAGATGCAGAAATAATACCCAGAACAGTGCTTGTAAAGCATACAATGGAATGCTGACATCACTTATTCAAATCTAAAAGGATTTACCCTGAAGGAGGTAGAGAAAGGTTTCTTTGGCTTTGTGCTGATGGCAATGCCAGGAGACTTGTCCCATGTGAGGTCACTCTCAGTTCCTCTCTTCTCATTTCTCTACCTTGTCCCTAAGATAAGGCAGGGTTGGGGCCCAACTAAATTGATTTGGTCATCCCCTCATCTGAATCAATTCAAGACCAAGGTTCCAGCTGACATGGTGGCAAGAGCATCAATTTCAGGGTCAAAGATAACTCTGTCTAAATCCAGCCATGCCACTCACTACATGTGTCCCCAGAAAATCCCTTAATATCATTGAGCCTCAGTTTATTTGTCTGTAAAATATGGGTAATAATATTCACCTTGGGAGTTCCTATAAAGATGAAATTAAGTAATTAATATATTTAAAGTACCCGGTATACTGCCATGCATATAGTTCTTGATAATAATTACTAGAATTATAAGTGTATGCCATGCATATATTTTGGAGCTCGAGAGTAATAATTATGCCTCAATGTTATACAGGACAGTGACTTATATAGCTTTGTCTATAATCTTTTCCTTTATGAAACACACCTTACTCCCTGAAAGTTTTTCTTTATATCTAACCTAAATTCCAGACTATATTTAACTCCTTTGTTTTGGCTCTAATGGTGGGGGGTGTCTGTGATCTTGCTATATCGTGACCCTTTGCAACCTGTTTTAAAGCCATCTCTTGGCCGTGTTATCATTAATGCAGATTTCTTTGGTCAGCCTGCTCAGCTCTCAGTCTCTTTACTCCTCCTTTGATGATGCTTTGCCCTCTTTTGTGCTTCTCTTTCTTCCCTTTCTTCCTATGTGTATTAATTGATGTATTGTGTAGGTCAATGTGCTATTAAGGTCAAGGTCTGTGTCTCTGGACTTGGATTCAGCTGTCAGTCCTCAGCCTCTAAGACAGTTCGAGACAGGGTTGAAGCTGCATTTGGAGGCAGAGAGGCTGCAAGAGAAACAAAGACTGCATTTGATGGACAACAGGGACAGCTGGAGACGACAGAAGCAGTCTCTTTAGACCTCTTTTCCTGAGGTCAAGAAACTCGGGAAGTAGCGTAGGTAGAGTGTTCAGAAATAACTATAAACACCAGCCTAGCACACACGTAAGGCATGAGTCAGGAAATACTGGGCCTATTTCATTGTTTTTCACAAATGATCCCCTCAGACTTTTCTGTCTCTTTTGCTAATTAATAGATGCTTGCCCTAAATTCTATTCATTCGCTCTTCCTTCGTTTGTTTATTTTTCATTATGTCCCCTACCTGATTTATTACGCACTTAATTGTCATATTTTCTTACTGGTTCCCTTGGCATTTTTCTGTCTGGTTATTCTTGTCCTCATTACAGATCTTTCAAGGTCATTTATTTCATATAATGGAAAGAATGAAATTTGGAATCTGACGGCTCAGCCACTGGGAGATGCACAACCTTGAACAAGTAACAATGGGCCTATTTCACAATTACCTTCCCGAGTTGTTAGAAAAATGAGAAATGTTTATGTACATGCAAAATCAAGACATAGTGAGAGCTCAACCAAGTATAGCTATCATTGCTGTTTTATAAAAGGCATGCATTTAAGTTTGTTTATGTTTTTATATTGAGTGCAGTGAGATTTGGCTATAAATAAGGACAAGTAACCCCTATCAGAGGGACCTGTCTTGGAGTTGGTTTTTCAAGAATAAGAATAAGCTGGACTGAATCATTCACGTGCTCTATTTCCCTCATGACCAATGGCCAGAATCGTGAAGGTGAGGATTTAGACAATGTCTGTGGCAAAGATCGAGGTAGGTAACTCTCAGTATCTCCAGGTTTTGCTGCTGGTTTGTTTTGTTTTTTTAATGCCTCATGCCCAGAGGGTCCAGATTTTAGTCTGTGGTAAGGCTCAGTTATCTGAATTTTTAAAATGCCTTTGGGTGATTCTAGTTGCTTAGTCAGCTTTCCCAAATTAGATGACTCAGCAACCCCTGCTCCCAGATAGTGGGTTTTCATCCCATCCACCACTCAAACTTTTCCAGTATTCACAGCATTAGATAAGGTGGTTATCTAATGCAGACTAGCCGGCTACTGATGCCAGGGAGTTAAGCTGTTGTTTCTTCCAGCTAATATTTGCATTGTAAGTGGTTCCATCTGAAGGACAGCATTTTTCCTCAAAGGAAAGATTTTGCATCAAGTCTTAAGCCACTTCCTCCACTGGAAGCCGTCTTTGATAGCTCAGGTTCAGCTAAGTGTCCGTCCTGTGTACTTTGGAGACATACAGTACACACCTCCAGCTTAGCACTTCTCATAGTTGTATTCAAACAAGCTGCACACAGATCTGACGCTTCAGGGCCTGTGACTGTGTCTTTTTTACTTTTGTGCCCATAGCACTAGCTCAGTGCCTAAGACCCGCTAGGTTCCCAATGACCTGTCCTTTGTCGAGCTTCTGCTCTGGGCCAGAGGCTCTGCATATTTTCATCCTTCCACGAAGGGCTTTCATAGCGACGCCAAATCTGCGTTTCTGATTTGATTTGTCCCATGCTCCTCTCCCTGAATTCTCTATTCGGTAATCTCATTTATCTTCCAAACCAGAAACCTGAGCTTCAGCCTAGACTTTTCTTTCTCCCTCCAGCTTGGATCCAATTAGTTATTCGTGTCCTGTCCATTCTCCCTCATGGAAATCTCTCTACCTGACCCTTTTTATTCTAGCCTCATGGCTACTGTCTTAGTTTTATGAAATAGATGTCAGAGTGGCCTCCCACTCCTGAGTCCATCTCTCTTCCCATCTCTTCTTCTGACAGCTAAAAAAAAAAAAAAACCTTGAGTGAAATGTCCTTCTATGGGGGATGGATAAACTGTGGTATGTCTGTACAGTGGAATACTACCAAGTAATCAACAGGAGAAAGTACTGATATATACAACAAGTTGCAGGAATCGCAAAGGCATTGCTTTGATAAAAAAAAGCCAGTCTCAAAAGTTTACATATTATGCAATCCTGTTTATATGACATTCACCAAAAGACAAACTATAGGGATAGAGGATAGATCAGTAGTTGTGATGGTTGGGATAGGGGAAGGGTATGGCTACAAAGGGGTAGCAGAAGGGATTTGGGGGAGGTGTGATAAACCTGGCCTGTATCCTGATTGTGGTGGTAGTTACCAAAACTGTACATGTGTTGAAATTCATAGCACTACACACCCCCAAAACTTTGGATATAATCATTTAAAAAAATTATATTAAGGGCCAGCCGAGTGGCACGATGGTTAAGAACTGGCTTGGGATGACAGAGGGCCCCAGTTCGGATCCCACATATGAGGGCCAGTGACACTGCCCTCCACAGCTAAGATGCTGAACCTGGAGCTCAACCTGGAGCTGGGCTGCCCGTGAGTCGCCGGCGGCGTTGTAGGCTGCAGCCCCTGTGGCAGTGGGTTGCCATGGGCTACCGTATGTAGCCAGCAGCCAGCGTGAGCGGCCAGCAGCCGCAGTGAGCGGCCATCCAGAAGCCGGCGACTGATCTGCCTCGCCCGGGAAGAGTGCGATGATGGTGCCAACTTGGGCCAGTGAAGCAACATCCTCCACAACTAGACTGAAGAACAAAAGGATAACAACTTGTCTGTTCCCCTTCCCCCAATTCCCCAGCACTGTTCCCATCCCCCCAATTCCCCAATAAAAATCTTTTAAAAATAAATAAATAATAATATTAAAAAAACATAGTGAAAATCCTATTTGTTTCTAAATTTAATTAATGGAATGTATGAATTAATAAATCTTACAGATGAAAAAAAAAAACCCAAAAAACCCTCAATGACTCCCTGAAGGCCATGTGAAAGTGTCCCAGTGCCTTATCAGATCTGGTATGACCTGACCCTAGTTTGCCTGTAGGGGCACCCCCAGAACACCGTGTTCAGCCCTCTGCCCCACACATCCGCAGAACACACACTGCGTGTCCAGTCCTGCTGAACCGTGCAAAGCTCTCCAGACTCACCGAGCTCTCTTTCGCGTCCTGGTGCCTTTGCACATGCTCTTCCCTCTGTGGGTGGCTTTCATCTTCTTATTCTCCCCGTCAACGTGAAAAACGTCCACAGGTGTAGAGAATTCTTATAAGTGTTTATCTGAGTCAAAACTGACGGCAATAGCCAGCAAGCAAGATTTCAAACGCTTCAGAGAATAACAGTTTTGCAGTTTCTTTTGTGCACTGGAAATTAAGGAGGGGAAGTAAGGAACAGTACATGGAGGTGGGAGAAAGCGAGGCTGAATAGTTAAGATGATGTGCTCTCTTGAGGGTGGATCGTTTATTTCAAAGGTGTGTTTACCTACATGCAGAGAACAATGGAGAGTGCTGGCTTAAAAGGCTTTCACTAAAGAAGTTATAGGCCTAAGGCGGGGCTACCTACAATGACCTGCCCAGTTAGGAATTTATGATTTATTATAGCACCCTTTTCATCCACATCCCTAATGTCCATGTGGCTAGCCAACGCCTCACCCTTCATCCATTACCTTTCTAGATTCAGCCTGTAACCTGCTCAGGCCCACCTTCCCTCACCCACCTGGCCTATGTGAAAGGCCTTTCTTTAGAAAGGCAGATCCCAGCCCGTTTCCACCTCTCTGTACCATAATCCTCTGCTCATATTGCAGTTTCCCCACATATTGCAAACTCCCAGAGGGCAGAAGCTGCTGCTTTTCTCTGTATTTCCAAGTGTTTAATACAGGCCTGGGATCAGGCCGTTATACTTTGAGGAATGAATGAATAAATGATGTTCTAACCTCATAAATATCTCCAAAACACATTATAAGGGAATGAGAAAAGATGATGTGATGTTTTAAATTATGGCCAATCCTTCCATGAATTTGTATTTGTTCAACAAATACAATGGCTACCTACGTAAGGTAAATACAAATAATTGGTAGGCAGATTTTCACCCAATGTTAAGTCTACCCAGGGGCTAGGGAAAGGAAGGGGCACTAAGCCTGATTGACCACATGCTGTGTGTCAGTCACCCTGCACATACACCATTCTGTTCTTTCATTCTCACAGTAATTCTATGAAGTAGATGTTAACAGCCCTATTTCACTAAGGAGGAATCAGGTTCCAGAATCCTTGCCCCACCTTCCAGAGTTGGTAAGTGCTGGAGCTGGTATTGGAACAATAGCAATAGCCAATGTTTTATTTCCTAAGCTTAATGCCTTATACCTTTTATCTCATGGAATCTTTTTAACAGTGTTGTGTCAATTGTGTTTTCTATCCCCGCTTCACACAGAAGAAAGCAGAGCAGGAAGATGTGGAGACATTTCGCAATTCCTCCTGTAGAGGTAGAGCTGGGTCTGTCTGGCAGCAAAGTTGTGTTCTTGGCCATAATGTGACACCTCTGTATCTCTCCCTCCACAAAGTCTACACTCATTGTACACACTTGCCAACCCCCAAGACTCAGGTGCCCCTTTCCCACATCTGCAATTCTCCTTTTTGTTCTCCAGCTCGTCTTTGTGAGACATCCCGGGAAATCTCACAAATTCACACTGCTGCCTTTATAACCCAACCCAGCCAGTGTCACCGATGAGGACAGAATCCTTTCCACAAATGAGAGCACAGACAAGGCTGCTGGTGCCGGAGTTAATTCAGCTAAGGATAAACATGCCTGTTGGATTTAGAAATTACACTGACTTAAAGGGAGCATTTGTAGTCATTGAAACCACAAACTGAGGCCTTGTACATGTTGGTAGGTGTGAGTCCCCGTTATTTTACACATTTGAAAGAAATAAAGCTTTACTCGGTTTGAATTCGAGAGGCTTAAAAAAAAATCCTCATAACTAACTTGGATAATCGGTAAGAAAAGGAGTTAAGACTTTTTTTAAACAAAGAAAGCCCGTTTTGATCTCTATTTACCTTCCACTAGCCTTTTTTTTTTCTGCTACTCTTCTTAACTGCAATGCTTTGCAAGTTCAACACAAGCTTTATTGCCTGCACGAATGAGCCATCTTTTATTATGTCCAGAACACGCACTAATACAGGCTGCAGGGCAAAAGGTAAAAAATTCAAGAAATAAAAGGGGGGGAGGGATAGCCCTTTATTATAGGTAGAAGTCTTTTAACTTCGACTCCAGATGGGGCTGGGAAAAGCCATGACTAAGAATAGCTCCACAGCGGGGGTTCGGTCCTAAGAGCCTGCAGGCTTGGCAGATGAGGTGGTTGCCTTCTGTTTGAAGTTGCTTTCCGGTGGGTGACACTTACAGGCAATGGAGCCTGAGTTCAGGTTTATTTTTTGCTCCTTCCCTGCATTCTGCCCTCTTTCTCAATGAGCTTTGCCCCTGTCTGATGCGTACTCCACCCTCCTTTCCCAAAGAGCCCTGCTGGCCCTGCAATCTGATTAGGTTCCAGCCGGCGCGTTTCCTCGGCGCCTCCCTGAGACATTGGCACATGAGCTTGCCCGCCACAGGTAGTGTTTCCGGGAGATCAGCTGAGGATGGCTGGACTCAGCACAGCCGGGGGATGTTCATCAGATAAGGCGCCTCTTGTTCTCCTGTGCAGCTTTGTAGGAAAAAGTCCCTTGGTTTCTCACTGGAAATCAGCTAGGAACTCTAGTCCTGTAACAATATTAATATTGACTCCTCCTTCAAGGTTCTGTTCTGGATCTCTCTGCTGTTATTAAATTCAAAACCAAAAGCGTGGCTCACTCACGTTTCCAGTTTTACCCAAACTCCTAAGAAGAGGCTTAGGTTGGAGCAGTTGTCTGTTTCCCTCTGTTGTGTCTACTCCACCTTTCCCTGGATGCAAAACTGGGTGATCTCATTGCTGCTGAAAGTGTCATGAAAAAAAGGTTGAATTCCAGGCGCAGATGCTGTCATTCCAGGGCAGGACTTGGCGCCTCTGAAGAGCTGTGTTCCCTGAAGCCACAGCCCCGGTGTAGCCGGCAGGAGGAAGTGCTCTGGGGGCAGAATAAAAGGCGTGTGCAGAGCAGGAAGCTAGAAAGAGGAGAGCAAGTTCAAGTTTGCCTTGATGGGGTGGAGAGTGAGGGTGGGCAAGGGCAGGGAACCAAGGAAGGAGCAGATCCGAAAAGGCCTGTGTGGGAGACGAGGAGCTGGGGTTTCCCTCTGCAAGTAGAGGGTTGGGGGCGCAGGGAATGGTCCACGGAAGAACTCTGAGTGAGAAACTGCCATGATCTGATTTGTATTTTAGGAAGATTCTTGCAGAAATTTAGCGGCCTCCCAGGATTAGAAGCACCCAGAGCTGTAGCTCTTCTTTGACGTGTCCCTTCAGGTTGTATGTTACGTGAAAGCATCTTCTACAACGGGCACAAATGTATAGGAGCAAGTGGGCAGAAAAACAGCCACACAACGTGCTGTGTGAGCGCCATGAAGTCCTAGTTCTCTGCCCAGGAGGGGCAGAGACACCTCGGAGGATAGAGTCCTTTCCCATGCCAAATGTGACATTGTTCCGAGAGCGGGATGGCAGCCGTCCTCACGGAATATGAAGGGCAAGAAGAGAGGTGCCCCAACAGATCGCTAGGGTTTCTGGACCTCAGGGGGTGTTCCCAAGGTGTAAGGCTAAGGGTTTCGCCTGGTTTTTAACCCACTTATACAAGAGGAAGTGCCTGAGTAACTCTTGTTAGCATCCACTTGTTCCTCTCACCCCAGTTACCAGTGTAAAGTGATCTTTAACATCCTTTATTCTAATCAACAAATCCTCTAGTGCAGGCTAAGTGACATATTTGAAGTGCTTTCTTGGGGTTGACTTCTGATGAGGGTCTTTTTTGTTTTTCACTTTTTAAAATTGTGGTAAAGTTACAATTGACCATTGTAACCATTTTTAACTATTCAGTGGCATTTAGTATTTCACCGTGTTGTGCAACGCTCAACACTATCCCTTTTCAGAACTTTTTTATCATCCCAAACTAAAACTGTGTGCTATTAAAAAACAACTCCCCATTCCCCTTGCCCCCTAGCCCCTGGCAACCACCATTCTACTCTCTGTCTCTATGAAGTTGACTTCTCTAGAAATGTCAGATAAGTAGAATTATACAATACGTGTTCTTTTGTGTCTGGCTTATTTCTAACCTCATAAAAATTAGCATAATGTTTTCAAGGTTCATTCGTGTTTTAGCATATATCAGAATTTCATTCCTTTTTAAGGCTGAATAGTATTATGATCAAGGTCTTTGAAATGTCGTCTAACCACTCCTAACATGTAGATGAAAGTTAACTTGCACAAACATACACATGTCAAACTGTGTCTGTGCTGAAGATGTAAAATAGGACAGTACAACAGGGAAGAGTAGTAAGGCCTAAATAAAAAGGGCTGCAGCAGTGAAAATGGATGGAGGGGAGCAAGTACCAAAAACTTTCAGGAGACAGAATTAATCAAGTTTGGCTACTAGCTGAGGCGATGAGGAACATGGCGGAATTTTGCATGACTCGAAGCTTTCTGGTTTGATGAACTAGCACGATATGAAGTACAAGACAGGGAGGAAGTTGTTAGGAAAAGGCGGTGAGTTCATTTTGAAGTAGTTGATGTATAAAACGAGCAGTTGGATAGTCTGTTCTGGGTCACAGAAAGAGACTGGGCTAAGGGACGCATTTGGACATGCTTGGCAAGTAAGTAGCTACTAACGTTGTGGATGGGCTGAGCTCACTCAGAAGGAGCTGGAGGGGCGGTCACTTAGCTCAGCTGGTTAGAGCACAGTGCTCATAACACCAAGGTTGCTAGTTCAAACCCCACATGGGCCACTGAGATGCACCCTCCACAACTAGACTGAAACAACTACTTGACGTGGAGCTGATGAGTCCTGGAAAAACACACTATTCTCCAATAAAATTAAATAAGTTTTTAAGAAAGGAAGGAGATGAGGTAAGAAAAGAACAGAAGAGGGCCTGGGACAGGGCCTCGAGGAGCAGTTGCTTTGAGGGAGAGAACAACATCAGCCAGAGACCAAAGGGCAGTGGCCTGAGGACAGGTTAAAGCTGGGTAGCTGCAAAGAAGAGATTTTCCAAGGGCAGTGGTCCACAGCGTCATATTGCAGGATGGGAACAAAGACAGAGGCTGAGGCATGGTGGTGACCAGGACAGCAGGCAGCAGCTTGCCGGAGTGGTGGGTGCAGATGTCAGAGGGCAGAGTTGAGGAATGACAGAGCATAAGGTGAAGACCAACGTGCTGTGTAGACTATTCTTCCAAGAAATGATTGTAAAAGAAAGGCAGCCTCTAAGGGCATTGAGTAAAGCTTAGCTGTTGTCTATGTTTTACTTTAAAACAGATTTACACATTTGTCTGAAAAGAAGTAAGATATGCGAGGGAAAAGGGGAGGGGTACCATCCATGGAGCTCATAGAGTGGCATCAGGCCAGTGTTCAAATAGTATCCCCCATCATCCCCATCTGCTGGGATGCTGGAGTAAGGATGAAAAGTTTGCCTGAGTGGATGAGTTGGAGAATTCATGAGATCTTGATGGCGAGGAAGGGCAGAAGATGCTCTGTTTTAGGCCAGAAAAATTTGGAAAGCCAAAGTGATTATTTTCCAGTGTATTAATAGTCTCCACCTGAGGAGATGCTACCTAGACACACACACAGAAGCACAAGCCTTCTATGCCTGTGGTGGGTGGGTGACCAGGGCAATCTACTTGCAGTACACAGTGGACAATGGGTACAATAGCCTCTTCATCACAGCTCTCTACTTGTGGAGGACACAATAGTGAAATGCAAGACAAAAATACTAGGTCCAACGTTTACAAATTAAACCAACAGTTTAACATAAAAGATCCACCATTTAATTTTGCTATGAGAATTTAAAAAGGGACCCCACGTATTCTTAAAGATCACAGTACCAAGAAAGGTCATAATCCTAGAGTCATTGTCTTTGCTAAATTAGTGCTGAATACGATTGAAACCTCACATATAAAAGCTGGAGATGATGTAAAAGCACTCCTTTCAATGAAGAGATGGACCCTTGAGGTTTAAATGTTTGGCTCCCCAAATTCTTAGCATGTTGCAAGTTTCCATGTAGATCTGAAAGACCTCGTACCATCTTTCAGGCAACTGATTGGGTCCTTTACAAATATTAATTTTAGTTCCTGCATTTATAGTGCTTTGCAGTTCTATTTGTATGGAACAAACTGTCGACACCTGCTTGGCCTCCTTCGTGACATCACTCCTTCTGCAGTGAGCTGTTCACCCTCCTGGTTGCTGTTCCAAATGTCTTCTGTGCCTCCCCAAGACTCTTCCACACCCTAAGACTACTCCACATTAAAATCTGGTGTTTAAATTTACATATATTTGCACTCCACTATTAGGCCTGAAAATAGATATCGTTTTAGCATCATCTTATAAAATTCTGCAGTCTCTCAAATAGCCCCCGAGTATAAAAGAACAAGGCCATTTTACCTACAGTCCTATTTCAATGGCTGTGCATTGGGCACCTCTTGAGTTTTTAATTCCCGGGAGGTTATCACAGCTGATCCCACCTCTGTGGTCACTGCACAGGTCCTCTCTGCAGCAACATCCTTGTTGTAAATTGTTCTGTGGCTCTGCCTGCCATTTAATGAGCTCATTTCCTAGTCTTACATCTGCGTCTGAGAGCTCCATCCAGATCTTGTTTGGAATTTAAATGGTACAGCGGCTTTACAGAGGGTGGCGAACGCCAAACTGTGACGCAGAAACACAGAGGCCTTAACTCAGATAGGCCTATGACCACTGGGAATATGCATCTGCTAAAAATCATAAGAATCTACCACCTTCTTCTTTTGTAAACATCTGAAAATCCATGGAGTTGCAAATTCCAATGTCGTTTATTTATCCTTTAAACAAAAACATAGCATTTTTAAACACCTTAAAAACAACAAACTTTTTTTTGTTGTTGTTTTGCACCCGGTTTCTGAGGATCAAGACCCGGAAATGGCTTAGCTGAGTGGTTCTGGCTCAGGGTCTCTTCTGAAGTTGCATTCAAGCTCTTGGCCAGGGTTGTAGCCCTTTCCAGGCTCATCTGGAGTTGAAGAACCCACTTCCCAGCTCGCCCTCATGGTCGTTGGTAGGCCTCGGTCCTCAGCTGGCTATTGGCAGAAGGCTTCAGGGCCTCTCCATTGGGCTGCTCACAAGATGGCAGCTTGTTTTCCTCAGAGTCAGAGATGAGAGAAACTGAGAGAGAGAGCAAACAAGAGAGTGAGAGAGTGTATATCCAAGAAGGAAGTCAAGGTCTTTTTATAACGTAATCTCAGAAGTAATACTATATTCTACTATATTCTATCAGGCACACAGTCCAATCCTGGTGAAATAATACATAGCATTTTGTTTTGTAGTGCTGATGCTCAAAAGTGTAGATCAATAGAAAGAATGAAGAAGAATAGATAAATAAATAATGTATACATATATTGAAGCTAAATGCTTTTTTGTTTTGTTTTGTGATGGAGTATATAATCAAAAAGACTGGAGACCACTGCCTTGAAGAAGAAGAAATGCTATCCTGCTTTGGAAATATTTCCTACGTACGAGGCACTGTTCTCAGCCCTTTAAATGTATCCTTCTAATTGCCCCTCACTACCTTATGAGGAAGGTATTAATATTCTCACCATACAGTTGAACAAACCAAAGCACAGAAAGGTCAAGTAACTTGCCTGAAGCCACACAGCTACCAAGTGGCTGACCAAGACTCAAATCCAGGTAAATTAACTTAAGAACATCTCCTCTCCATTCCTCTCCACTCCCTCTCAGAATCCAGTTCACCCACCATTAAGAATTCTCTTATACTTTCAAAGACTATGCTAGGTCCTGGGGAAACAAAAATATATAAAATGTGATCCTTTCCCTGACGAACTGTGTGGTGCGTGAACGAATGAACAGCCAGACACTAATACCAATTGTGAATTTCTGGTTAGAAAGTACAAGTCATTTTCTATGGACTTGACTGAGGAAGTCTGGTTTTCTCTGCTTTTAGCAAAGTGGTGTCCAGGCTTCCTGAAGGCATATTCCATCAGTTTTTTAAATTGAGCATTTGGATCCAATATACATATTTATATTTATTTATAAATACTATGCTTGCATTCCTATAGCACTCATATATGAGGTATTCATATAATACACTCAGGTGAGTAATTTGGATAGGATGAGATTACATACATATAAATAAGAGTTTCCCTGTTTTCTTCTTGCACTTAGAGAGAGAGTCCTCTGAGAACCGGCCTGTTCGGCTCAGCCCTCGGAGATGGACCTTTGTGGCCACTCAGAATGGTTGCTCATGGGAAATTCCTAGAGAATCTCAGACCCAGAATTCATGTGTTAGAGGGAAACTGTAATAGGCCTAGAGTGCAACTGGAAGGGAGAATCTAAAATAAAGGTGCTTTAATGATTATTTTGAAAATAAGTAGTTCTCTTCATTTTCTTGGTTTTAAGGACAGATTAAATAGGTTGTAATTCCAATTGTTTCCACCAAGACTTCCTGTAGAAAATAAGTTCTCCAAGTGGCTAAGTCTGTAATTTTCATCGATCTCACCTCTTAATTGTCAACTATTGCTCCACAGACAAAATTCTCACCCACAAGTGGTCAACACATCATTTTTTGACCCCACAATGGCTGGCAAAATAAATCATATTTAAAATTTTCCTATTAAAAAAAACCCCAAAATTTATTTTTTCCTATTTCATAGTCCAAAGGAAAACAGAAAAATAAAAAATAAATGTTCCAGTCTGAAATGTATGGGGCTTATCAAGAGAGTAATTTCTTTGTCCTTGAGCCTTGCCCCAGGTTAGATCCACCTCCTCTCTAACAACCCCCTGACCACCACCCTCAAGAGAATCTTCACTGTGCTCCCATCTCCAATAGTCTATGGATTTCAGGGCACTTGACTCAGCATGTAGAGGCTCCAGGAAGAATAAGGAAGCTGTAGGTGAGTTTCCCCCACGGTAAACTCCCGCCCTTATCTTGAGATTCCCAGGCTGGTAGAGGAATGCAGGGGGGGAATACAAGAGTAGAGGCCGGAAGTGTGTGGGTGGGGCAGGATGGGGACAGATAAGGGACTTCACATCAGAACAGCAATTTCCACAATAAAGGTATGAACCAGAACAAAATAAATAAAGAAGCAGTAACAGAAGGCAAACTGGAACTTTGCAGCTTTAGGAAAAAGAATCTCAAGTGAAGGCCAAGGCCAATCCTTTCTACCAGCTCCGCTTTTCTGAATCTTAACTGTGGCTTGGGTGGGAGGGAAGAGACTAACATTTAATTATCTCTATGGTTTTGTGTTTTGGAATGATAATGCATTTAAGGGAAATAGCTTTTGCAACTTGTGCTGAGAAAAAAAATAGTGTCAGTAAGGAGGGAATTACTCAATAATAAATACAATCATTCCTCAACTCAATTTCTAGTTTGTTTAGACCAAGTCCATCGCAAGGATATCAAAGAAACCTTAGTCTACTCAGATCTCTAAACACCCTCTTACCTCTTCTCTCTGCCACCAAAGTTAGACATACATTATATTGAAGAGAGGCTAAAATGGAATTTTTCTCTGCATATCTCCAAAGTGTCCAGAAACCATTTTACATGAATACAATGAAATGTGGGAAATAAAAACTACTCTCATGTGGACATTTTGGGGGTAAGTGTAGCTCTCCTGTCTGCTCAAAAACCAGCTTCTAATATTGGTGGCCAGTGTGTGCTGCCAAGAGCTTAATCATTAGAGCTTTTAAAAAATACGATTAGAAATTTATTAATCTGTTAATCTTAACGAATGTCTTGCTACATTGCCTTGAATGTTGCAAATGTTTATAAACAAGAAAATATATAACAGTGGTTATTAAATATAGGCCAATATAGTAGTTATTAAATTAGGCCATTTTTAAAATCCAGAAAATATAAACCATGCTCAATTAATTTCAAGTTAAAGTTACCCTAGAAAATTAGCATTTTTAAATCACCAAACCAAAGCACCTCTTTCGGTTTTTCTTTATCTGATATTTTTAATCTTTCTTTATGTATCTGATATGATATTGCTAGATTCCAATATGTGTTTTGTTAATGAAAGACATGCTAAGCATTGGTGATCAGAGAAGCAGAAAAGGGGAGGACCGTTGCAGAAACGATTTTTGAGTGTAAGATGTTCCTCTTTGCTGATCTCATTGTGACTGTCCCCTGGCTTCCTTTCTTGTTTTGATCTGGTTCCTTTGAGGTCCTTTACAAGCAGGAGACTTTGGAGAGGATATTGGCCAGGATGATTACAGGTGGGTCCACTGCTTCATTGGCAGATGAAGCCAAGAGTTAAAAGAGTGTATTTACACAGCAGAGGCAGGAAACCTATTGTTTCTGCAGTTTACCAAGTCTGATAGTTAACCCAGCTTAGAAGCAAAACAAAATACCAACCTATTAACACTGTGTTGACATTGAATTTGGCTTCATTTTCATTTTAAAGGGCTCTAGAAAGTTGAGGAGACTGGAGATTGAATAAAACTGGTGTCTTGGATATTTATTTTAGCCTATCTGAGAATAAATATGTATTGTTCTTTAAAAAAAAAAATTAAACCTTTCTGTTTCTTGTAGACCGACATGCTGTTGTAACAAATAATACAGAGAAAGCCCTTATGCCCTTCACCCAGTTCTCTTCATGGTAACATCTTGCAAAACTATAGGATACACATCAGTCAGGACACTGACATTGATACAGTGGAGGCACAGAATGTTCCCTCCCCACAAGCATCCTCTGGTTGCAGGTGTTACAGACATTCCCACCACTCCCCCACGCTTCCTTAACCCTTGGCTACCACTATTCTCGTCTCTATGCTTAATGACAAATTTTTAGAATTTTGTCATTTCCAGAATGCTATATAAATGGAATCATACAGCATATCAACTGTTTGGATTGGTGCTTTTCTTTCAGCACAATTCTCTGGAGGTTCATCCAGGTTGTTGCATGGATCAGTAGTTTGTTTCTCTTTTATTGTTGGGTAGTATTTAATGGGATAGACATACGCGTGCCGTAGTTTGTTTATAACCCCTCAACATGTTGAAGGACGTCTGGGTTGTTTCCCCTTTGGGGCTATTGCAAATGAAGCTGCTATAAGCACTTGTGTACAGGTTTTTGTGTGAACAGGAGTCTGGAAAGGTTCAATAGTGTAATTGCTCAGTCATTTGGTAGTGGCATGTTTCGATTTTTAAGAAGCTGCCAGGCCAGCTGAGTGGAGTGTTGGTTAAGAGTTGGCTTGGGACGCCAGCTCTGAGCAGCAAGGCCCTGGTTTGGATCCCACATGAGGGCCAGTGATGCTGTTCCCTCTATATCTAAGATGGTGAACAACAGCTTCACCTGGAGCTGGGCTGCCATGAGTCACCGGCGACAGCGTAGGCTGCAATGGAGCTGCAGCGGGGCTGCCATGAGTGGCCGGCAGTTGGTGTGCGCTTTTGTGAGCCGCGGTGAGCTGCCGTGAGCTGCCGTGAGCGGCCATCCAATGGCCGGCGAGCTACTGCCTCAGCCAGGAAGAGCGCAATGATACTAACATGGGCCAGTGAAGCGACATCCTCCACAACTAGACTGAAGAACAAAAGGACAGCAACTTGTCTGTTCCCCTTCCCCGATTCCCCAGCACTGTTCTCCTCCCCCAATTCCCCAATAAGATCTTAAAAAAAAAAAAAAGCTGCCATAGGGTTTTACAGAGGGGCTGTACCATTTTACATTCTCACCAACAATGGTTGAGTTATGCAGCTTTTCTACATCCTCACGGGCATTTGGTGGTGCCACACTTGTATTTTATGTTGGTAGTTATGTAGTGATACTTCATTGTGGCTTTAATTTGCTTCTCCCAAATCACACACACTTTTATGTATTTGTTTGCCATCTGTATATCCTCTTTGGTGAAATGTCTCTTCAAGACTTTTGCCCATTATCTAATTGGATTGTTTGTTTTCTACTGTTGAGTTTTGAGAATTCCTTACGTATCTAGATACTTGTCCTTTACTGGATATGTGATTTGCAAATATTTTCTCTCAATCTGTGGCTTATCTTTTCATTCTCTTAACTGGGTCTTATGCAGAGCAAACATTTTCAAGCACAATTTATCAGTTTTTCCTCTTATGGAACTTGAGACCTAGGCCTAGGTCCCTAAGATTTTCTCCTATGTTTTTTTTCTAAAAGTTTTATAGCTTTATATTTTACACTTACGTGAATGATCCATTTTGAGTTAAGGTTCTTATAAGGTGTGAGATTTAGGTCACCGCCTAGGGATGTTTCATTGTTCCCGCACTATTTGTTTAAAAAGGCTATCTTCCCTCCATTGAATTGCTTTTGCACCTTTGTGAAAAATCAGCTAACTGACATTCTTATGGAATTATTTTTACATTTGAAAGACTTTAGCAAGTCAGTTCAAAGGAATGCAAAAGCAATGTTAGATCAACTTATCTGTTTTTCTTCCATTTATTCCTAGTTAAGATGTTTATCAGTTCATACTGATTATTTTCATGACTGAGGCATGTGGGTTTTGGCTGACCAAATATTTTCTGTAGTGATTAAATTCTACACTTAAGAGCAAATATTCAGTATTTCACAACCTACTCGTTTTCTTCTCATGCATATGGTAAGTAATACATAATTGCATATAGATAATTTTATATTTATCTGTGACTATATACTAAAATAACCACCTTCACTGGCATGATTTTTAAAACTCCAGCCTCACTATAAGATATTCCTACTGCAAAATAAAATTCATTATGCCATGAGGTTTTATGTTGGGCCCCTTCCAGGTGGATTGATTTCCTTGGAAGGACCAGATTGAATATATGTAATGATGATGATTCCAGAACATAGAATTCCCTTCCCCTCATATCATTTAAAAACTGTGCTGAAAGGAAATTGCTTTTCTCTTATATCCTTGCTTAGCTGACTGTTAATTCCCATCAGGAAGCCAGGAAGCAACTGGAAAGTCAGTTCAACCTCAAGTCCCTAGGCTGTGGTTCTCAACGTTGGCTGCACACTTA
This sequence comes from Hipposideros armiger, assembly GCF_001890085.2. Taxonomy (NCBI): domain Eukaryota; kingdom Metazoa; phylum Chordata; class Mammalia; order Chiroptera; family Hipposideridae; genus Hipposideros; species Hipposideros armiger. The sequence continues at coordinate 1,255,829 of NW_017731391.1, read as the reverse complement.
GCATCAACTAGAGAACTTTTTACCACCCCAATAGCCAGGCTGCACCTTCGACCAAATAAGTCAGAATCTCTGGGGTTGGGACACAGCATTCAATTTTGTTAAAACTCCAGGGTTTTTCTAGTACACAGCCAAGGTAGAAAACTCCTGAGGTCTCCTGTGTTGCTTACTTTCTTATGAAGCCTATCAATGTTACTGTAATGTATCACTCAATGTTGTGAAATACATTGTACTGGGTTGTCATAATATGCTATCTAAACTTATACCTTTCAGGTTAAAACCTGGATATTTTCCTTGGAGAATTAAAAAATTTCTAACATTGTTTTATTCTGTTGGCAAGAATGACACATGTCTAATGGAGAAAACTTGGGGAAAAACAAGCAAGCATAATAAATGGGGAAAAAATCGTTTTAAATTCTATCATCCAGAAACAATTACTTTAACATTTAGAGTTTTTCTTAGGCGAATACACATATATACAAATTTTTTTTCCAGCTTTTATCCTTTCAAAGTTGAGATGATATTGTAAATATAGTTTTGTAAGTTATTTTAGACAGCTGATAAGTTAATGTGAAAATTAGTATCAATAACAGAAACTGTGGAATATTGGTTTGTAATTGTCATAATTTTTATAATTTCACACACCTTGATCTGGGTCATGGATATAAGCAATTAAGATGTACTTTTTAGGGGTGGCCAGTTAGCTTAGTTGGTTAGAGCACAGTGCTCACAACACCAACGTTGCTGGTTCAATCCCCACATGGGCCACTGAGATGCACTCTCCACAACTAGATTGAAAATAACTACTTGACTTGGAACTGATGGGGCCTGGAAAAACACACTGTTCCCCAATTAAAGAAAAAAAGTCATTTTACATTACAATAAAATAACGTTTAAGGCACATGATTATACTTTCCGGGGTATTTTCCCCCTAAATGGACAAAATATAGTTGATACCTACTCTATCATTTTTAGATTTGGAGTTATAGCCAAAAATGAACCATTCCCAGGAAAATTAGTAATTATTATGTAAAGATAATAAAATTATCATTTTTTTCTAAGTCCTTCAATTACTCTGACTAGGATATGAACCAGGAAAAATACATAAGGTGAATGCAGGCTTATTAAATACAGAATGGAACTGCCTTTCTTTCTAATTCAGACTCAAATGCCAGCTGACTTTTTAATTCTCTGGATTTCAATGGGAGGGTATATGAATGCATATGTCATGCACATATGCCTAAATTACAGGGGAAAAAAATACATATATTCACTATTGACTATTTAGGAAAATCAATTAAAAAAAAAATAGAAGCCACCTATTGTTATATTTGGCAACATTGATGCATCTAAATATAAATATGCTGAATAAAAGAAGCCAGACAAAGAAAAGTATACAGATGATTCCATTTTTATGAATTTCTATAAAATTCTAGAAAGTGCAAACTAATTTACAGTGACAGAAAGCAGATCAGTGGTTTCCTGGGAAGGCAGGGTGGGGCTGGGAAAGACAGGATAGAGAGATTACAAAGGTACACTGGAGAGATTTTTGGGTAAATCATTAAACTCAATCTCTTGATTGTGGTGATGATGTCAAGGATGTATACGTTTGTCAAAACGCATCAAATTGTACATTTTAAATGTGTGCAGTTCTTTCTATGTCGATTATATTTCAATAATGCTGTAAAAAAATATGTTCTAAGAGACTATTGGTAACCTTCAATAATGGAATTTGTTTTATGAAGTTTTGCTTGAAATACTGAATATTGCAATTACTTACTGGATATTATTTTCACTAACTCATCACTTTTACTCAGGAAAACACCCCATAATTTCATACTCTAAAACTTTACTCATAATTTCTTCCATAGAATTCTCAAGAGCACAATAACATTCAAAACAACATATCCAAACGATCATTTCACTTTTCAAAGTTTTCATTAACTTAGTAGCAGAAGCAGCTGCAGATTTTGGAATCTTTTTCTTGTAATTAATTATGTTCCCAATGAAGTAATGAAGCCACATATTGGGAGGAGGGAAGGAAGGCAAAGTGGATCTAGTGTCACTATTGATTTTCTGTCTCTTATTGTGATTTGTCACAGCTACCTCTCCTATAGATACTGCATTCGTGGGGTGATAAGAAGTCATTTAAAAACAAAGCAGCTGATAAAATTGAGATCATTCCTTGGGAATCTCACCAGGGTATTGACTGAGATTTGGATGGGAACTCTATAAAATGGGTACTATAGTCAACCTCTCTTAGATATGATTTTAGTAATTCTTCTCCAGGCCAAGCATGGGTCATTTCATTTGAGTTCTTAATTATATGTAAAAAAATAACTGAAAGGGGTGGTCGAATAACTCAGGTGGTTAGAGCGCAGCGTTCTTAATGCCAAGGTTGCCGGTTTGATCCCTACATGGGCCACAGAGCTGCGCCCTCCACAACTAGACTGAAACAACTACTTGGCTTGGAGCTGATGGGTCCTGGAAAAACACACTGTTCCCCAATAAAATCTTTTAAAAAAATAAAATAAAATAACTGAAGTATATTTTGATGTCATAGACAACATATAGCAGATCTGAGATTAAAAGGTAATGAAGGGCTTCAAATTAACAGAGGAACATTAAAATCTCACAATAATTTACAATGTATGTCTTTATAATGTCTTTTTTTGAGTAAGCATGTTGACTTATGAAACCAAAGTTTCCAGCTTTGAAAAGTACCAAGCATATTGGTTGGCACTTAACTCAGTAAAAGTTTGTTGAATTAATATATTAAAACATATTTTTTTATAAACTATATAAAATATGTATAGTTTCTATATGAATGTTGGATTATTAGTTGGAAACTTACAGGACTCTTTGTAGACTCTGTGAAAGGATTTGAAATGGTAAGGACTACAGTAACTTGATCTGCCCTGGAGTGTAGAAACATTCCAGATACCTCCAGGTACTCTCCAAAAATGTGTCCTGAGAAATTCTCTCTCCACATTAGGCAAATCATTTACCATATCTCGGTTGCAGTCATAAGTGGGTGGAGAGAGCAGCCCAACTCTAGAAAAATGAAGAGTCAAAACAATACTGGCTTGGGCCGGCCGGGTGGCTCTGTTGGTTAGAGCGCGAGCTCTGAGCAACAGGGTAGCCATATCAATTCCCACATGCCCAGTGAGCTGCAACAGAGCTGAGCTGCCGTTGAGCTGCCAACGGGTGGCAGGATGGCTCAGCTGGTGAGAGCACATACTCCTAACAACAAGATTGCCAGTTTGACTCCTGCATGGGATAGTGGGCTGCATATTTCCCCCACCCCAAGCCCCCCTGCAACTAGAAGTGGTGACTGGGCTTGGAGCTGAGCTTGCACCCTCCCCAACTAGGACTAAAGGACAACAACTTGACTTGGAGTTGCTGGGTCTTGGAAAAACACAATGTTCCCTTCCCCAATTCCCCCAACACTGTTCCCTTCTCCAATTCCCCAATAAAATCTTAAAAACAAAAACACAATATTGGCTTATCAATGACTGCATTACAATTACATTAATTCATTTACTTGAATTTCATTTGTTTATATTTACACACATCTTGAACAAAATGGTGGCAGCTATGTCAAATTAGTCCTCTGTAAATAATTGCTTCTGTAAAGTCTTCTATAGTGGCTGGAAAAATATAAATGAAAAAAAAATAGATATACAAATGAAAGGATTAACTCCCCTGACCCTCTTTGTTACTGAATCATACATTTGAATCGGCAGTTAATCTTAAATCTTGGTAAATGAAACTGATGTACAAATGGCTGGCTTTATACTTAAGCAATAAATTCCTTAAAAGTTAGAAGTAAAGCACTTACCTATATATATCATGTATAACTACAGATGTTTGACCTTTGAACTTCATCTGTATATTGAACTTTTTCTATAGTTTCTACATGAATGTTGGATTATTCGTTACTCATTAATAAAATTATTAATTCTTCTCATTTTCTAGTTTATAATTAGCAAATGCATAAGAAGAGAGCAGGAGTTGGGTTCTTAGATGACTTAGATATCTTGATGTAATTGGTTCAAAAAAGGTAGGCTTTTTATTTAGGAAAAACAAAGAACTGATAGTGGCAGTTTCAGGAGTGAAGAGTTCACGGTTCTAAGTGAAACTGCCTGAAGGCTTTGTATCCAGTGCATGAATCTATGGGGTAAAGTGTTGATTTTAAATTCTGTTTCAGTAATTTAATTATTATTGCTCTTTCAGTTGTCAAATGTTTCACATTTATGAATTCACTTAGAACATATTTTAAAATGTTTTGATGTATGCACAGGATGTCCAGTTACGACTCTAAATTTTATTGGTCAATCTCGTGTGACCTGTCTTTCTGGAGAAGTTAGCATGAGATGTACAAGTTCAGCCTGTTATTCGGGCAACATGTATTTGTTTTTGAGAAATTTTTTTTTTCGTACTGTTTTTTATGAGAACATTAACGCTCTCAGGGAAACGACTCTACCACCGACTGCCCCATGGGAGAGGATGTGTGGGGACACCTGCGTCCTGCTGTTTGGAGCAGAAAGAGCTGCTGGTGAGAAATTGGGGTAACTGACAGCCTTGGACGAAGTAGAAAATAGAGAACAGCTGCCTTCCTCTCCATCACTGACACTAATGCAAGCAATTCGGAAGGTGTCTCCAAAACCCTAGAAAAGGAAACCTTGGTGACTTGATTTAGAGCCTTGAGTGGGGAGCACATTAAGTGTACTTGGCACATAATAGGCACTTGATAAATATGTGTTGAAACCAAGGAAGAAGGAAGGAAAGAAGGAAGGAAAGAAGGAAGGAAGGAAGGACGAACTTTGTAAAGTTTTGAAGCACTAAGTAGCATATCCAAAAGTTTGGTACATCTCATTGCTGGGGATAATAAAGAACATAACTCCTCTTCTTAACAAAAATAACTCAAAAGAGTAACTCCCCACCTACAAGTAAGAAGGAAGGGACTTTTGGTCAGTCTAGTAACCAAAGGGAGTTATAAGTGTGCTTGTGTGAATCTACAAAGGAGCCCGTTATTCTTAGTACCTTCTTATTGTGGAGCTGTTTGAAGCAGAAAAGGGAGTATTAGAATATGCACATTCCTTACAATAAGATTTTGCTTTTTAAAAATAAGAACACGAGCATTTTCACAGCCTGAAACAGAAGCATAAAGCAAGCAGTTGCTAATCGAAGCAGACACTGGTGATGGCTTCTTCAGCGTGTGGGTCATATACTGTCTGTCGGCTTGAAATCTTTGACCTTGTAATCTTTTCTGAATATACAAAGGCTGGGAGATGTGTAAAGCTTTGTTAAAAATTTCCCAAGAACCCAATAAATGTAATCTCACAGAATGGGAAATTTTGATAGTATGTACCACTTACTGACACATTTTCATTGTGTGCTGACATTAATCATTCTCTAATAGGCTTTAACAGCGTTTTTTGTTCTTAACATCTTACCTGAGGTCTAAATGCAGCTTCACTAACATCCCTGAGAAGAGAACACATCTGAAGCTTCCTACAGAAGAGGAGTGAAGTGTGGGATGGATGAATCCTTGCATTTCCCTCTGCCAGCTGGGAAGCCTTGAGCATCTGATTTAATTTCTCTGGGTCTACTTTCTCCCACTCCATTGGTAAAATTAAGGATAATAGGATCTGTGTCACAGGGTGGTGGCTTGTAAGGATTAAATGTGATGATATATACAAAGTGCTTTGATTAGTGCCTGCTACAGAATAAGTAAGTACTCTAATGTTTCCTAAATCGTTAAAATTCGAGTTGAAATGGGTGAAATGCTTAAAAAATTTGAAAACCATGTTTGTAAATATGCTGCTTTTTAAGGGATAAATTCCAAAGAAAGTGGTATGTATGTCCTCCTTCAAGTAAAAATGATAAATTCAGAAAAAATTTATTCTGGATAACTAACACACAGTTAGTTATGCACAAAATATCCCAGTGCTGAACTACGGTTTCCATCAACTCTCTACTACCTTATGTTAAATCTGGTGATGGGCTATTTATCTGGCGTCGAGTGTCAATATTCCAAAAGTTTCGTTTTTTTAAATAAATTTTTTATGATGATTCCAACTATTTGTGAAAACGAAGGCACTTAGTTGCCAGTTAAAAGTGGGATAATTTTTCTTGCCGCCCCACCACCTTATGCTTACGTGTCAAATAACCCAACTAAAATTTTAATTTAGTTCAAACATTTATCAACTGCCTGCTATATTTATGGAACAAATACTATATTCAAGAGTCTTTACGGGAAAGAATGCAAGCCACTTAGGCCGATATTATTTAGAGTCTTTATTTATGGACAAAGATTGATGCAAATGAACAGATCTGTGCCATCATGCCCCAGCATGGCGTAGGGAGACGTGGCCTGGACCTCCTGCATCAGGCCTTCAAAGAAGGCCCGCACATTTCCAGTAACAATCTCATTTCCTCCAATTCCCCAGGGAAAGCAGGCGGTCGGTGTTCTTGATGATATCGCCTGACATCACTGCCTCTGGACGATAGGAGCGCGTGGCCCACCTCATCGGTGGCCTGACCGCATTAACCTCCGGGTTCCCAGCTCCGGCTACGTGAGATGTCCTAATATGGTCCGATTCCTAAGGAGTCCTGGGGCGCTGGCCTTTCTCCTGCTAATGGGGAGGAGGCAGGAACACACGTTTAGTCCCACAAAATCCGAAGGAAAGCAAATGAGGACTTGGGCTTGCTTCAGGGCGAGTTGCAGGTCAGCTGCAGCAGAAGCTCCTGTCTTGGGGGTATCTATCATTAAGAACCCCCTGCTTATCCCATCTCCCCGGGAGGCTTTCTGTGCTCCCCTCTTTCTCCCTCTCCTCTCACCCTCGGCAGCTCCGGGTCATTCCCCAGTTTGGTCCCCATTTTGAGCAGGAGGCACCCGGGGGGCTGCTCGCCTGGACCTTGGCTTGCGGCTCCCGCTGCGCTTTGGGTCCTTGCAGCCTGGGGGGAGATGTTGCTGCAAGGCGTGTCTGAGCTGTGCTCATGTGATGAGGCGAGGGAAAAACAACGGGGGGAGGAGGAAGCAAAGAGGTGGCCTTTTTTTTTTTTTTTTCTTTTAAGGAGTTTGCCCTGAGCGCGTCTGCTTCATTCGCAGTCTGGGCGCGTTGGGAGGAGGAGCGCGAGAGGAAGGAGCCTTTGGGACCTGACCTGCGCACGGCTCCTCTCGCTCTGCTCCGCGTCCCTGCGATTTGGAGAAGGCGTAACCCGGCGGCTGGGCGCGGGAGAACCTCGGAGAAGCCATGGGAGCTGGGAGCTCCACGGAGCAGCGGAGCCCGGAACAGCCGGAGGCGGGGAGCACGACGCCGGCCGAGCCCCAGCCCAGCGGCGGCGGCGACCCCGCGGCGGAGGCGGCGCCCGGGGCGCCAGGGGACCCGGCCATCGCTGACCCGGACCCCGCCATCAAGGTACGGGCGCGCCGGGCCACCTGCCCCGGGGAGGCGGGGGCGGGAGGATCCCTCCGATTTCCGCCTGCGAGAACTTCCCCGCCGGTCCAGCCCAGCCCATCTGCAAACTCGCGAGCAGGAGCCCCTCTTTTCAGGTTTTTTTTTGCGCCAGGGCGGGACCAGAGCAGCAGTGAGCGCGGCGGGGGGCTCGCATCTTTGTCGTGGGTCTCCAGGGGAGGCGACTGCGCCATCCGCAGTCATAAAATCCAGCCCTGGGCGCGCTGCTAACCGAGCCTTTCTCCACACTCTTCCGGTGGGAGCGACCCAGCCCGAGACACATGGGCTACGTGGGGGGATCCGTGGAGAATTGACTCCCAGGCCCAGCGCCTGGAGCCCCCGGCCCCGCTTTCTCCACGATGAGGACAGCCAGCTGCTGGGCCGTGACCTGTGTTGCAGCCTGGCGAACGGGCCACCCATGGGTTCCCCGCCGCGTACGGTCCTTATCACTAGCTGTGCCTGGAGAGACCGGGGTTTGGTACCCAGTCCTGCGGCAGCGGCTGGAGCAGACACCGCCTTCCTCATGCAGAGAAAGCCTGGAGGGTAGCTCGCTCCGAGCCAAAGAAAACCTGGGCAGACGCTGCATTTTCAAAAGGAACGACAGGTTTCGCAAACAAGGCAGCGTCTTCTTTTTCGCTCTGTGCATTGCCTGTGGACTCATTTGGATAAACAAATACTGGAGTAGTTAGAAGTTCTCGAAGGAAGCGGTCTGGCAGGAGCGCGCATTCCCTGTACGCTTGTCAATGGAGGCAGTGCTGAACCTCCTAGGAAATTTGCATTTGATAGTCTTAAATCTTCCAGATTGAAATATTTATTCCTGGCCACTGTAGCCGCCAAGTTTGTGACTTGTTCCCATCATTGTATTTTAGATCTGTTTTCCAGCATGTGTGTTCATTAGTTAAGGCGTCACCCATCCTGTGTTGTGATATCCTTATAGGTCGGAAGATGTGGGTAACCCCATACTTAATGCTTAAAAAAAAAAAACCCTAGAAAAACATGTGTCGAATTTGAGACTACAGATTAAATGAGGACCTTTAAGAGTTGCCTCAGGAGGTATAGATGTTTAATGTATTTATAGGTAAACCTGTTTAATGTTTTTATAGGAAAAACACCAGGCTGAAATCTAGGTAAATTTCACAGAAGTATGACTTCATCGCCTTGACCTCGTTAGTTGTCCTAGTCTAGTTTGGGCTGAAACTGCCCTTAGTAACTAGATTACCTCCAGTCCTTAATTTACAACTGCTTGTAAAATCCATGGCCCCTAGAGCTGTGGATATTAACAACTACTTACTGCCCAGTATACTAGATTTCTACGCAGTGCCTAAGGCTTGGGCCTAAGGAGTGAGCTATCCTTTTGAGGTCTGAGTCACATTTTAATACTTATTGTACATCACTTCTTGATACCAACTACTGTCAAAACAGCTGCATAACCAGTATTTAGATTCCTGTAATGAAAGTAATTTTAAGGTGCAATTGATGAAAGCACTCGGGTTCATTTTTTTCCTTGGCTTTTACTCCTCCTCCTCAGGTCTTGTTAACATTTCACACTAGCATATGGTACGTATTCCCTTCCCAGTAAACTCACCTTGGTTCATTTAAAAATATTTATTCAATTCTCTTATTCTCTTCTTGTTATAACCTTCCTCTATAAACTTACCTTTCTCCCTCTTTGCTAGTCACCACCATCTTGAAAGAGCCAAACCACCTCCTTAAAAAAATTACTTCAATGACATCCAGAATATCACCGCACTTTTTGGCATTCTGCCCAGTTATCAATTTGGAGGCCATCAATAATACACTTATATGTATCCTTGGAAAATGTGTAGCTTTTCATTTCAATTTGCAAAATTTATTACTCAGGTTTGGAAGACCTGAGCCTTTTCAAAGGGACTCCCCCAATTAAGAATGACTCAGCATGGGACTGCTTCCTCCCTGCTTCGCCCTGTTGAGCTCTACTTCCCGACCTCTGAGTAATCCCATCTGCCATTCTAGGCTCCCATGGCACCGTGGACCCATCTTCCTAGCAGTTTCCACATTTGTGGGTTTACTGACTTGACTAATAAGTGTTTTCTTGGCTATTCTGAATGTTTCACAAGGGCGGGGACCAAATCTGTTTTGCTTATAACAGGTGTTCCCCCGAGTGTGGCGTGCTGCCTGGCACGGAGCAGGCTCTCAGGAAGGGATGGCACTAGCTCCCAGGTTTTGATTGGAGACTATCAAGTTGGGGAATACTTTGGCCCGTCTAATTTTTCTATGACTTAACCTTTGACCTTCTCATCATGAACCATCTCATGTATCACAGACAGTGACTATGTTAAGTCAGTCTGTTTGCTTACTATTAGATCACGAGACTATTTTGGCAAAAATCCTCAGATTTGGGGACTATTTCTCTAGAAAGAGTGGCATGTTAGCCCTATAATTTCAAATTGCCTTTAATCTCAAATAGACCAAATATATTAGCCACAAATATGCAAGTGGCTCAAATGAGACCACGTCAATACATTGGATTAGTTAGGAATAACATCTTGAGCTTTCTGGGTTGGGTCTATGGGCATTTAGGGAGGTTCAGACTAAATACGTCGTTCCCTAACCCCCAGTAAATGCTGGTCATTAACTAAAAGCTGTTAGTAGATTTTTTTCCCCATCTAAATGATATTTGTATCATATGCTTACTTACCTATTTAGCAATCTAGTTTACTTTCCTTTTTTCTGCTAATTTTAGTTATCAGTTACTGAGTAAGTGCTCGCAAGTAAGTCAAAGTTGTTAACACTAATTGAGTTATTGCTCCTACTCAAGCCTAACATTTAGATATAGTGAGGCAGAAGTCTTGGTTTTATCTGGGGTGTTTTTCAATAAAATGGAGTCTTCCAGTCAATCCTTTACAATCCTAATATGTAAATTCTGGGAGAAAATGGCTCGATCAATTATTTTGTAGGTTTAATTTTGAGGCTTGGGCCATTTTGGCTACTTGCAGGGATATTAGACTATCTAAACGTAGGTGGTAAATAAAGCCTTGTACTAATCCTCAATCGTTGGCTTTAAAAAATTTGTCTTCCAAAGAGTATTTCAATCAGGTGGCAATATAAAGTGGGGTGACCCAGGACAAATTTACTTCATGTCTCTGGCACACCTTGATTTCTGGAGCCAAGCTCCAGACTAAGTCTGGACAATCAGAACCCTCTAATTAGCTTTTCTGTGTTCTCTACTCAATGACCTTGGAGCTGGAAATGGAACAGTAGTCAGTTGCAACAGCGTGAGGCCAGCGTCCCTGGCAGGTGGGGAGAGGAGGGTTCCTGTCAGTCCTTCAAGCTGTGGTTCCATTTGGTTACAAGAGCTGAATCACCAAAACATAAAAATGTACTCACGTGGAAGAATCCATTAGCTGATTAGTAGATTGAAGGATGACTTTGCCCTGCATGCATTAAAACAGACAGTCGAGTTGACCAGATGCATTTCATAATTTCTCTCCCGGCCTAAGGTAGTGTACTTTCTCTCACCTGCTTTCTGTCTATAGAATGGAAATTGAGACTGAAGATGGCCTTAAAGTGATGTCACCAATTTTATACTAAAAGGGCCCGAATTTAAGATGATTAGGTGAGAATTATGTGTTTGTTAATGGAGTGGTGTTTTTATGTGTGTGGCTAACTGTATTCCTAGGGATTTCCTCCACATTACAAGAGGTGCTAAATACTTTCTGATTGGAACACAGTCGAAAAATTGGAGATGTGGGTGTAAGGATGATCATTTAGGATAGCCATAGCCTGTGGGGACAGCAAGGCCTTCCCTGGAATCTATGATAGCTGTTGAGACTGTTAGATGTATGATATCAGCAGAGATTTCCACTTGAAATACATCCTTCTATGAGGCACAGGCCTCAAACGTGCATCTTTTTGAATTCACTTTAGGTCATCTAAGCTCTGTGTCTGGATAGCTTTAAACTGATATTATAGGGTTATGCTAGCTTGGTATCTTAAAAGATAATTAATAAAAATGCAAATAAAATGTTTTGTTTCAAAAGGTACTATAAAAGATTTTTTCTTTTCCTTCATCCGTTGTAACACATATTCGGTGTTATAAAACACCAATGAAAGGAAAATCAAGTTAAATGGTGCTTATTATCCTTGGCCCCTATAATTCTATATGCTGTCGTCATTCATGAAGTGAGAAATTAGAATTTATAGCACTCAGCATTCTGAGAAAAATATAGTTAGCACTTTAAGCTCAGGAGAAAAAAACCTAAATAACCTTAAACCTAATTCTTAGTTCTCTTATAACCTAAAAACATTACAATTTAGAATAAGTTTCATTTTAAAATAATACAGTGGAAAAATATGAATTAGAAAGCTGGGTTTGGAAGGGAGAAGCACGATGTGTAAGCTTATTTTCTTTTTCTTTTTTTTTTTTAAAGATTTTATTGGGGAATCGGGGAAGGGGAAGAGACAAGTTGCTGTCCTTTTGTTCTTCAATCTAGTTGTGGAGGACGTTGCTTCACTGGCCCATGTTGGTATTATCATTGCGCTCTTCCCGGGTGAGGCAGCTGCTTGCCGGCCATTGGACGGCAGCTCATGAAAGCTCACGCCAGCTGCAAGCCAGCCCCACTGCAGCCTACACAGTCACTGGCAACTCACGGCAGCCCAGCTCCAGGTTGAGCTGTTGTTCACCATCTTAGCTGTAGAGGGCAGTGTCACTGGCCCTCATGTGGGATCCGAACCAGGGTCCTGCTTCTCAGAGCTGGTGTCCCAAGCCAACTCCTAACCAACACGCCACTCAGCTGGCCCGTGTAAGCTTATTTTCAATAAATTCTTGAAAAACCTATACTTATAATTTTAAATTGTCTTATCTAATTTGATTTTGGGCCATTTTCCTGCAAATTAGCACTCTATTATAGAATATATGGGTAGGATTTTGTACCTATGATCATCCTTTTGTTTTCTACTTATTAGTACATCTAAGAATAGGATTCAGGTGAAGTTATTAATAATTTTTAATAATTTCAAGCCTACATGCCTTCATATATCTTATGAATAATTGAGTTTACTTATTTAAAGCTGACTGTAGATCTCACGTCATTTTTGAATCAAAAGCTTTACAAGAGGATCAAAAGCACTTATTTACTTTTGCTAAAATGATTTTTATTTAGTCATTGCATAACAGGATTCATTTAATGTTTATTTTTCTAAAAATGTTAATGGTTGAGAACGTGAATTTGTGGACAATGGTAAAAGTGAAAGTCAATTATTCTTTTCCGCCCCACAAATACTCACTGTTGACAATAGTTTGAAATCAATGTTGGTGGTTTCTTGCATATTCTTTCAAAACCTTTATGCATGTGTAAGGAAGGATATAAATAAGAATTGGCCCATTTTTAAGAAATAAGATCATATATGCAGAGGGTGCCAAAAAATGTATACACATTTTTAAAAAGAAAAAAAACTGTATTAATTGTAACACTTAATGTATACTGATAACAAAAGATGAATACAACTCTTGTTTGACTTTTGCAATCACAAGAGGTGCTCAAAGTGGTTCCCATCAGCATCCAGACACTTCTGATTACAGCGAACTACTGCTTGAGCATAGGTACGGTAACGTCTCTTAAAATGTGCATGCATTTTTTTGGCACCCCTGGTATATTCTGCTACTTTAAGTTGTGGATATCTTTTCATATCAGGAAGTAAAGATCTACCCCCATTCTTACCAATGACCACATAATTTTCTCCTGTATGGGTTGAAGTACATAATGATGTAACCAATCCCCTGTGTTTATATTTTCCTAGTCTTTTGCTACATTGACTTGACACAGGGAATGTCCTAGCTCAGATATCTGTGTGTTGTGCAAATGTATCTTTAAAGTAGATTTCTGAAGTGGGATTCCTGGATCAAAGGAGTTATATCCATTTTAAATTTTGGTAGCCCTTGCTAAATATCTTTCCAAAGAGATTCTACACTTTGCATGCTAACTCTGTGGCTTCCAGGGGGTTTTACTTCAGTGGATAGCAGATATTTTAAATTTGCCAGTCGGCATCTCAGTTAGCACCTGAATTTTCTTGACACATTTTTAATTATGAATTTGAGTGTCGTGTCGTGTATATTGGCCACCCGATCATGAACTAGATTGACTTTCAGAGCATTAAAGGCTATGGCTGATTTTATTGTTAATTAATTTTTTAAATACTTTCTTTTCCCTTTAGAAATTACTCAAAATAGGGAAAAAGCAAATCTACTGGTAGAAAGATGCCTGAGGGACTTACTTCCTTTGCTTCCCAAATTAGTAAACTGTCTTTAATTCTGTTTGCTTGGACAATGACCTATTTCTTCAGCTATCCATTTAAAAATTTTTCCTCGGGGAACAATATAAAATCCTAGTTGCCAGAAATTTCTTCATACTTCTGATCCATGAAATGTTGGAGTCAGGGGTTAGGGGCCGCAGAAATCCACTTCCCCCGGCTTTGTTCTCATTCTCTTAACAACTGACAGCCTGATTCTGTTAATTGGAATAAATGTGTTTTCCCAGAAAAAAATGTAGGTGTTCAAAGCTCTGGAAACGACAGGATCTTTTCCAGACACTGTTAGGCTTCTCTTAAAACAAGTCTTCATTCAAGTTCAAAAGTTTCTCCATGACGGGGAGAAACCCTGGAGTTTCCATTCTGTCTAACCTTAACCAGTTTTAGTAAATGTCAGCTTTATGTTTGATTAGTAAATGAGATAAGCCACGATTTAAGAAGGGGAGATTACTACAACTCATTAGCTGATCTGTTTGTTATATGCAAACGTTGCCAATTGCAGGAGTATTGAGAGATTACATTTTCCTTGGTTCCCAAACCTGGTTGTGCAATTGAATCACCTGGGGAGTTTTTGAAAAACACCTCTGGCCTCATCCTAGGTGCATTGAATCAGAATGCCCAGCAATCGCAGGTGTGAGATTCTGCAGCTATTCTGATTTGCCTGGTGTGACCACCGTTGCCTAAGGGAAGGGTGTAGGGTGTAGGAGGTTGATGGAAGGCCAGGAAGAGGTGGTCCCGGCCTAGGTAACAACAGCACAGACTGAGGCTGGATCTTGTGTGGGTGGGAAGGAAGGTTTCAGGTAAAGTTGGAAGACTTAGGTGTTTCCCTTCTCACCTCTTGAGGAGAAAATAAAGGAAAATATTTCTCCTCCATAATTCCTTTATTCTACTGTATTGAAAACAAGTGTGCTGCTAGCAGAGACTTATCTAAAAAGAATGTGCTACTCAGGGTGACTAGATGTTGAATCAAATACTATTATCCTTTCTGAGCAGGAAGGAAGCTATTTGTCAATGTTCATTTCATTCCCACCTGATGGCCTCTTAAACCTCTCCCCTCATTGATTGATCAGTTTTAAATTCCCTTGTGCTGGGTAAGTAGACAGTAGTGGAGGGCTTAGTTTATGGCATTTGACTGGTCCAGAAATCTGTGAAGAAATCTGAAAACCTAACCAAGTTCTTGAAGGTTAATCAGAGTAGGGTTCTGGATTTCCCCAGCACTTACTCACTATTCAATCTTGATTCTATAAACATTTCCTTGCTAGCAGCAAGGAGCTGTGCTAGGACCTGCAGAGACAAAGAAAAGACAGCTCCAGAACCTAGTCCTAAAAAATGAAAGCTCCCCCTCTCATATTTAGCTCTTTAACCCACTAGAAATTGATGATTTTATGTCTAGAGGGAGACCTCTAAATTCATTTTCCATGCAGGTTACCTAATGTTCCAATATTAATGATTCACTAGTCCCTCCTGTTAAAATGAGTTTCCATATATGCATAAATTGTTTATTGATCTCATTTTACTTTAAAAATTTTCCTGCTGTGTTTATTTGGACACTGTAAGTTAAAAGCAATAAGGGAGTGGCTAAAAATCTAGTCAATTATAATAGCAAGTTGATGGTTTAAAATACTTTTATATTTGACACCTGAGGTGGTACCCTAGCCTCCCATGGCTATGGTAAGTTTATACATACATACATATAAAAAAGTGGGAAGTAGGTGTTATCTTCCAACTATGCTGAACAATGACTTACTCAGTATCTTTAGAAGGGAGAACATCACCTGATAGTAACAACTTGGGACTTTAAAGAAAGAAGAGGTTTGCAGCAGACTATAGGTAGTGGTGGAGGGCATCCATGAGATCAATGCCATTTCTCTAATGGCCTGTGTCAGAGCAGAGCTCATGAGCATCCAAGGGGCAATCCAAGCTTGCAGCAGGGGGTGGGGTTGGGGGGGTTGGGGTGGGCCTAGGATCACAGTGGAAGGTCAAGCATCACAGAATAAGAGATAACATCAAAGGAGCTGATGGTGGCAGCTATGGCGAAGGGGCAACTACAAGTGAATATGAACTGAAGATGATAAAACAGATACCACTGGACTGAACAGCTGGTTGGGTCACTGCTTCACCAGGGGATAGGGACCATTTTACCTCAGCATCTCTGGGTCTCCCTAAAAATGAAAGCACCTGATGGTTGGGTTGACTTGCATCCCTTCCATTTGTAGGCAGAGAAACTAGGTAGCTTGGGAATGTTTACTTTTATTTTTATTTATTTATTTATTTATTTTTTTAGCTGAGCCATCCTGCTACCTATTGGCAGCTCAGCGGCTGCTTAGCTCGGGCTGGACTCGAACCGCTGTTGCTCAGAGCTCAAACTCTTGAGCGAGCTCTTAACCAACTGAGCCACTCGGCCGGCCTGGGAATGTTTACTTTTAAAGAAGACATTTCTTCTTTGTAATTCTTTCCATCTCTAGAGACTACCCTTTGGTTCAGAGGACGATTTATGGTTTGCTATTTTTTTTTTTCACGTCAGAGCATATGATTTCTTAGTGAACTGAGCCGTTACAGGCTCTGGGCTTTGTCTCCTGCAACTATCGGTTTTCTGTCGTCACTCCTGATCTTGACCATCCTTATTGAAGACGTGCTTCATTGCGTCCTTACTCTATAAAATACATATTACTGTGATGCATTCAAGATTGTTGACTGATTTGATGGTTTGTAAACGTTTTGCTTTTTTTTACATTTTAATTCTGGGTGATAATTTTTCACTAAGTTAACACACTCTCATAGAATGCCTCTTAAGAAACTTTTGTTTGAAATTATCCTTCACTTGGATGTATACGTAAAACAGACTTACTCCACACCAGTAACATACTGAATGCTATGCAAAGTTCAACCTAAATGCGGTCTATTTACTTTAAATTTACAATTGATATACACGGCAGTATAAATTGGGGGTGGGTGGGGAATAGGATTATAATCTACAGGAAATTGCTCAGCATTAGCCAGTCTCTCTTTGACGAAATTTTCTTAATTACTTCAGAAATGACACATTTAACCAATATTTAGACATGAGTTCCTGACACCTATAGTGTTAATATAAATATTTAAATGGAAATTTTTGTCCTTGTTCTCCACTGTTTTATATGAATTAAGTTATTGAAAAACAGTGGAAAATGTTACCACTAAAGTTTACTAAGATCAGTCATTATTATTAAGGTATTTTCTCCAACCTGATGAAAAGGAAAGCTAGTGAATAAAATGTAAACAAAAAATAGTTAACAGTAAGTAATGAGGGCCAAAACCTACTTGATTGGTTTTAATATCTGATTTTTTATTTTTTTTAGTAAGGCCTTCAGCAGTTTAAATTTCCATTTGATGTTAGTTTTAGATCTGTCTTTGTTTTGTTTACAATATAGATTTGTTTTACTTTGATTAAAATGAAGATTGGTTATCCTTTTGATACTCATTAAAGGCCCATTAAGGCCTCTTGAATGCTCAAAAGGTTTTTGTCCTATAATGGAGATTCTGTGGTGACCAAAGAGGACCTACAATATTATCTAGAATTGCAACAGTGACAAGAGATTTCAAGTGACTTCTGGAACCGTGCCTGATAAACAATCCTCCATGACAGGGAGGAATGCAAAGAATGCTTAAGTATTCAGGGAAGTAGGTCATGGTTTAAAGCACTACATTTGTCAGAGAAAGTTTCTCAAGCAGGGCTGTGATCCTGACCTCCCTTATTCCTTAGCCAGGGTGAGTTAGTCTTCGGCAAATTAGGTGACTGAATGAACTCGTCAGCCTCCAGGAGGGCTGGACTAAAAGTAACTGATTTACCTCCTGTGCCTCCATTCCCAACACCCAAAATAAAAGGTTAGGGCTATAGATTAGTGACTAGAAAAATCATAAGTGTGACTGACAAGTGTTTCCTCTTAATTGCATGATCTTGGAATAAAAATTATTTAGAGTAAGTAGGCAGATGTTAATGTGTAAGTATATTTGGGAAGAACAGGAATATTAAGAGCTCCTTTTAAATGAACTGGGGGTCTTTTTTTGCTGCCACTGTTAAGCACTGCAGGGGACCCACCGAGTCCCCTATAATTACGTGTGACCTTAGTGCCCACGGTCAATTGCGGACTTAACAAGCTCGTGGAAACCATGTTTTGCTCTGAGTTGTAGATCAGTACTGGACAAGAAGCACAAATTTGACAGGTCCCAAAGGCGCACGCGAGAGAGCACATCGTGGCATACCAGGAAAAATGGCATGGAGGATGCTATAAACAAAATATTTACGTGGATGCCCTCCCTCCCCCCCAAATTCATATATTGAAACTAGAATCCCCCATGTGATGGTGTTGGGAGATGGGGCCTTTGGGAGGTGATTAGGTCATTAGGGTGGACCCTCATTATGGGATTAGTGCCCTTATAAGAAAAGATGCCAAAGAGCTTTTCTTATAATCAAGGAGAAGGCCTTTTGCAAACCAGGAAGAGAGCTCTCACCAGGAACCAGATCAGCCCGGACCTTAATCTTGGACTTCCAGCCTCCATAACGGTGAGAAATGTTCATCTAACTCACCCAGTGTATGATAGTTTGTCCTAATAGCCTGAGCTAAGACAGAGGAAATGGAATTTATGCTGAATTTTTAAAGAATGAGATGCTTGAGATAAGGCAAAAAATAACAAAATAATTTTTTTTTTTTAAAGTGAGCTGAGGGGCCAGTTGAGTGGCTTAGTTGGTTAAGAGCGCGAGCTTTGAGCAACAGAGTCGCTGGTTTGATTCCCACATGGGCCAGTGACGCTGCACCCGAGCTGAGTTGCCGTGAGAGTGGGTGCTCTTAGCAGCAAGGTTGCTGGTTGACTCCCGCATGGGATGGTGGGCTGTACCCACCTGCAACTAAAATTGAACATGGCACCTAAGCTGAGCAGCAGCGAACTGCCTACAGGCGGCTGGATGGCTCAGTGTGCAACTAGGTTGCTGGTTTGATTCCTGCATGGATGGTGGACTATGCCACGCCCCCCCTGCCCAACTAAGATTGAAAGCAGCGACTGGGCTTGGAGCTGATGGGTCCTGGAAAAACACAATGTTCCCTTTCCCCAATTCTCCAACACTGTTCCCCTCCCCAATTAAAAAAAAAAAAGTGAGCTGAGAGAGTCTCATACTGGGAGAGATACTGAGTGAAAAATAGTCTAGGAAAAGTTAAGTTAAAAATTCTTTTTTTTAACTAGAACTTTTCAGAACCTTTAAAATATTAATAATATTAGTTACTATGTCTGTCCAAAAGGGGACATATAGTATGCATTTTACCCAAATACAATTAGGAAGTGCCAGGCCAGCGAGGAGGGCACTATTAGAATAGTGATTGAGCTGTGGATTTTGAATATTAGGGTATGACTTCTGCATTTATTGTGATTGGCAATGTGAAGCCAATCATTAATTGGGATTTACATCTATATCTGTTGGGGTGTAGTTGGGGACTTCAAACTTAACTTTATATTTCCAATCTGAGACAGAGAATAATTCTGAGATATTAAGGAAATTTTGTTCTCTTTTGGGAGCAGGGAGCAAAGGGTTGGATTTTCATTTACACAAATGATTGTATTTTTTATGTACCTAATTTTTAAATTAATCACATGTACAAAGATTCTTATTCTCTGGTTAAAATGGAAAAATAAGGACTATGTCCCAGCTTTTAAATGTATATATTATTTGGGAAATGCCTCACGTTATCCTGAGATGAAATATTTGGTATTTATATATCCTTATTAAGTTATGTATAGACTTGATGATACATTTGGGGGAGAGGTGAGAGAAAGAAGTAGAAAATTGAGGCAACAATAAGGATCATGAAAATTTGGGGGGTAGAATACACTTTGGATTAATTTCATTGTTCAGATAATCCAGATAATGGCATCAGATGTAGTTTTTATTTTCAGTCTGCAGTAGGTCTAATAACTGTTTATAGACTCAATTTCTATGGCACTTAATTAGTGCTCTTAGGGCCAAACATCCTAGTGCAAGCCACATTATGCCTTCAAACTTTCCCTTAACCATATTTTCTGGGGCCAAAGACAATTAGACTACTGTGGAGTTAAATGCTGTAAATTATTGTGTTCCTCAAACCTTTTCCAGCTCCTGCAGTGAATACTGGAGGTATTGTAACTGTATGTGAACTTGAACGAAGATCAGGGGAAGGTCAAAACAGAGCCTTCTTGAATGGAGTTGCAAATTCTTCCCCTGACAAATAAGAGTAAAGGGAAATGTCACCCGTTTGTTGCTTTTTATGGTCATGAAAAAGGAAAAATCCCCAAAGCTTTTGATTCCTTTGCTATGAGCTGACCAGCTGGCTTATTTCGGCTTCGGATAAGAAGTTGAGAAAGGCACTGATGTATTTTTTTCCTTGAGCCTGATCAAAACAAATCAAAGCAAATAACTGTATTCTGGGATTGTAACTAAGCTAAATTTTTAGAAAAGTTGCTCCTTTGTAAAACCTGAAAATTGATGTAGGGCTCTTCTTTTAAGATTGCTTTAGGCCGTATAAGCAAAAGCAAGCTCAATCTAGGCATAAAGTACTGATTCCTCTTTTGTAATAAATATTGGCTAAAACCGCTTATTTTTAAAATTAGCACATATATAGAAAGTTGAATATACCCACGTATCGACCCTTTTCTTCAATGTAACTGCTTTTGCTTAGTCTCACTCAAATCATTAACTTGACATGAGTGAGAGATGGGATGGCTGTGTCGGTTTCATGTGCTGTGCCCATATCTCCAGACTCCTAACAAACTCCTGTCTCTGTTGGTCATAAGGTTGAAACCTGTAGAGAATGAACTAGTAAATACATTAACCTGAAGGGTCAGGTGCATATATTGGGTTGTCGGAAAAGTCATGATGTATTTTTTCTATGTTTTTCGTTGCAAAAATGCGTCATGACTTTTCTGACAACCCAACAGAAATATAAAAAATATAGAGTTCCTTTTCTCAATGACTGTCAATTCAGTGAAGTTTGTTGGACTTGAGAACCTGTTAGGCACCAGGCAGTTTTGTGGGAACTTGTTCATGCTTTTCCCTATCTTTAAATAGCTCATCACTTCAATGAGGTAAGTGGTATCATCCCCATTTTAAAAAGGAGCCAACAAAGGGAAAATTTAACTAGAAGTGCAGCTTTTGATTCACAGCTCTTGAGTTCAAAACTAGAAGTCTTCTCTGATTTGCTTAGCTCCCAGTCTTGGGGCTGGTGGTACGATACCACTGCAGTGTGAATGAGCCTCTGCTATGATGCCAAGGAAGAGATATCTCTCATGTTATTAACATCTGGGATATTACACAGCTCCTAAGATCCCAATGCACTCTGCCTTTCTAGGTATTTTAGGATGTATTATTCTATCTGCTGTCAAATAAATGCCAAATGATTCATCTTTATTGGCCAACCAGTTATTAGAGATCCTGCTCTCACACTACCCACCGCATCATGGCCTAGAGACAGTCGATGCCAGGCGATAAGAGCTCTTTGGATTTGGAGGCAGGTCATAGACCTAAATATGAATCGATACCACTCATTTTTCTCCTTTATTTGGGTGTAACCTAATGCCAGGCCATACAATGACCATCTCCCTTCCCATTTTGCTCTGCTCTCCTGAACGCCTCCTAGTTCATCATCCACCCTACTGTGCCTGTTCAACCCCATCCCATTTTAAACACATTTCCTCCCCTAGGGTCATCTCCCAGCTGATTTTGCCAGCCCAGATGAAGGCATTGTCCTTAGGGGATTTTGTCCCCTCCTGGGCTTTTACCAACCAATCATACCCACAAGATTCAGTCCCACATATACATGTGTGTACTGGACAAGTTTACCTCAAGAATGGCATTTCTTCTGTCCTCTTTGTCCACCTCCTCCATGAAATATAACTCCCTCTGGTATCCTTAACCATCTTACAGGTGGCGTCACTGTCCTACTGTTCCTTTCATTTACCTATATCCAGGTCATCATGAAGTTGTACTGATGCTAGTTCTACTTCCTCAGATCTTTTCCTCATTCCCAAATTGTAATTATCCTATGCAATACACCATAGCATTCCTCTTCAAACTAGTCTTCTGGCCAATTTTTCTCTGCATATGATTGCTTTATAGATGTAGACAATTAGAAAGCAGAAGTACCCTGGGACCCTGTGATCTGAGAGGGCCTCTGTTTGCAGGTATATATATCTCTCCAGACTTTTCCAGTTTGGCCTCCAGTCATGCACCTATGCATCCGTTTGTCCTTCATTCCCCGAGGTGCATCTTGAGGGTTGGCAGACAACACAAAAACCAGTGGTGGGTTAGATGTTTTCTTTGGATCGTCTATATATTTTCCCTCCATTCAACCAGTGAATGTGGCAATAAAGTGAAGCTCTTAATTTTAAATACTTTCCCATGTGGTACAGTAGCATGGCCCCTGAGAACTGTCTACATAACTGAAGTAAATTTTCCACCTCTTGGGTATCCTTAGATGTAGACCAATGCATCTTGATTATATTTGTATAAAAGCATAACTGTAGTTTGGGCTATATATTTATTCCATTATTGAATTGTTTTTTATTTTGGGAATTCTGTCTGAAGCAGAAATATGGCCAGACATTTGTTCTATTGGCATTTTCATTTTCAACAAGCAGGTATCTGGTATGGATTAACTAAAGTTTAGAAAATCTTCATTTTCTTTCTCTTCCTCCAAAAAGAAGAGAATCCTTAAATGTTTATAATTTGTATCAGCAGGCTTAGTACAGTGAGAGTTCTTAGCAAAGCCATTCTTTATCAGAGCTGTTTCACAGGTGGGAACTGTCTCACAGGATATGCTCAACCCCTCCCATGGTTCTTTTTTCTTAAGCTAGAGACAGGCATTCCATAACTTCAAGTCTAAGGTTTTAAAGAGTTTTCTGGGACTTCGTGTCCTTATACTTCAGAGTTTGAGCCCATTTTCCTTGCCTGTATATAAAAGATAGTTTATTAGCTGAAGTTGTCAGCCTTTAGATTTCTTCCTTACATGTGACTTTGCAGAGTCCTTTCTCCTCTTAAACTTATTCTTTTTGACTCACATGGTGATTCTCTGAAAGTCTGGGTAACTTAATGGCAGTAGAATTACCACTTCCTAAGCTAGTAGCTTTGGGCTTTTTACAACTCAGACTTCTTTTGTTTTTTTAAAGATTTTATTGGGGGGCCGGCCGAGTGGCGCATTGGTTGGGACATGGCTTGGGACACCAGCTCTGAGCAGCAGGACCCTGGTTCAGATCCCACATGAGGGCCAGTGACACTGCGTCCTCTACAGCCAAGATGGTGAACAACAGCTCGACCTGGAGCTGGGCTGCTGCAAGTCGCCAGCGACGGCATAGGCTGCAGTGGGGCTGGCTTGCAGCTGGTGTGAGGTTTCGTGAGCTGCCGTGGGCTGCCGTGAGCTGCCGTGAGCTGCCGTGACAGCCATCCAGTGGCCAGTGAGCGACTGCCTCACCCGGGAAAAGCGCAATGATAATACCAACATGGGCCAGTGAAGCAACGTCCTCCACAACTAGACTGAAGAACAAAAGGACAGCAACTTGTCTGTTCCCCTCCCCCGATTCCCCAATAAAATCTTTTTTTTAAAAAAAAAGATTTTATTGGGGAATTTGGGAAGGAGAACATTGTGTTTTTTCAGGACCCATCAGCTCCAAGTCAAGTTGTTGTTCTTCCATCTTAGTTGTGGAGGGTGCAGGCCCAGCCCCAAGTGCAGTCACCACTTTCAATTTAGCTGCGGGGAGTTGTCGGGGGCAGACCATCATCCCATGCAGGAATCTAACTGGTAACTTTGTTGTTAAGAGCACACGCTTTTACCAACTGAGCCATCCGGCCGCCTGTTGGCAGTTCAGCTGCAGCTGAGCTCGGGTGCAGCTCACTGGCTCACGTGGGAATTGAACCATCAACCCTGTTGCTCAGTGCTTGCACTCTTAACCAACTGAGCCACCAGGTCAGCCCTAACTCAGACTTCTTTTAGCCATATCCATGCAAAATTGGTCTTTTAAGACTTCATTTCACAAATACTAAATTCTTCCTGTTGCTATTTCTTCATTTTTCCTTCACAAGCTCTCCTGAGATATCTTGTCCACTGTCTTGGCTTCCATTATATATCAGGTGCAGTTGAATCCTGAAACTATCCATCTCTCCTCCTGGACACCTCCATTTCATTGTCATCTGCCCTTTCAAGCTGAGTGTCCCCACCTCAAATCTATACCTTCTGTTCTCTTCCCTGTCTCTAGCTTGGGGCAGGCAGAGAGGCGACTGTTGCGTGAGAAAAGCTAGTGGTATACCGAAGGGATTGAATGAAAGAGAGGAAGGGAATGAATGGAGAACATCAGCTTGGAGGATGGCAACAGTCTAAGTGCCAAGACGAAAGCTGGAGCAGGATGTGGCCTTGGAAAGAGGCTCGAATGAATGGCTGACACTTGACGAGTAGAGACAAAGGCCTATTAGCTCTAAAATATTGTATGTTTAAAGCAGTTTACTAGTTTTGCTGGCTGACATCCTAAAAGAATAAGATGTCTATTTAATGTAAAATCTTAGGTGGTTCTTTTGCCAGTAAATTCTACATGAAGATAACATAATATAAAAATGCATGTTAAAGACACATTTTTTTTTTAAAGATTTTTATTGGTGAATTGGGGGGATGGAAACAGCGCTGGGGAATTGGGGGAAGGGGAACAGACAAGTTGTTGTCCTTTTGTTCTTTAGTCTAGTTGTGGAGGATGTTGCTTCACTGGCCCAAGTTGGCACCATCATTGCGCTCTTCCCGGGAGAGGCAGATCAGTCTGGCTTCTGGACGGCCGCTCATGCTGGCTGCTGGCTACACACGGTAGCCCATGGCAACCCACTGCAGCAGGGGCTGCAGCCTGCGCTGTCGCCGGCGACTCACAGCAGCCCAGCTCCAGGTTGAGCTGTTGTTCAGCATCTTAGCTGTGGAGGGCAGTGTCACTGGCCCTCATATGAAGGATCTGAACCAGGGCCCTCTGGCGTCCCAAGCCAGCTCTTAACCAACGCACCACTCAGCCGGCTCTAAAGACACATTTTTATGTAATTGAAACATGTATGTGATATTTCTGGTTAAAAAAGTGAATTTAGCTTCAAAATCTCATTGGGATGATGTAGGCTGAACTTAAATTGGTAGGAAAATAGAATTTGTCTAAAAGCTTATCTTTTAGGCGCAAAGTTAAACTTATACATGTAAATTAAGCAGTCTTTTTAGCAAGTTTTATTGATATACAGTTCACCCATTTCTTTTTTAAGATTTTATTTGGTATCTGGGGGAGGGGAACAGCATTGGGGAATCAGGGAAGGGAAACAGATAAGTTGCTGTCCTTTGTTCTTCAGTTTAGCTGTCGAGGATGTTGCTTCATTTGCCCATGTTGGTATTATCATTGTGCTGTTCCTGGCTGAGGCAGATCGGTCGCCGGCCACTGGACGGCCGCTCACGGAGGCTCTTGGCAGCTCATACTGGCTGCTGGCCACTCACGCCGGCTGCTGGCTACACATGGTAGCTTTATGGCAGCCTACTGCACCTACGCTGTCACCAATGACTCACGGCAACCCAGCTCCAGGTCGAGCTGTTGTTCACCATCTTAGCTGTAGAGGGCGCAGCGTCACTGGCCCTCATGTGGGGTCTGAACCAGGGCCCTGCTGCTCAGAACTGACATCCCACATCAACTCCCAACCAATGCACCACTTGGCTGGCCCCTACAGTTTACCCATTTTAAAGAGTAGACTTCAATGATTTTTAGTAATCAAAACATTCTAACTGAAAAATGTTATTGAACAACTGGAGGCAGGTGATACTTGTTAACTGAACTGACTTAGGTTTTTAGGGCTGCTTAAAGCTCTTCCTTCATAGGAACCCAGCTGGTCCCTTCTAAAATTTTTTCAAAAATCAAAGTCTAGAAAGGGAACTCCTATTGCTATTTGAACTCTAAATAGTCACCATAGGGATTTCATGACCCATTAAATCCATTAACTAAACTAACTTCAATCCAGTATACAAATTAGAGCAGAAGGAAATGAACTTTGATATATTAACCTTCTGGGAGACAAGACCACTCAGTTTAAAATTCAAGAATAATAATACTTGTCAAAAATCTAACATACATAGGTATATAAAAGCCATTCTTTCTCATTACTTAGCCATCCCCCCTCAGTCTCCCTCATCAGAAGGAACCACATTATCACCATCATCTCATCACCATCATTCTTTCTGGTTTACAGAGGATTATTCAACAGATGCCTGAGAGAGAGAAAAAAAAAAAGAATTGGTGATCCTTAGGAGTCAGCTTAGATTCACTAAGGATAAGCCCAGCAATCAAATTTATTTAATTTTCTTTTTTGTTGTTTTCCTTTCTTCCTTTCTTGGTCTTTTTTGTTGTTGTTCCAGTTCCTGGACTGATGGTGATTCTGGATTTCACCAGAGATCTGACAAAATTGAGTTGTTTGGCAGCTCACCTGAAATATAGTCTGGTCAAACATACAGTTGCATAAACATAATTGACCATCTTAGTATAAGTTGCCTGCTATAAAACTCTCCTTGGCCTTAACTGGAGTTAATATTTTATCAGCTTGCATAAGAAATGAAAGCAGACGTTCCAAATTGACCAATGATAAAAAAGCTAGAATAGAAAGTGAATGCTAGATTATATTTTTCTCAAAGTTTGGTATGGAGACAGTGTTTTGGGATAAAGAGGGCACCAGAGCAGACGTACTCGAGGCATGCAATATACGACAGAGGAAGGCCCTGCATCTGTGGAGGGTCAGGGAGTGAGGAGTGTATCTCATAGGACAGAATGAAATGCACCCATTACTGTGCTTTAAAAAAAAGAATTACAAAGCAATCTGGCAATGTGTCGAGCCTTATAAGTATTCACAGCCCTTGTTCCAGCACTCCTAATTCTGGAAGTTCATCAAATGACACAAGGAGAAGAAAACTATATTTCATAAAATGTGTATTGCAAATGTTTACCACTGTCTTGCTTAAGATGCTGAGAGATTGGTTAAGTGTATTACAGGTGGACCACGGACCTGATGGCTATTCTTAGAGGACATGTGGGAAGAGTCTGTTGCAACTTGGAGAAATGTTTGTGCTTCTAAAATGGGGGAAATATGTGGAACTGCACTCCACAGCAGCAGTTACATAAAAAAAAGTATGGATGTGGCTAAAAGTTGAAAGGAGTACATGAAAATGAAAAGGAGTTAGAATGACAGTGTTTTACATTATTTCAACTTTTAAAAACTTTCTTTAGTATTTCCCCTTTTTAAGATTACTGAGAAACCAACAGATAGGTTAACATAGGAAGTTATAAACTGGAGTTTAACTGATTTTCTAGTCACTGTCATGTAAAATGAGAGAGGGTAGCTGATACAGAGCATTTCGAATATACTCTTATGCTGTATTAATAAAAATACCATAGTGTGGGGCCGGCCAAGTGGCGCGTTGATTAAGAGTTGGCTTGGGACGCCAGCTCTGAGCAGCAGGACCCTGGTTCGGATCCCACATGAGGGCCAGTGATGCTGCGCCCTCTACAGCTAAGATGGTGAACAACAGCTCCACCTGGAGCTGGGCTGCCGTGAGTTGCTGGCGACGGCATAGGCTGCAGTGGGGCTGGCTGGCAGGTGGCGTGAGGTTTCGTGAGCTGCTGTGCGTGGCCTGCGAGCGACTGCCTCACCCGGGAAGAGCACAATGATAATACCAACATGGGCCAGTGAAGCGACATCCTGCACAACTAGACTGAAGAACAAAAAAGGACAGCAACTTGTCTGTTCCCCTTCCCTGATTCCCCAACGCGGTTCCCCTCCCCCAATTCCCCAATTAAAAAAATAAAATGTTAATGTCCTCATGTTAAAAAAAAAAAAAAGAGATTCATAAACATTTTCAAGTCCTTGAGAGACGTTGTCACAGCAGCATCCACAGAACATGTGGGGTTTGGAGTTAGGGGTATTTTGAAAAGGGCGGTCTTCAGAGTGCCAGCCCCATTTTCTGTGACAAGTTTTGCAAAGTTAGTTATTGATCGATAGAACAAAGGACAAGATTTTGTGTTGATAGCCATTGTACCATTTTTGATCTCTGTTATCAGGGCCCGTTATATTTCTAGAATGCAGCCATAAAAAAAGACACCAAAGCTGTTCTCACAGGTTGGCAAGGCATCACTGTTAATTAATGAGGCTTTTTGTGGGCAGAAATAACTGGGATACTGGCAGGAACTTAACCGTGTGAAAAGGTCCCATGGAAGGTGTAGGATGTGGTTTCTTTTTAGTGGCAGCTAAGGTAGTTCAAAGGCAACGTCTCCAGGCTACCAACTTTTCCATTGCCAGTAGGGAGACATCTGTTCTTCAAGCCCTCTGAAATTTTCTCTTAGGCATTACTGATGGGGAGGGCTAAGCCATCATTCTTCAACTCTTGTTCATCAGCTGCTCCGGAAGGCATTCTCCCTGGGCATCAGCTTCCTGCCTGACAGATGCCCCCCG
>NW_017731391.1:1192922-1227497 GCF_001890085.2 Hipposideros armiger | reverse complement strand
CACACACACACTTTATCTTTTCCTTTCCTGTGAAGTTAGATCAAGCAACCTTCCTATGGGACATGCAGATCACCAAACAAAAACAAAACTGGCAGCTATAGACGGGTGTATCTGAGGTTAGTGTGAATCTGTCAACACTTATTGATCTTTTTGCTTGTAAGGGAAAGTATGACAGCTAACCAAATACCTATGTGGTGTGGAAACTTCCAATTCTGTGCAACCTATGGATTTTGGAACAGACTTGTGTTTACAATTTGCAGGATATTTGATCAACATTCAAATCCTTGTTTTAATATTATGGGAAGAAAATAAAAATTGGGGGCATATCAAAGTTTAGTGTGATATAAATTCCATGTTAATCCTGGAAAGATGCTATTGTTATAGTCCCCAATACCAGGTATGGGAGACACTGAATGTTTAATAACTAAATCTTATGGTCAAGATGGGAGATGTCAAAAAAAAAAAAAAAGATGAGAGAGAGATGTTCAATTTTAGGTGAAATCTTTTTCATACAAGTTTTCTGCAGACATTTGAATGTAGACACTACAAATGGCTCTCCTTAGATTTAGCTGCCTTTTTTGAAGACAGCTGTAGTCTATCAGTAACTGCCCACTCAAGGATAGATGATAACCCCAAAATGTCATCTGAGATTTTTTCCCCCAGGTTTTAGATATCCTGCCTAAAAATTTCAACGGTACCATTTCATTCTCTATTTATCTCTCTCTCTCTTTCTCTCCCCGCCCCACCCCCCACCCCGCCAGTTGGCTTTTCAGTAGCACTTTAGACTTGTCATTGTAGTCTGTCTTCCCCTCTAAATTTAGTGGAAAAGAAGCTTATTTCTATCATAAGAACTTGCCAAGCTATCTGGAGAGGCTTTTGTAATTAAAGAATGTATTTTATTTTCTTCAGGAGTCAAACGCCACTTAAATCTGATTTGTCCTGACATTTTACTGTTGTTCAAGAGGCTTTGTAGGTCTTGTTTGTGACTAACAGGAGATGACCACACTGGAGTAGAGACCTTGATTCCAGGAAGATATCTATGGGTAACTTTCCCTCTGGGATATTTCCCAGTCTCAATTGCTCGAAGAATATTAATTGTTCCAGGTTTTTAAAACGACAGCTTTACTAAGATATAAATCACACCCCCTATACCTCACCATTTGAAGTGTACAAGTCCATGGTTTTTAGTACATTCAGAGTTGTGTGACTATCATGACAATCAATTTTAGAACAGTTTGACCCCCTGAAAGCAACCTTATACCCATTAGGAATCACTCCCCGTTGCGCCCCTCCCTCTGTCCCTGGTAACCACTAATGTACTTTCTATCTCGAAAGGTTTGCCAATTCTGGGCATGTCATATAAATGAAATCATATAGTATGTGGCCTTTTGTGTCTGGCTTTTCTCACTTAGTGTAATATTTGCAAGGTTCATCCATGTTATGGCGTAATATCATTACTTCATTTCTTTTATTGCCAAATATTGTATCTCACACATTTTATTTATCCATGCATCAGTTGATGGACATTTGGGTTGTTTCCACTTTTTGGCTGTTATGAATAACCCTGCTAAGAACATGAGTGTACAAGTTTTTGCATGGACATATGTTTTCATTTCTCTTGGGTAGAATTGCTGGTTAATATGTTAACTCTATATTTAACCTTTTAAGGAACTAGCAGACTGTTTTCCAAAGCAGCTGCACCATTTTACTTTCTCACCAGCAGTGTACCAGGGTCCCACTTTCTCCACATCCTCCCCAACACTTGTTATTTGCCTTTTTGATGATGATAGTGGGTATGAAGTGGTCCCGCATTGTGGTTTTGATTTGCATTTGCCTGAGAGCTAATGATGCTGACCCCATTTGTTTTTAGTCAACTAAATTCCTGGTGTTCTTATACACCCAAGTAAAGCTAAAAAGTAAAGATGACTTCTAAATGAATGTAC
Source organism: Hipposideros armiger (assembly GCF_001890085.2). Lineage (NCBI taxonomy): Eukaryota > Metazoa > Chordata > Mammalia > Chiroptera > Hipposideridae > Hipposideros > Hipposideros armiger. The sequence continues at coordinate 1,225,554 of NW_017731391.1, read as the reverse complement.
GTACGACAAACACCACAACGAGTCTGAATGAACATTATGCATTGTGTACCCTTGGCTATTAAAGCACGTGCTGTTCCACCTTCTGAAAAATGGTTCTTATAGTCCTAACTTAATAGATAAGAAATACTGTTTCTATTGTAGACGGGGAGCTGCTCAAATAATGTTTCCATGGTGGGGAAAGGTTGATAGTAGGGAGAGTTCTGTTAGTTAAATGTGTGTCGCTAAATACACAGAAGCCATTTCTTCTGTAAGATTCACCAGTCATCAACATTTTGCCAGATTTGCTTTCCTTCTCTTATTTGTTAACTTTTCTGTTGTTGTTGTTGTAACATTTAGACATCAAATTCTTCACTCCTGAAGAGTTTAGCATTGTCTCTTAAGAATAAATTCCTATATTCTGCTTAACTGCAGTAGCATTATCATACTTGAGAAATTTAATATTAATTTAATGATACCATCTAATATAGAGTCCATATTCAAATTTCCCATTATTCCTTAAATACAGTTTATACTTGCATTTTTTTAAAAAATTGGATCCAGGATCTAATCAAGGTTCCCAAATCGCATTCAGTATGTTTCTTTTTAAAGTCGCTTAAACTAGAATACATCCCCTGCCTTCTTGTTTTTCATGGGATTTATTTTTTTGATGAGCCCAGGCCAGTCTCTTACATAATGGATTTGTCTGATTGGTTTTTCTATGATTAGATTCAAGCTGCACATTCTTAGCCAGAATACACCCACCTGATACTGAATACTTAACTATTACCTCACACCAGGAGCCTGGTTGCCATTTTGGTGATTTCATTAAGGGTTCCCACTAGATCTCTTCATTAGAAAGGTATGCTTTTGCCCATGGGGTGATATGCTAGTTGGATGCCCATTATTCTGTTGCCGAATAATGTTTTAGCATTCACTAATGGTCCTCGCCTGCATCACATTGGGGTTTGCAAAATGGTTCTCATCCATCATTCTTTCTACATTTCTACATCTGGCATTCTTCTGTATAGAAGAGCTTTTCCTTTTACCCTCTTTTCTCTTTGTTTTCCCTTAAAGTAAAAAAAAAAAAAAATCCCAACAATAAGGTTATGAGCGTATTTCCAACTTTTATTTAAACTTACCACATGGAAAAAAACCTTTAGCAAGCCAAAGACTCCTCTTGGTAGGGACATTTAATAGAACACATAAAAGGCTAGATAATTATTAGACTTGTTAAAAGAATGGAACCAAGACGATGGTTACCCTCAGCTCCTGAAGATCGCCCAGGTGTGAGTGGTGATGGTGGAGGAGGGGGGAGGGGTAGGGTAGTAGGGAAGTAGTTCACTAGGATAATTGATCTTAATTTCATTAAAATGTATCAGAAATATTTTGTCATAAATGTTCGTTTTTTTTCCCTGAAGGAAGTTGTGACTTATATACTAAAGCAAAACAAAACAAAAAGTTCTGTCCCAGACCAGGTAGGTGTTGTTAAGCATTATAAACTTGGAAATTAGAAATTGTAGAAAGATTAAAAAGTAGCAGAGCAAAAAAAAAAACAAACAAAAAACAAAGTAGAAGTTCCAACATTACCCAACCATGAACTCTTTTGTATATTCTCAGAAAAAAGAAATGTATGCGACTTGATGCCATTTCACAATTTTATAGATGGTTTCTAACTTCGAAAACATTTAAAAAAACAACAAAAAAAACCAAACCACCATCAAACTCAGGTTCATAGAAACATTGGTATGAAAACGACGGTAAGACTACTAAGCCAGCTCTCACAAACGTGTTTCACCCATGAGTGAATTTTTGAGCCCTCTGTAATGCTGTATGAATGAATGTGCATTTTTTGAAGAACAGATTTTTGAAAACTGAATTTACCCTACAAGAAGGTGAAAAACAAAACAGCTTGACTGAGGCCTTTCCTGAGAAACCCCATGATCGGAGGCACCACATTTCCCAACTTCACATTTTGTTGTAGGACATTTGAATGAATGATTAAGTTTGTTTTATCAGAATACTTTACACATTTCATATTGATTTAATAATTTGAATGTTAAAATCAAATCGCATGCTATGACACTATCACTGGAAGGAGTAAGAGTTTATAGAATTATTTTCCTGCCATCTGTTTCACAAGGACCACCTGCATTTTATTTGCTACCTGCCAAATTGTGCATTTCTATTTTTTACTCCAGTGTGAGAGGGATTGCAGAAGGGCTGGGGTTTTTTGTTGTTGTTGTTGTTGTTGTTTTTAAGATTTTATTAGGGAATTGGGGAAGAGGAACAATGTTGGGGAATTGTGGAGGGGGACTGGCCAAGTTGTTGTTCTTCAATCTTCGTTGTGGAGGGCACCAATCTCCATCTGGCTTCCCCTTGGCAGCTCGTGGCCTCTAAACTCAAGGTGCTGTGTTCAATCTTAGTTGCAGGTGGGCGTAGCCACCATCCTATGCAGGAGTTGAACCAGCAGCCTTGTTGTTAAAAGTGCACGCTGTATCCACTGAGCCATCTGGGTGGCAACTCAGCTCAAGGTGCCGAGTTCAGTCTTAGTTGTGGGTGGGCATAGCCCACCATCGAACAGGCAATCTTGTTGTTATACTAGCTGAGCCATCCTGCCACCTGTTGGCAGCGACAGCTCAGCTCAGGCTCAGCGTCTCTGGCCTATGAGGAATCAACTATATGCAGATTAAACCAGCAGAATACCGCATTGACTTGGAAAACAGTTCTAATTATCTAAACATCTAGATAAAACACAGTTTTGTTTAATTGTTTAGCATTCATCTTTGCAGAAAGAAAATAGCTAGTAAATAATAAAAATTAGGGCTGGCCGAGTGGCTCGTTGGTTAAGAGCTGGCTTTGGAGCGCGAGCTCTGAGCAGCAGGGCCACCAGTTTGGATCCCACATAGGCCAGTGACACTGCTCTCTACAGCTAAGATGGTGAACAACAGCTCGATCTGGAGCTGGGCTGCCATGAGTCGCCGGCTATGGTGTAGGCTGCAGGGGGCTGCGGTGGGCTGCTATGAGCTACTGTGAATGGCTGGCAGCCAGTGTGACCTGCCGGCAGGCGGCAAGCGACTGCCTCACCCGGGAAAAGCACAATGATAATACCAACATGGGCCAGTGAAGCGACGTCCTCCACAACTAGACTGAAGAACAAAAGGACAGCAACTTGTCTGTTCCCCTCCCCCAATTCCCCAATAAAATCTAAAATAATAATAATAAAAATTAGATAGAACATAATCATTAATTGATGACACCACTGACCACTTGTCTTGGCCTAACGATTGTTGCTTAACAAATGGGTTAGACTGAAAATTCGTGTAGAAACATAATTATGTTTGAGCCCAAAGATTATGTTGAGCCTAAAGAGATCTTGAAATACAATTATCAGTGCAGCATAGTCTTGTAATTTTTTTTATCCTTCTGTGTTCCTGGACACTTTTTAAAAATCTTGAGCAAAATTTAAATGTAGCAAAGCTAAAACTGTAAAAGTTCATGTGAAGAGCACGGTGTTCTGGTGGTTAGAGTCATTGTTGCAAATGCTGGTTAGCAGAGCCAGAAAGGAGTTGAAAATGGAGATTTCTTCCTCCACGTGTTTGCTTCATGGTAAAAGTGATTAAGACATTTTCATAGGTCCCAATACATTTGATTGCATGTTTCTGTTTTTGCTTAGGGCTTTAATGGAATGGAGAAAACATGGCTAATGAAACTGAGTTAGCTTTGTCAGCGTTCTGGGCAGTTGAAGGGCTGCGGTTCGCTCCCAGCTCAACATGTCACTGCAGCGCATCTGTCTCCCTTTGGACAGAGTGTCCCGAGCCTCACACAAAGGGAAGTCAGCAGGGCCGGGAGTGGCTTCTGGAGCACAATGCATCAGGAGATCCAAGATTTGGAGGAATTTGTTTATTTATCAATTATTTGACCTTCCTGCCCCCCAGGAGGTCACTGATTGTGCTTTATCATAATCGTATGCCTTTATGAAAGATTTAAATAGCCCATTGATGTCATTGTCCCTTTTATTGATTTATCTATTTAATATGACTGGTTACAGGGACCTGTCCTTTGAAAGATTATCCTTTATAGAATGATATGGGAGAATTGAGTTTTCTTGGCAGTTTTGAGGTGGAATTCTTCGTGTGTGTGTGTGTGTGTGTGTGTGTGTGTGTGTGTGTGTGTGTTTCCATAGGCCCATACTCAATTTCAGCAATTTAAAGCAAATCTTGCTCTTGGTCATTCAGTTAACAAGAAAACAATCCATCCTAAAAACAAATACAGCAAGTTATAAAACCTTGAAGATACAGAAGAAAATGAATCTGTCTTTTCCTACGGGTAATTACTTCTGCAGCTGTTTAAAGGTGGGTTCCACACGCTGGGGCTGCAGATTTCCATCAGAGCAGATGGAGATGCTGAGCACATGTCTGGGCATGTTATTAATCGATGGGGCTGCAAGAAATGTTTGTCAGTTATAAATGTTACATAGGCTGGAATGCTTTGCTAAGCGATATGCATGTTCCTAATTTAAAAGAAAGCCTGGATTTTATCTTTCTGGGGGTGGACAACTCTTATGATAATCACACCCATACAGATTAAACTCACTTTTTAAGATCTACTCCTTTAAAAGGAGTTTTTAAGATGTAAAATGTACGGCAAGAGGACTCAAAGGTATATTGTTTCTAAACAGCTAGATGTTTACAACAGGGAGAACGTTGTAGAAGTGAAATAATTTGAAACAATACCTGTTAAATTGCTTTAACTCAATATTTGATGCTTGATAAATAATAGATGCTCAGTCGACATTTATCCAATGAGTTAACTCGTAGGTCTTAAAAGTAACCAGTTTCCTTAACAAAATAAGAAGGCTTAAACTCACAAGTAGACTAGTGCCTCCTACTTAACCATTTTCTTTTAGTGTACTCTATTTAAACAGGGTTATAAATCCAACTTCCTGTTTAGCTTTGTTCTTTTTAAAAAAACATAAAAGGCATTTTAACTTGCTAATAAGAATATACATAGGAACAAACTTTAGAAATAATATGTGGATTTTTGTAAGAATTTGTTCTTCAGCTGTGTTGGTGCACCTGGCACTGGTGTGTTTCCTGGTATTAAATAAAGCATTAATCACTGTAGTATATGAGGCATGTTCATCCTTCCCTTTTCAGGTCCTTGGGGAATAGCTAATATATATGGGTGTGTGTTTATTTTTTTCTTATCAGGGAGAAACATCTCTATCACTACTGTGGAGGGGGGAATAGTAGAATTTGCCCATCTTCTCTGTCATATTTTAGTTAAAATCTGTAATGATGAAAATATTTAAGATAGTATTTGAAAAATTCATGAATTAATTTCATTGTTGAAGATAATTTTTGGGTCTATACCATATGAAAGTGGATAGACTCACAATGAAGGAGAATTCAAGTGTAGTTTATTGTTATCAAAGAAGAATGATAAATCCGGTTGGACTCAGGGTCTTGGAAAAGTCCATTCTTTGAACCGAATTGTGTTAGAGATCACTTTTCTCTCTGCAATGGTGGTATTGGTGTTGCAGTTATTAAAAGATAGTATCTAGTTCATGACTTCACTTAGACCAGTGAGTTTCAAAGTGTTCTTCCTCAAAACATCAAAATATTCTCATTTTCTAAAATTCCTTGAATAAAATTTTAAACAAACATGTACAGTGGACTTCAGATTGAGAACAACAAACTTTGAGTGTCAGTAGTACCTATATTACTTCAGTGGCCTAGAGTGCCCACACCCAAAGCTTATTCTAACTCTTGGGAAAACAATCATTATTGTTCTACTGTATTAAAATATTGTGTTCCCTGATATTATCTTATCAAAACGTTATCTTTAAAAAAAATAGAGGAGAGGGGCCGGTTGAGTGGCTCAGTTGGTTAAGAGCTCGCTCAAGAGTTTGAGCTCTGAGCAACAGTGGTTCGATGCCCGGCCCGAGCTGAGCTGCCGCTGAGCTGCCAACAGGTGGCAGGATAGCTCAGCTAAATTAAAATAAATGAATGAATAAGTAAATAAATAAATAAATAAAGGAGACAGGAACGGTGGCCGTAGTTTCTGTTCCTGACAAGGTCTGTGACCTTGGACAAGCAGCGTCCTTTCGGGGCTTGGTTCTCAGCCGTATAATGGAGGGACTGTTGTGGGTGATTTTGAAGCGGAATGCTTCAAGCTCTAATGTTTTGTAATTTTGCCGTCTCTTTCTTTTAAAAACATATGATAAATATGGTGTACTTTATATAATATTCACAATTCCCCCATTTTGGCGTGGATTTTTACATTTATGTTTATTTAATTCAATATATTAAATTCCCAAGTATATACATTTGATTGAGTTGCGATTAAGGTGAAACACTCCCATTTTGTTTCCACTTATAGAATAATAGCCACCCCTTATGTCTCCATGTCATTTAAAAAAGATATTCCAGTTAACTAAGCATTCTTTTTATTTGCCAGTGAACACAGAGACTGCTTACCTCCATTCTGCCCTGCGTGGCTTTGTTCCTGTCCCCCCCCCCCCCCCTTGTTATTTCCTTGGGGTAAAACTCTAGGCTTTCTGACAAAGGAGAAAGGGCGTGTGTTGTGTAGTCAAGACATGGATTTGCATCCGCAGTCTGTCACTTACCTAAGATAAGTGGCTTAACTTGCATCTTCCGTCTACAAATGGGATAGAAGCTTGTTAAAGAGTATGCTTTCACACGTTATGCTAATTTTGATGCCATGGGGAACAAATAAGTGTTCAGATTTCACTGCCTCATCACTGATATTGGTCCGAGTTTACTTTGACAGGTGAAGGATGGCATCTTAAATTTGCCTTGGGTTTTGCATTCCTTTGCTTAATATATGTCCATGCATTGATTCACTGATTTAATTTCATGTTATAAACAGTATTTATTGCCCACTTTATCTACTGGGGTCTTATATGCTTCAAAACTCACAGTGTATGTTTTCACATCTGCAGGCGTTCTCTCATCTAACAATTTTTCCCAATTTTTTTTTTTGGTGTGTGTGTGTGTGTGAGTTGAGTTGCTGAAAGTGTCTTCCCTTAGAAGTTTCTTACGCATACGGATTGGGTTTCCAGGCAAAGCCCCAATACTGACTTCACCCACTGTATCCTGATGATACCACAGAATGTTGAGTCTTGGGTTTTGGTGGGTAACACATTCTATGTGAAAAAGTGAGGTGGGGACCCAATATCCTGTGGCTCCTTTCTTTTCTCCACACATGCTTATTTCTTTAATAAACACTTACATAGTGCTTAACTAGGTTCCAGGGGTTGTTTCAGGCACCTTATAAGTATTAACGTCTCTCGACAGCCTTATGCGGTGTAGATACTTTTAACCCCATTTGACAGATGAGGACATTGAGGCACAGCCTGGCTGGGAAGCAGCTTGCCTAAGGTCCCACGAGTCCAGTAAGTGGAGCCTGGGTGGGAACACTGGAGGCCTGTTTCCCTTCCGGGCTTACTCTAATGGAGCATGCTACGTTTTCCCCGTTAGGCCTTGGACTGTTCATAACCTAGCTCTGGCTCTCTTATATAACGCTCACCCCTAACATTTGTTAGGGCCCAGGGCAAGAAAATAAGTAAAGAACCATATATGAGACTAATAAACTGTTAAATGAAATGTCGGGTCCTCTTACCGTGACCATTAAACCTTCACAATGACCTAGAAGACCAGGCCTGAGTTTAGGATTCTGAGACCTTAGACCTTCTATGCCAGAATGTGCTAATGCAAGGAACTCCAGCCTCTAGTCTGTCTGCTTCCCACGCCTGGCTTGCCCCTACACCTTGAGGGGCCTCTGGCATGTGCAGCCCACAGTCCAAGCTCTGTTCCTGTCCCCCATCCTCCACCATAGCAAATGCCCTTTGGCTGCCCCCCCTGGCCTCGGGGTGCCCTGGGAACTCCCTGGTCATGGGTCCCAGGGCAGGTGGGATGTTAATTTCAGGTAGGTTTTCCTCTTAGTTCCTGTATGGGAGGGAAGGGCCAGAAGAGGGCCAGATTGGGGTTCTGTAAAGCGGGGGGCCCTTTGGCTGGAGTCTAATAGTGTTATCATTCATGATGATTCTTGGAAACGATTGCTTTCCCCCGATGCCTCTTCTCTGTTTACTTGATCCAGCATTAACCCTGGACTAGTCAGGGAGAAATCTTCAATGTGGCTTCACCAGTCACCTCTGAATTTTTACCCAACATGAATCCAGGCTATGATAAAAACTCTGAACTCCATGAGGGTGGGGACAGCATTTCTCACATTCCCAGCACCTTCCAGATAATATGCGTTAAGCAAGTAATTACTGAATTCAAGTTTAACTACCCTGAACCTCAGGAGTAATCAGAAACTAACAACATAAACTGGAGGTAGATGGCAGGGAATGGATCAAGAGATTGAGGAGCCATGTACCTACACCTAGGGCCTCTTGTCAGGACTAGGCATTCGGGGTTGTGGGGGTGGGTGGGGGCAGGGGGCGGTGGGAAGAGGGAGGTAGATCAGTATAAAGACAGAAAGCCCAGGGTTAAAAGCAATGAATTGGGATGAGTTCTTTCTAAGCTCAGAAACTGTCACTGGCATAACCAAGCTTCAAAGCCTTTTTTCCATCGGCTTGTCTCCAAAATATATTTCAGGTGGATCCTTCCTGCCCAGGGTCTCCTCCCCGGTTCCAGCTCTGAACTGGATACGGTAGCAACCTCCCTGCCTCCGTTCTTGACCTCCTTCATTCCATTATCCTCTTTGCAGGCGGATTGATGGTTTGGGGGATTTTCAGATTTGTGTGCTTATTTATGGTCAACTTACATCCAGTAAAGCATATAAATGTTAAGTGTATATCCTGATGGATTCTTACAAAATGAACATGTGTGTGTAAAGAGCTCCCAGGTCAGTTTCTAGAATATTACCAATGTTCCAGGAGCCTCTCTTGTGGCCCCTTCCTGTTATTACTCCCTGCTATGGACAAATCGTGTCCTCCCCCCCTCCCGCCTCAATTCATATGTTGAAGCCCTAACCCTGAATGTGACTGTATTTGGACATAGCACCTATAAGAAGGTAATTAGGTTAAATGAGGTCGTAGAGTGGGGGCCTGTTTGAGAGGATTTGTGTCCTAATAAGAGACACCAGAGAGAGCGCCCGCTCATTCTGTTTTTCTCTGCCTCCCCCTTTGCCATGTGAGCACACAGTGAGAAGGTGGCCATCTACAAGCTAAGAAGCCCGCCCTCACCAGAAATCAAATTGGCTGGCACCTTGGACTTCCCAGCCTCCAGAACTGAGCAATAAATTTCTGTGGTTTAAACCACCCAGGCTTTGATATTTTTGTTACTGCAGCTTGAGCTGACCAATACAGAGCTAGAGACTTTGGAAAGTGAACTTAGAGGGTCAAAAGACTGAAATGCAAGATGCAGTGTGAGGGGCAGCCGGTTGGCTCAGGTGGTTAGAGTGTGGGCTCATAACACCAAGGTTGCCCGTTTGATTCCCACATGGACCAGTGAGCTACATCCTCCACATCTAGATTGAAGACAATGGCTTGACTTGGAGCTGAGCTGGGGGTGGGAAGCCAGTTGGCTTAGTTGGTTAGAACATGGTGCTCCTAACACCAAGGTTGCCGGTTTGATTCCCATGGGGGCTAGTGGGCTGCGCCCTCCACAACTGGATTAAAACAACGACTTGGAGCTGATGGATCCTGGAAAAACACACTGTTCCCCAATAAAGTTTAAAAAAAAAAGATGCAGTTTAAGTGTGTAGTGGTCTAGGCTATAAGATTCTGTGGCTTAAGAAGACCATAATTCATGAAGCAGCAGAGTGGGGATGACTGGGATCAAGTAAGGCTAATTCCAACATAAAAACTTGCATATTAAAGCAAAATGCTGTCCCCGACTCCCCAGAGGCAATAACTGTTAATAGTTTTATAAGACATTTGCTATCCTAATTGATACAAAAACTTTTCCATCTCAAAACCACTCCCCCATTATTATAATATCTGAGTGGATACCAAATAATATCGTTCTGTCTTGGCAGTGATTCACGTTACTGAGTTTGCCATTGAATTCTTTTTTCCTTGCCAGGAGTTGGTCTTACACATCACAGGGAACTGCATTTCATTTTCTGTGTGTGTCCTTTTCAACCTACTGATTACCAGAGAGTTTACAATCCTCAATGGACAGTTTATGGACAAGATGGAAAGAGGATTTTTTTAGAAGCATGGTGTGTAAGTTTCAGACAGATCAGTATTAAAACAATCAAAATTCTTTTTTTGCAGTTATTCAATCATAATCTACTCTTGTTTAGAAACACAAAACAAAACAAAAAGTTTCATGCAAAAAGGGGAGGGTAAATTAATGTATAAAAACCCCAGAGAACATATTCCATGTATTTAAGTTTACCATTTGACTGGGTTGTAAGGGGCAGGGGAGATTGTTTGCACAATCTATGTGATGAAGAAAACCGATAGGTTTTTCAGTCTCTGTGAATTTAAAGCAAATCATATTCTGTAAGTTAACATTTGGTCCCAAAAGAGCAAAGCCTTTGTGATCAGTCACACCTATAATATAATCATCTTCTGGAGGTGATAATTTAAAAACAGATGAATGCAACAACAATTCTGGGTCACTGATAGGACACTTCTGTAGGCACAGCCCCTTTTCCTGGGGGTGCAAACTGGTAGGAATAGCATTAAGTTGGTAGGATTTAGTTCCTATTTAAAATAAAGTCAGCAGGGAAGGCTGGCACCTGTCGGCCCAAGCTCTGTGTTCCAATATCCAAGTAGTTTCCCCATCGCTTGCTGTCTCAGAGTTCAAGATCAACAGCAACCCACGCTGCTTCCGAAGGAACGACCTCCCTGAGTTAGACCGGCTGTTGGCTTGCATTCTTAAAAAACAAAAACAAAGAAGCTTTCCCTTTCTAATCACTCAAATTGAGAGTATTGGAGACGATTTCACTAGCAGTTAAAGTCTATACCTCTGGAAATTGTTTTATTTGCTTTCAAGTCTTTTGCCCAGAGGTTAAGGAATCAGCCGCCTCAGCCATGTGGACGCCCATTGTTATGTACTGAAGCACTCGGGGACTTAACAAGCCACTTCCTACTCTTTGTCTGTCCAGGTGTCAAAGCAGATTAACGCGTTCCTCTTGACTGAGAGTCCTGAACACAATCTGATTCAAAGGTTAGAGCTCAGAGCTCAGGAGAGCTCAGTGCTTACATTTTATAGAACAAAACCACCAGACAAGAAGCAGAGCTGTCGCTGGTGACTTGATTAAGATCCCGCTGTTGTCAGGTCGTGAATGAAGCCAGCTGAGATGGTGGTAAATATATTGTGTTGGGTTGAAGGCACACAATTCAAACTGACTTTTCAAACAATAGGCACTAAAACAAAATAAGTGCTAGTCTAAAGCTGGCAGTTATAACTCAAGATTGCAGAGATCCTCTAAAATACTTCATATTTGGCGGGGATTGGGATACATCTGCTTGTCCCTCATTTCTCTCAACCCTGGGCCACCCCCTTTCAGAAGTAAAAACTTCTGCATTGGGAGGACAGAGTGCATTTCTCCCAAATTAATGCCTTCTGCCTCGTAAATGAGGACAGGTCCCTTTGAAGGTGTTATATGGGGACAAGGCCTACTCTGTGCTCCACTGTATTACTGATGAAGCTAAAAATTAAGGTATTAATGGCATTACTAATGGCAGCTCTAAAAGCTGTTTTGACAGGGATAACTTATGATTTATAAATTAGGTTAATGGACTCCTTTTTTAATGGAAACTGCACTGTATAAGATCACTCATATTCCAGTGATAATTAAGTACCTACTGAAAGTGCTTTCCTCTCTTAGGCTTGTATTTTTGTGGAGGATCCTTTTGTTTTGTTTCGTTTTTACTAGACATTATAGCACTTTTTTTTTCTTTCGAGTGTAGATTAAGGGATCCAGGCTAATATTCTTCACCCCGAATGTTGAGAGAGATGGTTCTACAGCTTTACATTCCTCCACAAATTCACCGTGATGCTGGGCGAGACTGTGAACATATTTTTCAATTAGGTGGTGCTTTTTAGAGTGTCTGCATATGTATTAGTGATTATTCTGACCACCCTGTATTTGTCAGAAGCAGAAGTGAGAAGGAATAGATTTGGGAGCAAAAGCCAACCAACTAACCAACCAAACAAAAAGCCTCCCAAACACCTTGTAATTGATGTGGTTTTCACAGAGCTTTGCCAATGAAAAGGCTTTGTACAATGTCTGCTTCTGTAGAAAAACCCTCCCCTTTTCCCTCAAGTAGAGTTACATCCTGATAAGAAAGTCGTGTATGTGTAGTGTAACTTATTAAAGGACTTGTAAATGTATTTTTTAAAATCAGGAAAATAAGAAAGAAAAGAAACCAGTTGCCATTTTTCTTTCTAGGTCTTGTCTGTCTGTCTGTCTGTCTGTCTGTCTGTCTGTCTGTCTCTCTCTCTCAATGACTTTGTTAATGCAGTCTAGGCCTGGCTAGATTTTCCTAGAGAAACGAAGTACATGGGCTGTTAAATATAGATAGAAACTGTAGCTGGGCTAATTTTATAAGGGGAGGGCGGTGGGGCTGCCCAGATGTCACTCCCCTTGTGAGGTTTTAGTAATTGTCTTGACATACTTCATTTCAAAGCCAAGGCTGAGATGCTTAACTTGCAAAGATTTCTGTTGTGTAATCTGAATTGTTATTCTTTGCTCCTTAGGTAACACGATGACTAGCATGTTTAGGGTTTGCGTCACTTTTATTTTTGTTTTGCTTTAATATACTTTCATTGTCCAAAAGGCATGGCTTGGGAAGAGGCACCTGAACAAAATCGTTTGGAAGCTTAACTGTCGAGACCAAAGAAATGTATTGACTACCATGAACCTGTTCTTAGAAGAGTCACTTTTTTTTCTTGTGAAAAAAATTACTGTAGTGCCTATTGATGCTTCTAAGAGCGAGTATTCTGGAGTTCCTTCTCCACTGAGTTCAGGTGGCCTCATTGGGGCCATTTGGGTGACAGGAACACTGGGCAGTGTCTGGGACGCCAAAGTGCCATCTTCGCTGAGTGGGAGACACTGCCCACAGTTCAGTTCACGGCTATTTTATCAAATGCCACCTTCCTCCCCTGCCCCTCAGCGGTGACTCCCAACCTTCACCAGTTTGTTGTTTTTACCTCGCCCCTACCCTCATCAAGTAACTGCCCCTCACCTTCCTTAGGAGTTACTCCTGCATAGAAACTGCCTTCCTGGTCATGGAAACTCGCCTCTTATAAACTCACCAGCATTCGGATTTGTTTTCCTTCTGAGAGCTGGTTTCTAGTTGTTGCAGATGACCGGATCCAGTGTCCCCACTCACCAATTGTCAGATTCCTTTGGTCAATATCAGGTCACTGGGACAGTGGCTGCCCTGGAATCACCTGGGGAGCTTTAGAAAACTCCTGATACCTGGGTCCCCTTTCCAGAGGTCCTGGTATAGCTGGGTTGGGGTGTGGCCACAACGTCAACTCTGCAAAGTATTACCCCGTTTTTATAGGTGAAGGAATGGAGGCTCCGAGCATCGAGGAATGGGCTCAAGTGCCTCACAGCTGGGCGGGGGTTCTCTCCCCATCTGTCCAATTGTCGAGCATGCTTTTTTCATTTATTGCACGATGTTGTGCTGGCTCCACAGAAGCACTGTAGCATTTTTGCCAGTTAAGGGAAGGGTCCTGCCATGACCTGCCTTTTATGAATCAGTGGGCCTAACCAAGTCCTTGTTTCACTTGGACCAGACTTACTGGTAAACACTGGCTCTGCCCAAGGAGCCGCAGGGCTGGACCCACGTCACTTTTATTTGGCATGCAGCAGGCCATCCAAATCCCGGGGAGTACAGGCAGCATATACGTCAGAGAAACCCATTTCCATTTATCACTTTAATTCTGCTATTAACCACCCACAAACCCTAAATGGATTCTCCAAAACAGGCATCTTCAAGTCCATTATCAGAGCTAAATGTTTAATAACTTTATTAAGTAATTTCTGCCAGGTTGGTATGGGAAACTTTCTTTAGTTTTTTTTTTCCACATAGAAGGAGGCATTTCTGGAAGTCCCTCGGGATGGCTTAATATAGCTCTCGCTGGCCCCCTCCCCTTCCTTCCTTGCAGAGGACCTTCTATCCTAACAGCTTCCGGCAGGAGAGGTTCTGGCAGTGGAACCCCTGCTTAACAGGCTGCAGAAAGACTCAGATATGAGGCAGACACTTAATCAATTGAGAAACAGTTTAGAATTCAGCCTAGGAAGCAATAGCTGCTCTTTAGCACACACAGCACGGCTCTTTGTGGATTAGCAATTTGCTGCTTTTCTCTTCTGTAATCTTAAATTTTTCAGTGGTTGTGCTAGAAATGTTTGGAGTAGACTATTATAGGATAGCAACTGTTGATTCTTGGTTAAATCCCATTATCGTAGATGGGCCATCTTTGCCAATTACGTTTATTTTATTGAAAATAAGACAAACAAGGTTGCTTGTTCATTTTCTTTTTCACTCGAATGGAACATAGACTTAGAATGGAAGGAGTAACAGGGTGATCAATAAGTTCTAACTGGATTTTGTTTTTTAAATCAGCAGTCATTCTAAGCAGCGTGGCTCCAAGATGTGAGCACAGCCACTACATTTTCATGCTGGTGATGTATGTGCTTTAATTTTGACAGTGATCTCAATTATCCTCCTAATTAAGTAATATTTTGCCTGTGTTGGATGAAGTTTGGAGTAAACTTCCATTCCCATCTCCTTATATTCCAGTCATCAACACGATGTAGAACCTGGAAGAGGCGATGATACACGCTGCCTTGGGCTGCTTAAAAGAAAGAAACCAACCAACCAGCAAATAAACCATCTTCTCAAGATGGGAGAAGAGCTTCTTATAAGAGACCCTTTTGTGCCTGCCCCTTTCCTATTTCTCTCTGCCTTCCCCTGTAAACAGACGATGGACCTCTATTACTGGACCCTCAATCAGTCCCAGAAGTGCATCTTGATTTGGATACGGGAGTTTATTGTGCCAAGTTTGAGCACCGTATTTTTCTCGTTATTGATTCTCTCTGTGATGAAGTCTTTCATCTCGTGACTTGGGCACATATCTTCGATTAGAAGAAGTAATATTAGCATCTAAAATTTTTTGAACTTTAAAATCTAAATTTTACTTGATAATGCTGGTTTCCTCCTTTTGTCCCAATTATTTATCTGCCAGGCTAAGAAAGTATTTAGCTTCCCAATGGCGTGCAGTGATTTTGAAACATTTTATATTAATCAAATTCTTAAGCAAGGATGTGATGTAATTATTTGTATTATTGTGATTATTTCTACCAAACGCAGATCTCTTTGAGAGAAGCAGCTACTTAACGAGAGAGTAATGAGTGGTGTGTAGGGATTAAGTGGGAATTGGGGTTTTGACCTATATCTACCATGAATGTAACTAGCATGAACTTGCTGGTACAGGGACTCAAAAGGAACTAGGCATGGGCACCAAACTTGTGCTTTTAGGCTACTCATTTTTGTTGTGTCCTTCCCTGGGATATTTTGTTTATTTTTTTGCATCTTGGGTCTGTGGAGGCCTACGAAGTCAAGGTGGCTGTTGATTTTCCCTGTACATCTTGTATGTACAACAACTCAGAAAATAACTTGTCTTAGACATTCGCGATGTATGTCATAATACTAGAATGTATACTTTAAGGGTTGTATCCTGAGGTGTCTAACTTGGCAAGGTTCTTTAGACAAGATCTATAGACAAGATGTAGGCCCCATCCCACTGGGGTTCAATGTCCAGTAACTAACCAATAGTTGTTAGGTGCTTAGTTTTCTGTTAAACATGGAACTTGAGCATTGCTTTGAGGTTTAAAAGGAGTGTAAGTAACACGAAAGTGGGACTTGTTCCCTGTCCCTAACACAAGAACCTTTTGAATTGTTGAGTTGCATAGTCTTCCCTCAACTGGTTCACTGGAATAAAATCTAAGTTAGATGGCTGATATCATTGATCCAACATAATATAACTAGGAATGCATCTTTTTTTTGCTTATTTAAGGCAAGTTAGGAAAAAAAGAATACAATTCTTTAAGTTCAGCCCTTAGAATTCTTTTTTGATTCCATGAGGGTGAGTAGTGGTTCTTTACCAGGAGTGTTATGATCCACCCCCCACATGAGGAGGCACATTTTGGGGTGGGAGTAAGGATACCTCATGTTCTGCAATCCTTATATACAGCTTTTCACATAGAGAAGGATGCTGGTAGTGTCAGAGACTTGGCCTAGGATTCAAAGGTTTCTTCAGTTGTATTTACGAAGCATCTCTCTGTCTCAGTACAATATATATAGACCTAAATATGGTGGAGACTCCAAACATGACAAGACAGGCATTTCACATAATGGACTTCTGGTAGACCATCTTCACACAGTGAATTGTTGTTTGTAGGTGGTGCTTTTTATTTCCCTCTTCTCAAGCAGAGATCTTATAAATTCCCTTTGCCTGAAATCAGCACGGTTGATCTCCCACCTCACCAGATATAGAGTTCTTTGTTTTCTTTTGCATACTTTCCCAGAGAACCCAGGAGTTTTAATACTTTTAAAAACAACTATAACTTTTTAAAGTAGGAGGATATTTGACTGAAATGTGTATGTTAAAAAAACATATTGCATTTATCCTGGTGTCTTTAGTTATAGAGGATCTTAATATCTGTGGCTCAGAAAGGGTTCTGTGGGTGAGTCATTTTAGAAAATGCTGCAATGATCTCCTGCTTAGAAGTTCAGTATGCACATTAAAAAGTCTCTGAAGTCTAAGTAAATCTGCTTAATCTTTTCTAGATCAGAGTTTCCCTGGCTGATATGAGCCCAGAATACTTTTGAGATAATGCCTCGTGTAATGGTACTGGTACACCTGGTACAGTACCAGTATTCTTGGATACAAGTTTGAAAAAAGCTGACCTTTGACATATGTAGACAACATTTTTAATAAAATGAGTTCACCTGTAGTGGCTTAAGTTCTTTGGGATTTAAGTAAACAATATGAGATTATTTTCTAAGACACTTAACAATTTGAATATTAGTATTCAATTGAATTGAAAATTAATTCTGCATGCTAAATGCAAACTAGTGATTTTAGTGGATCTCTCTTATCTTTCATTCTTTCTCATGTCTGGAGGAGTGAGTTTGAGTTATTCCTCTTGAAACTACCTTAAGTAATTTTCAGGAATTTTACTGAAAATTATGAGAAACAGGAAATCAGGGATTTGTAGACATCCTATATGTATTATATACCTATCCTGGTATATAATATATACCCTTACCACGTGACATGTGCTGTGCGGATACTATTACAGAAACTTTCCTTAAATAGCAAGCATTGCAATTTCAAAGTAAGATTAATCTTTGCGTTCTGAACATAAGAATTTTTTCTTCTAAGATTTAATTAAATTGATGGAGCATAACAAAAGTGTTCTAATCCAGCCAAGTATGACTTTGGTTAAATGTTGCTTTTTGGTGAGCATTTTTTACTTCTGGCCGTTGGTTGGGGGATGTTCAGTTGAAGAGCACTGCGGACTCTGAAGGCAGATCTCAGCAGTGAGTACCTGCAAGATAAAATGAAAATGGTAGTGCGTGTAGGGTCCCGACAGCTGGACTGGGGGAGGGAGCCGCCCACATTGACCCTGGACAATGATGATGGGACGCCCGCCCCCATTTTCTGGGTCCTGCAAATTAATGCACTCATGTTAAAAGTAATGTCACCAGTCAGTAAGGGGATATGTTGGTTTGCTGGTTTTATTTTGCTGAATATCTGAGTGGAAAGAAGTAGCATGAAATGAAAAACTCGTAGAGGTTTTGTTTAAAGACCAGAGGCTTCAGGGCATGAGTACGTTAAGAGGTGGGGCTGCTGCCACACTTACAGGAGGGTCTGGCACCTCTTTCAAGAGGAAAATTGGGTTCAGAAAGAGATCTCTAAAGGTCAGCTTCTCAGAGATAAGGACTTCTTAGATTTAGAGGTTACTAGAATCACTCCTGACCTGGGGTGCATACTCTTCTCAATTTCATGTGGTTTGAGAGAGCTTTTGACTCAGTGTGTTGACAATACCTTGAAATTTGATAAGCAGTTCATATTCTCTCTCTTTGAAAATGCCTTGCAAGTTAAAAGGTCTCTTCATATTTTTTGTTTGTGGGTTGCCTTAAATCTTTTTTAAATTCATGGGACATAAAAACATCTTTCTCCCTATATAAAGGTTGCTCTAGCACTGCTTACTGTATATCTTGAGCTAATTAGAAATTTGATCATTACCAAGGGATGAAACATTTTACTATTTAAAACATAAAACAATTAAAAATTCTGTTGACTGTATATCCCTAACAACTGAGGACTTCATAAAAACTTAAGCACATTATTATAGTCATACTTGACAGAAATAACAATGTTGTTTTAGAATCTTAAAGAAAACCTTTAAAAATTATTTTTAACACTGACATTTCTATGGGTTTCATTTCTACGTTTCAGAGGTAGGCTGTCCTGTGGCAGCACGGTTTCATGCCGAAGCATCTTAAAGCTGACATGTTGGAAAGTGTGGCTACGTAGGGGAGGGATTAAAGCATTCAGTACAGTTTGCTCACAAAAATTAGAGCTGTTGACAACCTAAAATTCTTCTTCTTCTTTTTTTTAAGACTTTATTGGGGAATTGGGGGAGGGGAACAGCGTTGGGGAATCAGGGAAGGGGAACAGACAAGTTGCTGTCCTTTGGTTCTTCAGTCTAGTTGTGGAGGACGTTGCTTCACTGGCCCATGTTGGTACGATCATTGCGCTCTTCCCGGGTGAGGCAGATCGGTCGCCGGCCACTGGACGGCTGATCACAGCGGCTCACGGCAGCTCATGCTGGCTGCCGGCCACTCACAGTAGTAGCTCATGGCAGCCCACTGCAGCCTATGCCATCACTGACCACTCATAGTAGCCCAGCTCCAGGTTGAGCTGTTGTTCACCATCTTAGCTGTGGAGGGCACAGCGTCACTGGCCCATGTGGGATCCGAACCAGCGGCCCTGCTGCTCAGAGCTCGCGCTCCCAAGCCAACTCTTAACCAACTGAGCCACTCAGCTGGCTCCCTAAAATTCTTATAAACATGGATTACTGACGAAGTAATCAGTCTCCGAATTTAGCTTCCAATTTATTTTCTGCCTATTTCTAAAAATTCTAAAATACATCGGAAAATCCTCTGTGCACTTGTTTTTAAATAAAAAAAGGGGATGAAATATTTTTACTATTGTCTGGGTGTTTGCTGTTTGGACAGTTTGGTTCTAATGTGAATATACTGATTGGAGCTATGACTGCTGACTTACAGCTAGTTGTAAAATAAGTCTTCAGCTATAAAGATGGCCAACTTTTTAAGTGGTGTTGATAGATGGACTCACTAATAGGAACTATGCAGCTGTGTGTGTGTGTTGGGGGGTGTCATTTACAGTCCCATTTTTTTTTTTAAGATTTTTTTTTTTATTGGGGAATTGGGGGGATGGGAACAGTGCTGGGGAATTGGGGGAAGGGGAACAGACAAGTTACTGTCGTTTTGTTCTTCAATCTAGTTGTGGAGGACGTTGCTTCACTGGCCCAAGTTGGCACCATCATTGCGCTCTTCCCAGGCAAAGCAGATCAGTTGCCGGCTTCTGGACGGCTGCTCACTGCGGCTGCTGGCTACACACGGTAACCCATGGCAACCCACTGCCACAGGGGCTGCAGCCTACGCCGTCACCGGAGACTCATGGCATCCCAGCTCCAGGTTGAGCTGTTGTTCAGCATCTTAGCTGTAGAGGGCAGTGTCACTGGCCCTCATATGTGGGATCCGAACCAGGGCCCGTACCCTCTGGCATCCCAAGCCAGCTCTTAACCATCGTGCCACTCGGCCGTCCCTACAGTCCCATTTTAATACTAGGATAACTGACTCTTGCTACCCGAGGGGTCAAACCAACTAGGAAGCCCAGGCAGAAAAGACTCCACCTTTCCAGCCATTGTTTCCTTTTCTTGGGACTAGTCTTTCTCAAAGCTATGGCCATTTTAATGTAGCCATCACCTGTGTCTTGAGCTGCGACCCTGCTTGAGTGTGTGCGATTGATGTAGGGAGCCACGCGTTCCACGTACAGAGCTGTGTCTAATTTTGTTGGATTTCCTTGTGTCACATCTAATGCTGGCTCCTTCAAAACCCTCCTCAACACACACATGAGGCCAATTTATGAGAAGCGACAACCTTAGTGTGAAACAAAGGGCTGGAAAAATGCTGGAATAGAACATATGCCTTGATCTAATCAAGTGGATGGAGACACAAAATGGCTGCTGAGTGCTTTGCAAGTTAGAGAGGGAAATTTCCTAAATAGTTTTTTATCTGAATCTCAAAAAATCCATAAACGGAGATGGTATTAGTTTCAATCTGTAATTGGGACTCCAACCCAGATCTTGTACATGCTGTCTTCTGTCCGCTGTTCCCCGTACCTGCTATGGGTTCAAAAAAAGAAAAGAAAAAACTCAAGTGGCTCTCCTCCATTTAGACCTTTGTATAAACTAATTGCCCTTTTCTCCTGCCCGGACAATGAGCACATGAGAAGAATTAGACGTCTTCCAACTGGCTGTTTGTTGTGTGCAGAAAGGGTGAATAAAACAGGCTAGAACTCTTGCAGCTTTCATTCCAGAGGGGAAACAGACATGAGACAAGTCATGACCATTAGATCAAATTGAGAACAAATGGTACAACAAAAATAGCTTGAACTGACATTAATAGTGGACATGGAACACTTAACGTGTGTTGGGTGATATTCCAAATATTCTTTCAGGTAGATACAAATGAGTTCTTTCCCCACTTTACAGAGAAAGGGAGGGTATGAGAGGCTAAATAAGGCACCCAAAGCCACAGATGAAGCAAGACCCTGCCCTTCCAGCCACATCCTGTTTGCCGGCCTGGAGTTACTAAGTTTCAGCCTGTGACAATGATGGGACAATTATAAAATTCCAGATTTGAAATATTTAATCTTGCCCCAGAGTATCCAGTCCTCCACTCTTGCTTCTGTGCCAGCTTCTGAACCCATGTCATCCAGGGTTGAATGAACATGGGTTTGTTGGCATGAAAAAGCTCCTGAAATATGATTTCACTGTTTTTATCTTAAAGCAATTCTGTTTTCCCATGAAAATTCATGGGACTGGTAGAAATTAGAATTAAAATGCTTCACTCTAAAAGCCAAATTTTCTTAATTGTTTCCTGCCCATACTAAAATAACAAACTAAAACAATAATTTGTGAAGGAAAAGCTCCCCACCACCCAATTGTAAAAGTAATCATGTTAATTAGATAAAGAACAGAACACAGAAAAGTAGAAAAATAAAGGATATCAAATATTCATAGTCCCCCCCGCCCCCATGATAATTTGGTATATTAACAATTTGGTAATATTGTTGCTATTTTAAAGTATGTTCTTATATATGTAACTGTTGAGTTTGCTTTTTAAATTTGATATTATAGCATAAAATACATCTCCATGCCATTACACAAGCTTTATAGGTACCTTTTTTTTTTTTAAGAAATTTTACTGGGGATCAGTGTGTTTTTCCGGGACCCGTCAGCTCCAAGTCAGGTAGTTGTTTCAGTCTAGTTGTGGAGGATGCAGTTCCGTGGCCCATGCCGGGATCGAACCGGCAACCTTGGTGTTATGAGTCTGCATTCTAACCACCTGAGCTAACTGGCCGCCCCTGTAGGTACCATTTTTAATGCCTACAAGATATGTTGTAACAACCCTCCAAATTGTTTTTTATTTTAAGTACATTTTTTTATCTTTTGCTTTCCTTCCTCTGCATTTTTTGGGGTTTTGTTTTGTTTTGTTTTTTTGCAGTGATCTTCACTGTAGGAATTGGATCAATTTCATTTAATTAATTAATGCATCTCCTCTTAATGCCTTGCTCTCTGTCCTAAAGTTTTATGCCCTGTTTAGGCTTGGATTTTACAAAGCTTTCTGCTTAGATTAGTTTGAAATAAAACTGGTCACTTTTTTTTTTTTTTAGAATTTATTAAAATGTTTTTGTATATTTAAAATATTCATGTATCATTGAGAACAAAGGAAAAGAACTATATTCTTGGGCTACTATCAAAGATGATTATTGTAACTCGTGTTAAGATTTCTTAGCCTCATCACTTAAAGTTCAATTCATATCAATTTAGTTGTAGTTTACATGGCACAGAAAAGAAACTTTTCTGATTACCTTCTTAATAACCAATTGCTATAGAGCTGATCACTTGAATCCCAACCCTTAGTTAATTTTCTAATTATAGATTGACTTATTTCAACCAAGTAGTGGAACATATGTTCTTTTAGAAGTTCGATTATAACCAGAATTTCTGTTTGTATTTTTCTCAGAAGAAATAACCCATAAGTCGTATAAGCAGTTCCCCCTGTTACAAATAGTAAAATCCATTTAGAAGACAATACTTTGGATATCTAAACACCTTGAGGAATACCAAGGAATACAGATGTAGACTAGCCTGTTAATGAGAATCTTAAAATGGTTACTTTTTAAAACAACTTTTTCAGGGGGCCGGCCGAGTGGCTCAATTGGTTAAGAGTTGGCTTGGGAGCGGGAGCTCTGAGCAGCAGGGCCGCTGGTTCAGTTCCCACATGGGCCAGTGGCCCGCAGCCAGCGTGAGCAGCTGTCCAATGGCCAGCAACCGATCTGCCTCAGCCGGGAAGAGCGCAATTATTATACCAACATGAGCCAGGGAAGCGGCGTCCTCCACAACTAGACTGAAGAACAAAAGGACAGCTACTTGTCTGTTCCCCTTCCCTAATTCCCCAAAGCTGTTCCCTCCCTCAATTCCCCAATAAAATCTTAAAAAAAAATAAAAGCACTTTTTCAGTTGCTTTTTCTACACCTTTTGAAACCCATTAAATAATTCTGTTAGTGTTCTGGAAATGACAGGGAAAACTTTTAGCATAAAACATAACCTAGGATGGTTGGTATTATCTTGATGACTTAGACTTCTCACAGCTTGTGCCATTTTTGTGAAATGGGGTGGCCATTTGTTTCCTGCTTCGCGACTCTGCTGGTAAGGAATGCAGCCCTGAGCAGAACACTGAGGCCATGCGTATGCAGCTCCGATCACCTGGTTTGAGTCCCAGCATCACCACTTCATGGCTGTCACTTTGGTTGCAGAACTTGTCAGTGCTCTGCTTCCTTGGCTGAGGTGATGATAGTAGCCTCCTTAAAGTAGAGGATTGAATTAGCAAATGTATATAAAACACATGTTTGTGAAGTGAGTCCGTAGTATGTGTATCAGTATATCAGGGTGATAGTCTCTGCTCTGTCTTGGTCAATGGTTTTTTGTTTTGTTTTGTTTTGCTTTGTTTTTAAAGATTTTTATTGGGGAATTGGGGGGATGGGAACAGCGCTGGGGAATTGGGGAAAGGGGACAGACAAGTTGCTGTCATTTTGTTCTTCAGTCTAGTTGTGGAGGACATTGTTTCACTGGCCCAAGTTGGCACCATCATTGTGCTCTTCCTGGGTGAGGCAGATCAGTCGCCGGCTTCTGGACGGCCGCTCACGCTGGCTGCTGGCCACACATGGTAGCCCATGGCAACCTACTGCCACAGGGGCTGCAGCCTACGCCTCACTGGTGACTCACGGCAGCCCAGCTCCAGGTTGAGCTGTTGTTCAGCATCTTAGCTGTAGAGGGCAGCGTCACTGGCCCTTATATGTGGGATCCAAACTGGGGCCCTCTGGCATCCCAAGCCAGCTCTTAACCATCGCGCCACTCGGCCGGCCCGCAGTGGTTTTGATTATAGGATATTATCATATGGCTTGGCTGAGGACATTAATATGCTGATCACGTTTGGAAATAATATGAACAGAAGACTTAAAGCTCCATGAAGGCAGCTTGGGCAGTTGGCTCAGATGCTCTGAAAAGATTTATCAACTCCGGAACGCAGTCTAATAGCATGTGTATAGCCTAAGAATGAATGGACTTTAGGGTTCAATGTATTTTTTACCTTAATAATGATAGAGTGAATAAAAAGAACACCATGTCTCTTTCTCAACCTCTCTCCAAAGGATAAAACCAAACAACAAAAATCCCACAGAGGTAGCCACTGTTAAAGATTTGGGATGTATGATTCCAGACTCTTTTTAATGCTTATATGAGCACAAATGCTGGAGTAAGCACCCTCCCTCCACCTCTCTCCCTCCCTGTTAGTGAGTTATTTTGTTTTATTTTATACACAAAGGAATCAAACATTCTCAGCAACTTGCTTTTTTTCCACCTAAATTGGGGACATCCACCCACATCAGTGTGTTGAGATTTACAAATCTCATTCCTTTCGATGCTGTCCATTACATGGGTGTCTCGTAATTTCACTCTTCCCCTCCACTGACAGACACTTAAGTGTTGTTATTGTTATAAGTTCTTGTGTGTTTCACATCCTTGTACCTAGACTTGCATACACATGTAAAGCCATATCAGTTAAATTGATGGTGGAGCCAATGGGCATGCACACTTAAAATTATTCCCCAACGATGCTATTCATGGATTTGTACTCTAATGTCTATGTTCTTCTGTTTGACATTTTCAAAGTTTTACTTTCAAAACATTGAATGAAGAGAAAATTAGAATTAAAATGCTTCCCTCTCAAAGCAATATCTTCTGCATGTTTCCTGCCCACGCTAAAAATAAACAAACTAAAACAACAATTTGTGAAGGAAACGCTGTCCCACTACCCAGTTGTAAAAGTAATGAGTTTTACAAGTTACCTGAAGAGTTTTCTTCCCCAGCCTTGTCAATGGGTTTAAAATTCCTTCCAGATAAAAATTTTAAAACTCTAATCTTTTTGTGTGTGTGTCCTTGTTGTAGTCACAAGGTTCTGGTTCCTTTCTGGTTACAGCCACGTAACAGTTCTGCTTCTTAGGTTCTGCCGCTGCAGTTGGGATGAATGGTGCTGCTCCGAGCCTCGCCTGCCACATGGACTGCAGGACACTGGGCCACCCTGACCTGGGTTCGTCATTCAGTGAGAATGTATAGCCAGGAGCATCACTTCTGTGGCGACAGTAGTTACTTTAGGGCTCACTTCCTCTTCCCCAATATCCTGACAACTGTCACGAGCTCATCTGTTTTGTTGGTTCATGCAAGGGCTTGATACTACTATTGCTTACTCCCGTGGAGAAGGAAGGGGAACCGAGACGTCTGGCTATTTTTCTGCAATGCTTTGGCTACCATTTTAGATGTTCTCAGTTCTTCTTACAGGAATAAGAGGAAAACATTGTGGCTAGAAGCTTTTGAGATCTTTCCTTCAAAGCTTGTTTAGTTATAATGTGGTAATACTTTACAGGAATAAACTCTGGCTGACCTACTCAAAGGATATAAGCTTGAAAACATTTAGGGTCTTGATTTGTGCAAAAGAGGCGTTTATCCTTTTTAAAGCACAAATCCACTGGGAAAATGGATCTTCTGGTGCTTACTATGTTTAAGAGCAAGAAGCATGTCTTTAATCCAGTTCTTATCTCAAAAGACATAACTTTTGAGAGAATGACCAAGGGTGAGCCAGATACATGTTTATTGATTATTGATAAAGAAATGCATCCACAATGTATGAAACAATCAGGTTATAAAAAGGCATGTATTCTCCATTTAGAAAAATTTTTTTTTAGAAAAAAATGCCCATGTGCATATATACACACATAGAAAAGACAAAAAGGACTTAAACAAATGTTAAGGCACCTTGGGTTAGGCTTCTTACGATTTGAAGTGACTTCAACACATTAATAATTCTCGGAGGCACCTGAGCCCTCAGCAGTAGTATGAATTATGGTTGGGGATGGGAGAAAAAGAAAACAAAGCATTATTTTTTTTTTGGCATGAAAAAAAGTGAACTATCCATCCTCAAGAGTACCTGAGATTTTGAAGCATCTCTAAGTGAAACACAAAATATGGAAATGTCTGAATATGACTAGGAATGAAGTCCCCTTTCTGTGTGGAGTGGTTGTGGCATGGGCTCTAAATGCTCACTCAAGACATCCCCCTTGGGGTCACAGGTTGGGTACACTTGCTAGACCCAAGCTATGCATATACTAAAGTAGACTCAAAACTCAGTTTCATTAATGTCACTCATAAATTGTCACCGAAGTTAATTCATCAAGTGCATTCCTGGAGCAGAGATGGTTGCCCTGTGGTCACTGTGAATGACTAATAGAAAATTTACTTATCACACTTCAGATACAAGCTTAGCAGGTGACCTCATTTCTTAAAGCTCATTTTATATCATCTAATGTACTTCACTATAGACGTGTAACATTTCTGAAAGAGGAAACAGAAGTTTGTGCCTGTGTCCTGTGGATCCTTCATGTTTAAAGGTACTCAACTAAAGATATCTTAGATTTGACAATTTACAAAGAATTATGAGGAACCTTTCAAGAACTGTAGAAACTCTGTAGAACTCTAAAGTCTAAAACCTCAAAGTTCTGGTTCCTAAACCAAAGGCACAGTTGATCAACATATATTGCATTGAAACTGAAGCATTAGAATGGTTTTCTCATGTTCCCCATTTAGTTTGCCATATCATGATGTATATGTCAACATGTTTTAAGTTTAAGATCTTTTGGATTACCGTGTAGCCCACAATACTGTGTGTTTCCTCCTTTCTTCTCCTGGCTCTTCACATTCTGAATCAAATCTAAGTCTAACCTGTGTGCATAACTTGTGATATTTGGTTAAAATGATCTTATTAAATGCTGACATTTTTGCTGATGAGCGTTGTGGAGACCTCCCCCCTCTTCTTTGCTTTTGTCTTTAGGTTTCATTTTAAAGTCCCATCTTTCATATTTTGGTAAGAGAAAACTTTAAGTGGAAATGTAACCTGAGTATTCTGTCTAATAAATGGACTCAGCATGGGCCTGTTGAAGCCAACCACCCCATCTGTAGTGTAACGTATTGAAGTACAATGGTATTATTTCAGGAGGCAGCTCATGCAGTTGGAGGGCAGCTTTGCTGGGAGCAGGGAACGGCCAGGTGAAATCAATTTCGCACCATGCAAGCCTTTTGGATCGACTGTCTTGAACCCACTGTCCCTTCAAGGTGCTGATCAAAGACAGTGATTTGGCCAGCGTGCTCCATTGGTCTGTCAGCAGCATGGAATTATGCCAAACGGAGTGTTGAGCTTTGAGATTTCTTGGGGGTAGCAGGTCTGGGTCCTGTGGAATACTCTTTAAGGCATTTTCTCATTGTGCATAGTGCCAGGTAGTAACAATTCGTAGAGTTGTAGGAAAACCCTGGGAGTAGTCCATGTTGAGTCCTGGCCATCAGGCCATGGCCGCCTCCTGTTGCTGAGCTGTGGGACCTGGGTCCAGCCAACCAGACCGTCTGCAGTCACTTTGAGTCTCAGCAGCGTCCTCATCTGTAAAGTGGAAATAATGGCACCTACTAAGTTGGTTTTTAGTCAAATGATAAATGTATAATACTATAAAGCACTCTCAAAATCTTTAGGTTCCTAATGGTTATTACAATTTTTTACCTATATTCATAGGATTTAAACAATGACGTAAGGGCATGACTATATGTCTACTGTTTTTGCAACCGATGGCATCAATTGCACAGGTTACCCTACGGAGAAGATTGCAGATGACCATTTCAGTAATATTTTTAAGGCAAAAACAATGACTCATAAAAGCATGTGTTACATTTCTTGTCTTTGTTTACTCTGCATACTCTGGCCTTTGAAACAAGGGGTCTTCTAACTTGCCCCCCTTCTCTGTGTCCCCTTTACCCTTTTTTCACATTCCTCTCACCTGGGTAACTTAGACCTCAGTTTTACCTTTGTTTTCTTAGATAGGCTCCCCGACACCCCAGCCTAGGTTAGGGCCCTCTGTTTATTGTCATTTGCTTTATGTGTTCCTCCTTCGTGACAGTTTCCATAGCTGCAAGTTAGTAATTATTTAACTGTCTGCCTTCTACCATGAGGACACATTGTCACTTATGTCTGCCCTCCATAGTAGTTTGTAAGCTCCACGTGGTGGGGACCACACTTGACTTATTCATTGTTGTTGTATCTCAGGCGTGGAATGGTGGTGTGTAAATGATGCGTGGTATTCAGATGAATGAATGAATGGTGTGCACAATTACCCAGATCCAACACCTTACCTGCTTGATAATCGCTCCTTTTGTAAGGTAGTTGGATCACTCAGATGAATAAAAGACTTACACCTTTCTTGTCATTTTTTTTCTGTATTTCTCCCCAAAATGATTTATATTCTTGAAGTTACAGGATTTCTAACTTGGCTGTGAAGACTGAAATGAAGTTTTGTCTTCCCCATAGCTCCTACAGAAGAATGGTCAGCTGTCCGCTGTCAATGGCTTAGCTGAGCAAGGAGAGCTCAGCATCCAGGAGGAAGCTTTGAACGGCCAGGAGGAAGAAGTCGTTGTCATAGATGGTAAGCCACCTTTCCAGACTCTGAGCGGAACCAGGGGCTGGAGGGCAAGCAATACCCACAGTGAATCCAAGGAGAATACTAAACCCCAGTCTGGGCAGAGTATATACTGCCCTACCACTTGGGGGTCGATGATGTTGACAACAAAAGCAGTTCATTGGTGACAAAAAGTATTTATCTGACCGGTTGGGCAGGCCCTATACTTAGGTTAGGAAGTTATGCCAATACTTGGGTATAGGAAGTAAGTCATGTTTTTTTTTTTTTCTTTGACATCCTTATCTTTTTTTATTCATTTGGATTTTTTTGGTTTTTTTTTTTTTAAAAGATTTTCATTGGGGAATTGGGGGAGGGGAACAGACAAGTTGCTGCCCTTTTGTTTTTCAGTCTAGTTGTGGAAAACACAGCTTCACTGGCCCATGTTGGTATTATGATCATTGCGCTCTTCCCGGCTGAGGCAGTCGGTCGCCAGCCATTGGACGCCAGCCATTGGAGGTGGCTCATGCCAGCTCATGCCAGCTGCCGGCTGCCGGCTGCTCATGGCAGCCCAGCTCTAGGTTGAGCTGTTGTTCACAATCTTAGCTGTAGAGGGCGCAGCTTACTGGCCCATGTGGGAATCGAACCGGCAGCCCTGTTGTTCAAAGCCGGTGCTCTTACCAACTGAACCACTTGGCCGGCCCCCTGTTCATTTGTTTTTTTACTGTTGCCTTGTCCCAACTACTTGTCTGGTGTCAAAAGTGAATCCTTGTGGGGAACACTGGAGTCATTGGTTGCTTTAGGAGTCAGCATCTCACACTCTAGAGAATAGCCTGCTGCACGTGCACAAGTTTCTCTGGTAGTGTGCATTTCAAGGTGCACATCACCCTTTGCCCAAACTATGATGTGCTGCATGTTTTATAGTTCCTGAGCCTAGAGATCCTAGAGGAGTGGTTACTAGAAAATGAATCTTTCACTACACCATCACTGGTTTGTTTTCAGCCCACATGGTGTGGCGAGAACCACACCTTAGGGTCAGATTAAACACCTTGACCAGTGGGTCTCATGTGGAAAAAGCACCTTCCTCTATTTGTGAGTGCTAGTCTAGTCTCATCGTTCTATTTATGCATAAATGAAGGAACAAATTAACAGCCACTATTGAAGACATATAAAGTGGTGATTTGATGTACAGTACACTGACTCTTATGTGTAATATGAATAAGACGACTGAATGGGAAAGTCCTGTGAAAGGAGACTGGCCCCTGCCCTGGTTAGATGAGATTCTTCCGTCCTGTGGATCCTTCTCTCGTTCAGTGCCCCCACAGAAGTGCCTTCAAGCTGTAGGGGTGGGACATTGTTCCCCTCTTCCCTTCTAAGTTCTTTGGCTCATCAAACAAAAAGACAGGACACATTAACAGGAGAAAACCAAATTTAACTATGGACATGCAGGGGCTCCATGAAGATATGAGCCAGGTTACTGAAGCTTATGTAACATCCTTAGCTAAGGAAAGTGGTGAGGGGCTGGAGATACAAAGGGCAGGAAGGCCGTTCACAAGAAGGCAGAGATGTTGGAAAACAGGTAATCTCTTCGGTAAAAAGGAGTCACTGGTAATTACTCTCTTCCTTGGATAGCCCCCCTTTCCTGTGTAAAATTCGGCAGTTGCAGGAGGAGGTAAAGAGCTTTTTGTAAATATGCTGGGTTTCATTGCCTTTAGTCAAAATAATCATGCCAAAGTGGCAAATTTGCGGAGACTTGTTTTGAACCCCCTTCAATACTGATCTTCATATAGCACCACAGGCACAATAAAAAATTAGAAATACGTAGTCTCATAGAAGGAAGATTTGCATGACCTAGTGTGAGAATTTCAAATAATTTCCACCAAAATAATTGGAATGGCCCCAACTCAAATTCCAAAGCCCCACACTTTGTCCTTCCCATGGTAACTTTTGATTCAAATCAAGCCACCGCCGATTTGGAGTTTTCCATAGCCAAGGCACTGAACATAAGATAAAAATAAGGTTAAGACAAGGCAACATGGTGGTTATCTAATGAATTTTGCAAGAAATGAGAGCTGCTCAGAGTTCAGGTGGAGCAGTCATGTGAGGTCAGAAAGGTGGGGTAAGATCTGGGGGCTGAGGGGAGGGAGGTGGGTTTAGATTTGTGGAGACAAGGGGTGCTGCCAAAGTGAGGAGAATAATAACAGCCAACACTTCACTTTTATTATGGGTTCTGGAACTGTGCCTTTTGTGCATATGGCCTCGAAAAGTTACAGCAACCCTATGAGGTAGGTGATACCGTTCTCAAGATCCAAACCCAGCTCAGAGTGCCAAGAGCGAGTTGTTAACCGCTGCTGTTGCTGTGCTGGGGGTGTCCACAGGCTCATGAACTCTGAGCAAAGGGTAGAATGAAAACCCAGAAAGGAAGCCGGCTGGGTAGTAAGGCCCTGAAAGCAGAGTGGAGTTTAGCAAATATTTAGTAGTCAATGTGGGATCACAGAACTATGCCAGGGGCCAGGCTCCTTATCCGAGGCAGTTGTGTAGGATTGATAAGAGAAGGGAGACAGGAGGGGCAAGGACCAGATGCCCACATTTCCAGAGAACCCTTTCTATCTGTGGCGTGTTTACTGGAGGTCTGCTGGCTAACTCCCTTTAGTCCAGATGTATTTCTTTCACTTTCCAGCCAAATGGGTCAACGCCGATTGTCATAGAAAGTGATTCTGTCCCTACCCTATGATTATTCCATTGTTTTCCTGAGCTGCCCAGGCTCTGGCCATGGCCTTGTGGGTCTGAGAAAATACCAAACGCCTCTTGCAGAAAGAGTGGTAATTCATATACCTTGTAATTCAAAAGATCCTGAAAAGGCCTTGTCATGTAGGAAAAGATCCCCGTGTGGCCCAGGGCTGCAGAGGCCACCACTGGAGGCCTTGTCTCGGGATGAACTTTTACTGTTTTAGGCAGAATTGTTATTCCTTTGGCTTATTAGGGTCTCTGATTATTAAACTATTTTTTGTGTCTTTCTCTTGACATCAGTAATAGCTTATGGTTAGGTTTTTATGGTTATTTCCAGAAATCTATTCTACACGTACATGGAAACTTACTGGAATGCAAAGAAAGGCATCTTTGGGTGTGTAACACTTAATCATAGGATGTTGGAAGCCTTGGTTTCTACTACCTCCACTGCAGGAAGAACAGGTCTAACCCACCTTGGTCCCTGGGAGGACTGGCCAACGGTGGGATTTGTTCCTGCTGTGGGTGGATGAATTGATGGGAAAAAAACTACAAATAAGGGGAATTCCTGCTACAGCGTTTTTAATTTGAAGTGACAGACAATAGTTAGACAAAGCCAGAAGTGAAAATATTTCCCGACTGTGTCTTGCCTGCTCTCTTTCTGAAACCAGAAATACTGGTAATTCAGAACCAATCCTCTTCCTATAATGAAAATAGGATCGTGTTTCCTTGTGAACTTTCTTTAAATAATAGAAAAAGGGAGCTGCCTAGTACATGCTTTCTAAACTGTAAGCAGGGTCAGATATATATGGGGGGGGGTTTGAAGATTATTTAATGTTGGGGGCCATCTTTTAGAGATGAATTAGGCATGAAAAGAAAATAACTATTAATTAAAATTAAAAAAAAAGAATTCACAGCAAATTGCCTTAGCCTTGAGATTTAGTCCTTTTCTTCTGAATTCTTTTTAGGTGATTTATCATTTATCAGAACTGCATATATAGAAATGTTGCCTTTTCCAACTAGAAAGTTCTGTCTCACCTTGCCACGCCCAGTCTTCACAGGGGCTGCACAAGTGCCCTTAGTTTTGTGGAAAATCTGCTTCTGCCGAAAAGATTTAAAAACAAAATGACCCCTCTTAATCCAAATTGTCATTTATTCTCTAGTCTGTGACATACATGGTTTTCATGAATTAAATGCCTGAGGAAAAATGATTTTAAAAACATTATATATTGGTCTAGGTTCAATTTTAGATTTAAAACGTTTGCAAATTAGAACTTTAAAATTTTTTTTTGACTCAATGTTAGGATCTGGTCGAGAGATTATTTTTTCTAAACATGGGAAAATTTGATATGAAATAAAAAAATTTAAAGACCCTTCTTTATTCTGATGATAGCATATTTGGTGGTTAAGTACCTAGAGAACCTCATTGCTATCTACAAGTAATCAAGTGATTGTCTCAGATTTTTTTTTTAAAGATTTTTTATTGGGGAATTGGGGGGATGGGAACAGTGCTGGGGAATTGGGGGAAGGGGAACAGACAAGTTGCTGTCGTTTTG
>NW_017731391.1:1180592-1184042 GCF_001890085.2 Hipposideros armiger | reverse complement strand
TGTGTGTGTGTGTGTGTGTGTGTGTGTGTGTGTGTGTGTACCAATTTTCACCAACGGGGCAACATTACCACTGAGAACGCATGATTTAAAATAAGCATAATACGGCCAGCAGAGTGGCTCAGTTGGTTAAGAGTTGGCTTAAGAGTGCGAGCTCTGAGCAACAGGGCCGCCGGTTCGATTCCCACAGGGGCCAGTGACCGCTGCGCCTGAGCTGAGCTGCCCACAGGTGGCAGGATGGCTCAGCTGGTGTAACAACAAAATTGTCTGTTCAATGGTGGGCTATGCTCGCCCACAACTAAGACTGAACTCAGCACCTTGAGCTGAGCTGCCACCTGGATGGCTCAGTAGATAGAGCGTGCGCTCTTAACAAGGCTGCTGGTTTGACTCCCGCATGGGATGGTGGCTATACCACCTGCAACTAAGATTGAACACAGCACCTTGAGCTTAGAGGCCACGAGCTGCCGAAGGGCAGCCAGATGGCGACTGGCGCCCTCCACAACTAAGATTGAAGAATGACAACTTGGTCGGTCCCTTTCCCCAATTCCTCAACACTGTTCCCCTCCCACAATTCCCCAATAAAATCTTAAAAAAATAAAATAAAATAAGCATAATAGCTAACTTTATTCTGCTTCTAGAATATACTCAGTAGTGCTAGGGTTAACCTTTATTTCACCTCAAAATAATGTTAGCATTGGTGTATTCATTCTCCCATCAGCTGAAGCCCGGAGACTCAAATATTTTGCCCCTGGCCACACAGCTATCAGGAGAACCAGAACTAGAAGCTAGCTTTCCAGATTTTGGAACCCTCTCTACACCAAAGACAGGTGTTCAGGGTCTTAAGATGAATAGAGCATATCTGAGCAAAGCTGGTAGCGAAGCAAGTTTTTCTCATTTTCTCATTTTAAAAAGATGACACTTTGACTTTAATCTGCTTTCAGCTTGCTAATTTATGTGTCCATGATTGGAGAGTGTAAGATCATGATTTAAACTGCCTTGGATGTTTGATAGAAGATCAGAGGGGTTGCTGTAAGTTTCAAGGTTGGGTGGTGCTGGACCACCCCGACAACACAGTGCCAGGCATCCATTGTGCTTGTAGTCTAACCATGAAAGTAACAGAAGGTTGTTTAGGAGATTTGTGAAATGTAGGAAGAAAGTGCCCAGGATTTCACTGTGGTTGGTTTTTGTTATTATTCTTTCTGGGCTCTTTTTTTTCCTCAGGCTCACATATGATGTGTGTGTGTGTGTGTGTGTGTNCTGTCGTTTTGTTCTTCAGTCTAGTTGTGGAGGACGTTGCTTCACTGGCCCAAGTTGGCACCATCATTGCACTCTTCCCGGGCGAGGCAGATCAGTCGCCTGCTTTTGGACAGCCGCTCACAGTGGCTGCTGCCCGCTCACGCTGGCTGCTGGCTGCACACGGTAGCCCATGGCAACTCACTGCCACAGGGGCTGCAGCCTACGCCGTTGCCGGTGACTCACGGCTGCCCAGCTCCAGGTTGAGTTGTTGTTCAGCATCTTAGCTGTGGAGGGCAGTGTCACTGACCCTCATATGTGGGATGCGAACTGGGGCCTTCTGGCATCCCAAGCCAGTTCTTAACCATCGCGCCACTCGGCCGGCCCTGTCTCAGATTTTAATACATTTGAATTTATCATTTACAAGGCAGCTATTGCTATGCTTTTTTTCGGCCTTACTGCAGAGTAGACACAGCAAACATTGTAAAGCATGTGAACGCCATCTTTTCTCTCATCTTTCACAGGCCCCATGTGTTTGTGTGAGTAAATAAACAATGGCGATCCTCTCCTTGGTTCTAAAATTTTTTTCACATATGCTTTGTACTATCTGCATACCCAGAGTGAGCGCATTTATACCAGCCTTTGCTCCTAGCTGTGCCACCTGGGCTGACTGCTTTGTTATGCTAATCGAGTGGTGACAAGGCTGCCCAGGTAATGTGCATTTGGATCACTGCTGTCACACCTGCTCTCATCCCAAGGCCATCCTGGAATATACCTCCTCACCCCCAAGAAAAATAAAAACAAAACAAAAAAACCCCAAAATGTTGTTGCTTAAAGCACAAGTGTCCTCAAGGGTGTATTTCTTCCATTGCCCAGGATTACACTTTTCTATATCTGGAGACTTTCCCCCAGATACAGCAAGAAACGGAGGATCCATTTCTCAATTATCTAGAAGCTTAACTTGCAACACTATGGAGAATTTCATTTTTCGAATGGTGCTTAATACCCCTGTCTTTGCCTTTATTAAATTTACTGTTTGAGCCTGCCGGCTCCTGATGTGCGGTGCCTTTGGGATATGGGAAGGCCGTGAAGTTCTTGCCAAATGATCACAGCTCTCCCCGCGGATCTGTTACCTTACAGAAAATCCATTTGGGGGTCACAAGTACTTTCTCTTTGCTTTTCGATCATTTAAGAACTGAATAGTGAGTGCCCCAAGCACTATTCTAGGTCTTTGTTCAAAGATGACGCCCCCCAAAATACTGGTTTTTCTGTGAGAGGCCGCTTTTTTCTACTGGAAAGAAATGTTGTTATGATTCAATCCCTTTTCTATTTCACTTTGTGACATCATGGGCACCTTGTTAATATTTTCATGATGACATGCCTGTCGCCCACCTTACTATGTTCCATCCCTCTGTTATTTTTCTCCCCATCTGTTGTTAACAGCTGGCATTCCATATGTCTGACTCTTACTCCACCTCTGCTAAAGCACGGGGGCAGAGATTTCTTGAGACTAAGGGAAGGGGGGGGTCTATATGGTTCAGTCCTCCATCCCCAGCCTAGAACAATGTCTGACACATAGTAAGTGCTCAACAAATATTTGAATCAATGAAGACGCAGTTTTACATTAGAGTTAACGATATATTTTTACTCATGTGGGGGAAGAAGATCTGTTAGCTTTTCACTTTATATCAACTCATTTCCTGCATAGTGAGATATGCAGCTTTGTAGATCCACCCAAGGCTCCCTTTCCTTTGTCGCATCAGCAGTCACAAAGCTAGATACTGTTCAATACCGCATGCTGGGCTCTCACAGGTGCTCACTCTTGGTTGTGCAGGTGTTGCCTGGAAACAGGAAATCAGCCCCTGACCTGCTCATGATTCAATGAGAACTCCTAGTCCTCGAATGTTATCAAATATAAGTGCCCAGTAGACAAAGAGAGGCATTTTTGTCCCCCCCCTCCCCCCCTCCCCCGACTTTGGTATTTCGAATACATTTTTTTTTTTTTAAGATTTTTATTGGGGAATTGGGGGATGGAAACAGCGCAGGGGAGTTTTTTTGGGAAGGGGAACAGACGAGTTGCTGTCCTTTCGTTCTTCAGTCTAGTTGTGGAGGACGTTGCTTCACTGGCCCAAGCTGGCACCATCATTGAGCTCTTCCTGGGCGAGGCAGATCAGTCGCCGGCTTCTGGACGGCTGCTGGCCGCTCACGCTGGCTGCTGGC
>NW_017731391.1:1174150-1178973 GCF_001890085.2 Hipposideros armiger | reverse complement strand
CTTCCAGAAGATACATGCTCTGGGCTTAAGTTCTACAACTTTTTAGCCTATCAATGGAGTCTTATTCTTGAGTACCAAAACTTTGAGTTTTCTCAAACTACTTTTGTGGTTACAGTGTCTGTAAACTGTTAATGTCATATCGTCACCTCTGACCTCCAATAGTAACAATGCATGCATTAGTTATCTTGGTAAAAAGCGGTATGCGCTAGATTTAATTAATTGCATGAAGTCGTTGCTTTAATGCATCTTAACATGGACATGCAGTATTTAGACTGACACCAAGCACAAGGTGGTTATCCTGCTGTGTCAGTTTGCTAGGGCTGCCATAATATAATATCGCAGAATGGGTAGCGTAAACAACAGGAATTTACTCTCATAATCTGGATGCTGGGAAGTCCAAGATCAAGGTGTCCTCAGGTTTAGTTTCTCTGAGACTTGTCTCCTTGGATTGCCGATGGCTGCCTTCTCCCTGTGTCCCCACATGGTCTTTCTTTTGCGTAGGCATCCCTGGTGTCTCTCTGTGTCACCTTTTATAAGGCAGGACACCAGTCAGATTGGATTCTGACCTACCCAACTGGCCTTATTTTAACTTAATCCCCTCTTTCAAAGCTCTCTCTCCAAACATGGTTAGATTCTGGCATGCTGGGGTTAGGGCAGCCACATGAATTGGCGGGGGGGATGGGACACAATTCAGCCCATAGCACCTGCCTTCATGATTGATCAGCTAGAAAGTCAGCTTTGGGATCAAGAAGTCTTAGTGGAAGGGAACTTTGAGGTTGCCTAACCAGGCTTGTGTCCCGACACAGGAGACTCATCTGCTTAAACACTGGAAGGTTGGGAGAGTTTCTCCATAAAAGGAAGCCAGTGACTCCACTGCAGGAAAAACACCCACTACCTTCCTCCCACCACCCTCCTCTGTTCCCAGAGCTGCCTTCTCTAACTGCCTAGAACAAACTCACCTCCTTTTTTCCACACGGCAGCCCTCTCAGTATTTGAAAACATTTATCATGTCATTCCTTTCATCTTTTCTTCTCTAGGCAAAACATCTCCAGAGAAAATAAGCTGTCTCGCATTAAAAGAAAAATGCCAGGGTGTGTGTGTGTGTGTGTGTGTGTGTGTATATAAAATTTCAAATATGAATGTGCTGGATGGAAGCTTGCCAAGCATAACTGGGTTTCAATTTCTACATTCCTGCTTTTTACAGATAGTTTATTGCTCAAACTCTCTAAACTGTGAGAACAACTTAGTTTGCGTTACACCAAGTGTTATGTCCTGAGGAGCTAAGGACGTTGATGGAGAGAGAATATAGAAAAGAGTCCTCCTTGTCAAGGATGTTGCTCAAAGAACCAAAGCCAAAACCTTCATTTTAGTGAAATATCTTTCTAAAATTAGATTATCCTTGGTGAAACATGGCATCTTTATGAACACTCATTTTTAGTCCTGTTATTCAGTTGTTGCACATAAATACTTCTCAAAGCATAGGTTGATTTATAAATAGAATACATTCTTTAAAAAAAAAAAAAGAGCCAAAGCCACGTACAATGAAGGAAATATCAATATACGCTGATCTGTATTTGTGATGCCGGAAACATCACTCGCCCTGTTGGTACTTCACTCCCCATGATCATAAGCACGGTATGGTAGCTAGAAATAAGAATTGGAGAATTTTCACTTTCCAAATAATTGTTGGTTATCAATAAAGTGGAAGACTTCATGGTCTCCAGCAGAATGGTCTTAGCAGAAGCAGGGTGGGCTCCTAAGCAGCCTCCTGCGGGGCCCCCAAGATTAATCTCAAACTCTGTGGCCTCACTGTCTAAACTCAGGGAATGAATTTCTTAGAAAAATGCAACGTTTTCCTCATGCTTGTCAAATCGTGACCCTAAACCTTTCCCCAGGTGTGTCCAGTCACTGTTTGAACCCTTTAGGATTCTATCATTTGCTCACTTATGTTGCTGTTGGAATCTCATGCTATTCTGATCCTTAGTCCTTCCGACAGCTCAGAGTCCTTTTGTCCTCAGCCTTCTGAGATCTCATAATGACGGATCTCCATGGGAACCCATTTGTTGGACATACTGGGCTCTTAAGACCTTTCAATCCCCAAACGTATGCACTTCACTTCAGGGAAATTACTCATCCATTCCCCTCTTTTTCTTTGTTCTCTTTTCCAAATTACCATTATTCATATTTTAGACATTCTAGTTAAACTTTCTAATTAATTAGACATTCTAATTAAAACTTTGTTTTCCTCTATTTTTTATCTCTTTGTCTTTGGCTCTATATTTGGGGTGCGGGGAGGGAATGTCCTCAAGACTGGACTAGATTTCATTTTGTTACTGTATTTTTAATTTCTAAGAACTGATTTTTTTGTTGTTCTAACTATTCCTTTCTGAAGTATCCTTTTTTTTTTTCTTGGCTGCAATATCTTTTATCTGTCTGAGGGTTTCTTTAAAAGATTTTTCTTTGCATAGCTTCTTTAAAAGTTGGGGGAAATAATAGATTTGAGTATATTAACTCAAATTAAGGGACAATGAAAAAGACGGCTGTACCAATTAAATCTATGAATGGGAATTTAATTCCTTACCACTTAGAGATCACTAGGAACTCATCTGTAGTCAAACCATGTTACCTTTATTTAGGGACTTGCACCAAGGGAGGGTTTCCGCATCTCAGTAACAGGGAGGTGGGAGGGCTTATTAATAGGATTTGGGATTATGGTTCTGAGAAAAGAAGGGACCAACTCTAGATTGGACACTGAACAAGTGAGGGCAGTTCTGGGTATCTTGGTCATTTATATCCAGAAAGCAAGGAGATTAAATTGTGATTCGAAAGAAGTTAGCAGACAGGAGATGTTCAGTTAGGTCTATAGGTTTAGAGCTGTGCTCTGGCTGCCTGTGGCTTGAAAGGTGGCTAATCCTATTGGAGACATGCTCTACTTGTAAAAATACATACTGGGATTCGAAGACTTCATATAAACAAAGAATGTAAAATTAATAATTTTTCACATTGCATACGTGTTGTCCTAACGTTATGGATATATTGGGTGAGATAAAATGTATTCAAATTAACCACAAGTGTTTTTTTTATTCTTTTCAATGTGGCTAGAAAATTTGAAGTCACATGTAGTTTGCTTAGGGGCTCACATTATAATTCGGGTGGGGGGCTGTGGAACATCAGTGGGTGTTGGGTAGGTGGGTATCATTATTTCTTCCCTGTCTGTCCCTGCCACTTTTCCCTCCCTCTCACTCCTTTTGGTTAAAGCTTTAAGCAAATGAAAGACCATCTCTCTCTCTCTTCTGGAGAAGCAAGCAGACTTTCAGGTTGATTACTTCTAGCACAAGATGATGCTTCCCTTATTGGGATGCATTTCTGAAAAGTTGGTGATAAAGGGGCGTACTTGCTTTTTATAGTATTTTTCAAAGGCTTCTTTAAAATGAGGCTTACCATAATTAAAGCAGTATTTTCCCACCTTCTTTTCATGATCACTCCCCTAAGGAGTCATTTTAGACATTATTTTTCCTAATGCTCCCCTCCCCAAAATTTTAGTAGCACAGATATACTGTGTATCAGTTTATGTAGTGTGTGTGTGTNTTTTTTTTTTAAGTAATTAACAGCCAAGCTAGAGAGAGAAGACTTTTTTTCCTCTGAACTATATCCAAATCCGACAGTGCAACGAACCTTTATTTTTCGTTTTAACCTAAAAAATGGGGGGAGGGAGTAGGGAAGTAGTGAGGCTTTTATTCATCCTCCCTCCACTTTATAAATCACTTCATTCCAGGGGACTAAGACACGGCTGCGGCTGCTTTAATCACTATTTTGCTGCGTGACCTTGATTGGAGTATATTCCTTTACTGAATGTCAATTTTCTTCTTGTAACATGAGCATCCTCATCCATCTGTGAAATCCTATGACTGGGCACCATCAGTGTTGCTAGTTATACAGGCATTGAAAACCAAATGATGGATAGGCCGTTGAAGACACCCAAGTGACCTTGGGCAGGTGCGAACCTACTTGGTAATTTCATTATGCCTTTTTATAAAAACACTTTTATGCATTTTCTTTGTAGTCTGATATTAAAAGCCGTCTTCTCGATTTGAAGTTTTAATTTAATGAACAGAAAGTTCAAGGGGAGAAAATTTATTCAAGAATGTCTCCATATGTAATCATTTAGGTATGAAAGAAAAGATGTGGAGCTTCATAAATGTGTCTACAGGTAACATATCTCACCCGCCCCCCCTATGGAAGAAGATGGGAATTATGTAATAAGGATTGGTTATGGCCCAGGATGGGTGAAAGATGTCGGTAAATGCCATGTCTACTTGCCCTAAAGACTGCTAGTCAGCCTTAAATTACTGCAAAGACTTACCTATAAAGGGCTATAGTTGAGAGGCTTCTCCAGTCCATTCATGAAATGGGTCGAGGTTCTGGTCCACTTGAGGAGCACAGAAGAGACAGCCTGTGGGCTTGTCCAAGCAACATGCCAAGATTCAGACTGACCCTCTCCCTTGGGGGGAGTGAGGCGGTCCACAATGAATGGTTCTCTAATTGTACCTAAGCCACTAATGGGCACATTAATTTTTTTAGCCATTTTATTTAATGAAACGCCTTTAGGTATTTTCTCAAAGACTGACTCATCCCTAAAACAGCTCCAGTGTCACCTAATATAGCAACCCCTAACTGGTTCTAATAAGCATGTTCTAGAGTACAGTGTCCCTATGTGATCTGAAAAGGTGTCTGGATAACTTCCAGAAGATACATGCTCTGGGCTTAAGTTCTACAACTTTTTAGCCTATCAATGGAGTCTTATTCTTGAGTACCAAAACTTT
>NW_017731391.1:1151008-1167895 GCF_001890085.2 Hipposideros armiger | reverse complement strand
GGCCCTCTGGCATCCCAAGCGAGTTCTTAACCATCGCGCCACTCGGCCGGCCATTGACTATATAGTTTATATCCTGCTTTTACCCTGAACAAAGAGGTGTGGGTTTATATTATCAATATAGGCATTTTCCTTGTCATTAACTGCTTCAAACATGTTGTTTTGCCAATACTCCACTGAAGAGTTAGATACACCGTTTTCCTACTATTGGGACACTTAGGTCCTTAAATGTTAAGTGTCCCAAGAAGAAACGTTTTCATATATAAATCTATACCTCTTGTTTGGTATATTTCATAGAAACAGAATTGCCAAATCAAAGAACATAAAAATATTAAGGGAGCAATAATACTTTATGTCACTTACTATTTGGATTGAATTTTTAAAATCTTCCCCCCTCCTTTTATTATTTTTGTCTTAAGTGATTTTTTAAAATAAATTTAATTGGGGAACAGTGTGTTTTTTTCCCCGGGCCCATCAGCTCCAAGTCAAATCATTGTCTTCAATCTAGTTGTAGAGGGCACAGCTCACTGGCCCATGTGGGAATCGAACTGGCAACCCTGGTGTTATGAGTACCGCGCTCTAGCCAACCGAGCACTGGCCGCCCCTTAAGTGATTTTTAAATCCCCCTTTAGCTCTTTATTGTATTACATCAGCCCCATTGAGGAACTAATCTTCAGATTATTTATCTTAAGGATTTTGAGTTAAAATAACCACGTCTATGTAAACATGTCCAATTCAACTGGACCATAAAATTCAATTAGCTGGTATTTGTCTGCACTCACAGCACAGGGCCAGAGAACTGAAAACACACTGTGCCCAGGAGAACCTGCCCATCCTGTATGTGACTTAGCAGTGTCATTTAGCTACAACGTGTATATTCATCGCCTCGTTCACAGTTATCCAGTTTGGAGCAGTTTTTAACTCAACCTTAGATTATCTTGAAGTATTTAAAATGATTACCAGAGGTATAGATGCTTCTTTCAGTTAGATTTCGCCTGCCCTTCTCCAGTCAGAAGAGAAGGGACCTCACTGGGTTTTGGTTTATTTTCCTCCAAGGGTAATGCCAGGTTGAAAAGAAAACAAAAGGAGGGGTGACGGGGAGGGCTGGAGTCCATTTCTCCAGTTTCTCGATTCTCACAGTTGGGTGAAATACTCAGGCCTCCTTGGAGGAAGCTGATGAGCCTAGAATCAGTGCCAATTCTGGTGTATTGGTCCCTGTTCAGGAAAGAGGGTAAATCGCTGGTCTTTACTGCTGTTATTTGTCTACGGGTCCTGGCCTCCTGTGTCACCAGACTGTTGACCACTACTTCCCTCTTTTAATCTTCTCCCCATTTGGCTTCTGATGTTACTTTCTCCTTGATTGCCTCTCATCCCTGTCTATTCTTGGGTTCTTTTTCAGATTCCTCTTCCTTAGCGTTCCAGAACTTTCTTATTTCACGTGTATCATTCCAGGCGGATGATCTCATACATTTGCCTGGCTTGTGCTGCCTTCCTTCCCTTTCCCAGCAGGCATCTTTCAGTTAGTGCCTGATGTAACTTTGGATTCCTTCCTCGCCTTAAGTCACCACGGTTTCATCTATTTTATTTCTAGAGTGTCTTCCTCCTTGTCATTACTGCCCAGTTACCTTTCCTATATCACAGTTCAAATTATGCCACTAACCCTGCTCCAAAACGTCCAGTGGTTCCCTATAGCCTTCAGAGGTAATAAAAAAAAATTATAAAAAAAGAAAGACGGCTTTAATGAGATATATAATTCATATACCATGCGATGACCCATTTAAAATATACAATTAGGTCGGCCGAGTGGTTCAGTTGGTTAAGAGTTGGCTTAAGAGAGTGAACTCTGAGCAATAGGGCCGCCGGTTTGATTCCCACATGGGCCAGTGATGCTGCGCCCGAGCTGAGCCGTCACTGAGTTGCCAACAGGTGGCAGGATGGCTCAGCTGGTGTAACAACAAGATTGTCTGTTCAATGGTGGGCTTTGCCCACCTGCAACTAAGACTGAACTCGGCACCTTGAGCTGAGCTGCCACCTATGTGGCTCAGTGGATACAGCGTGCGCTCTTAACAAGGCTGCTGGTTCGACTCCAGCATGGGATGGTGGCTACACCCACCCGCAACTAAGATTGAACACAGCACCTTGAGCTTAGAGGCCACGAGCTGCCAACCGGGAGCCAGATGGTGACCGGCACCCTCCACAACAAAGATTGAAGAACAACAACTTGTCTGTTCCCCTTCCCCAATTCCCCAACACTGTTCCCCTCCCCCCAATTTCCCCAATAAAATCTTTAAAAATAAAATAAAATATACAATGAAGTGTTTTTTAATATATTCACATAGTTTAAGATATTCACAGCACACCATCACCACAATCAATTTTAGAATGTTTTCATCCCCTCATAAAGAACCCCCATACCTGTTATTCACTTTGCTCTCTCCCCCCAGTTCCCCAGTTCTTGATAACCATTAATCTATTCTATGTCTCTATACATTCACCTATTTTGGACATATTTCATTTAAATA
This sequence comes from Hipposideros armiger, assembly GCF_001890085.2. Lineage (NCBI taxonomy): Eukaryota > Metazoa > Chordata > Mammalia > Chiroptera > Hipposideridae > Hipposideros > Hipposideros armiger. The sequence continues at coordinate 1,165,376 of NW_017731391.1, read as the reverse complement.
GAACTAAACAATATGTCAATTGTGTGCTACTTTGTGACTTGCTTCTTAACAAAAATTTTAAAATATTCATCCGTATTATAGCATGTATAGCATGTATACATACTTCATTCCTTTTATTACCAAATCATATTCCATTGTATGGCTATACCAAATCTATTTAGCCATGCATAGTTGATGGACATGTGGGCTGCATCTACTTTTTGACTATGAATAATGCTGCTGCCAATATTTCTATACAAGTTTTTGCGTGGACATATATATTTTTTCTCTTGAGTGTATGTATATCTAGGCATAGAATTGCTGGGCTATATGATAAATCTATGCTGAGCATTTTGAGGAACCGCCAGACTGTTTTCCAAAGGAGCTGTATCATTTTACATTCCCACTCCCAACATATGAGAGTTCCAATTTGTCCATCTTTTTCGGTATAGTCATCCTAGTGGGTGTGAAGTAGTATCTCATTGTGGTTTTGATTTTCATTTTCCTAGTGGGTAACAATGAACATCTTTCCGTGGGCTCATTGGCCATTTGTGTACCCGCTTTAGCAAAATGTCTACTCAGACCCATTTCCTTTTTAAAAATTGGGTTACTGTATTTGTTACAGAGATTTTTGTGTAGTGGTGCGTAGCTCAGCTCTAAGTCCAGTCGCTGTTTTCAGTCTAGTTGCAGAGGGCACAGCTCACTAGCCCATGTGGGAATCGAATCAGCAACCTTGTGGTTCAGAGCATGCGCTCTACCCAACTAAGCCACCCACCCACCCCTCTTACAGAGTTTTTAAGATGTCATCCAAAACCCTTCATCATATGGCCTCAACTGTAGTCTTTCTTGTCTCATTTCCAATGATCACCTCTGTCTCTCCCCCACATCTCTGGCCTCCCTAAGTAGACTCTGAGCTTGTAGCTATAAGGAACTCACTCATGATTCCCTAAGGAGCATGTTCTTCATTCTTTGCTCATGCTGCTCCCTCTGTGCCCCAGGCAAGGCTGCCCCCCTGCTACTCCTGTGCATCCAGAGATTAGCTCAGATGTTATCTGAGGTGGGTTAGCCCACCTGCAGCATGCAGACTTCTACCCATGAGTGTGCCTTATCACCCAGACTGAGCGTCCTCAGGCTAAGGACAATATCCAACTGTAACCCTGGGTGCTTAGCATAATTAACACAGAGCAAGAACTTGGTGAATATTTGTTGAATGAACCATAAAGTTTTGGAAAACACTTTTTCGGTCATCCACCTATTGATGCTATTGGTAAACATTTTCCCCAAAACATTTGCTTTGGGAGATGGTGTCATCCTCTAGGAATTCTGATTTAACAAAAGCAAAAGAAAGTTGCCCGCATTGTACACTTATCTTAGGTCTGATCTTTTACTCCTGCTTTTATCCTGATTTATGGCTTTTCTCTGTAAAGACAGACACACAGAGGGCTGCCCCTATCAGCTATGCCACACACCCTACCCTGTCGTTGATTACTCTTAGTGGTGGAGATCAAAGGAGAACTATATAGACTGAGTCAACAACTTTCCACATGATCTACTGCTCTAACCCATGGTTTTAATGACCTCTTTAAGAATATCAAATGAGCTGTGTTAGTGTCTTTATGGATGTCATAAAAAGAAATAAAAAGTTTAAGTGGCAAAACAGAACAGCAATACACTTACCTTTTTAAAGTTTCTGGACCTTAATTTTGTAACTACTGAATTTTTTTTTCAGCCAGCTCAGGAAAACAGCTGTTGCTCATCCTATCCCTAGAATTTGGACTCACTGGACGGAAAGGAGCTGGTTATGCAGCTAAGCAAGATTAGAATCAACAGACACACCCATAAGTTGAACATGTGTATTTCAGAGGTGGCACCAAGTGAAAGCCCTGTGCTGTCCCCAACAGCTGGTGTTGAGACATTTAGAACTGAGACTTCAGATCCTGGAGAGAGCTGGGGCTTCTGAGACAACTCCGGGCAGGAGTGTAGGCTCCACCTGGGGACAGTGTCTGGGTTGATCGCCATGCTTGGGAAGGCTGTAGACTGCTCATTTAATGTAGACCCCAAACGCAGCCTCCAGAGCCCGATTATCCACCATCTGCACAGCCAGGACCCTCCAGGGCTGGGGTTGGGGGGTATAGGTGGGGAAAGAAGAGGAATACGGAGCTGCCCTGACCCCTTGGCTATGTGGACTGCAGAGGGTCCATTACAATCACCAGCAGCATTTCTCACACACCAGGCTCTCATTATAATAGAAGCAATTTGTGACGGAAAGTTAAGACCCCTCTAGGGAAGATAAAAGGTTAGGAAGCTGCTAAGTGGCTCGCTCTGGGAATCAGCCCCCAGGCATCAGGGAAAGGGACATCACTCCCTGTTCCCTGGCGGACTTACGGCCAGGCTGGACGTTTGCCGGAATAGAAGAGGGAAACCCGATCTATGGAGAGGCTGAAGCTGATTCTTGTAATAAGGTCAGATTGCCAGCAACGCCGCCGCCTTTAACTCTGCTCAGTCTACGCCTGAATATGGCGCGTAGCTCCCCCTGGTGGCCAGAGGGAGCAACTGCATGCCAGCGCGCCTATGTTCAGCTTTTTCTTGCTCTTCGCCCCCCCTCCCACCGTTTCTTGCGCCCACTCTGGTCCACCCCTGGCCCCCCACCCTTCTCCCTGCCCCCTAAGAAGTAATGAACAAGATCTTCACGGTCTGAAGAGCAATAGTAAAACCTTCCGTTTGCTTAAGGAAAGAGCCTGTGCTAATAGGGTCAGACGGGCAAGCCATGACGTGATAAATAAGAAAAGGATGAAAAGAAGGAAACAAACCCCAGGGGGCCTATATGGGCCTACCCATCAGAAAACTGACACGCAAAAGAGTGTGTCAAAACCCTGAGAACACCCCGACGCGTTTGTCACGTATCTTGTCTTCATATAGAGCGAACCTGAAGCGTCAATGAAAGAGAATTGAAGAATTCAGGGCTGCCTGAAATTTTCTGACTTTTAAATGTAGGTTCTGACTGATTCTCATGTGGCGTGCGTCGGTATTGGAGGCATGATAGTGGCCTTATTCTTAGTTTGGCATAGTTTGTAACAGCCCTTCTCAAAGAGTTTAGGAAACAGGACCCTTGAGAGTTGACTCTCAGACCAGTGCATCGTGTGTGTGTGTGTGTGTGTGTGTGTGTGTGTGTGTGAAACAGATGGTGAAAATATAAAATACTACAGGTCCTAAAAAGAGAGCAGTGCATCTGCTTTTAAACACAAGGATACAGAACACAGTTTTTAAAATGGCAGTAGAATTTAATATCTGTGCAGTTATTTCCTTCAAGTAACATTAAAAGCTGAGATACAGGAGTTAAATCGGTGCCAGGACTGAAGTAGTAATGGCTTAGATAAAATACTGCTGCCTCTGCGTCGTACTCGTCCCGGCAACTTTTAAACCCTCCCTGGGTCTCTGCAAAGCCTTACTGACCACTAGCAGACCAGCTACAGGGAGGGCTCCTCTCCTTTAAAATGAAACACATGACTCCCGAGTCCTGGAGCCGAGGGCGGGGCCAGGCCCCAGCCGGCTGGCCGAGGGAGGGTCCTCCTATAATTAGCCGGGAAATGCATCTTCAGCTCGCGCTTTGTGCTCGGCTCCCAAGGCACCCTTGGTTCTACCGAATCCTCTGAGGGGGGCTTGGCGCTTAGTTCCTTCTGATCACAGCAAGGCTGCACGGGGTTGGCGAGGCCCGGGCCGCTTCAGCCAACCACCAGAGGAGGGCACGCACCGGCTGCTCGTCGCATCGGGAGGTGTGCTGGTAACTATGCTGGGGATCATCACAATCACAGGTAAGGAAGGCAGCAGCCGGGTCTGTCGTGTTCCCCCTTGGCGGTGGCAGGTGGAGTAAATGCTTTCTTCCCGCAAACCTGCCTTGGGGTGGAGACCTCGAGGTCAGTGGCGGGACATACTGATTGGCATGTATTTCTCTCAGCGTGCAGACTATTTGAACAGAAGCGCATTCTCTCTTTGGCTCAGTTAAAGCAACAAACCTAATGTTTCCATTCTGCCTATGCGGGAGTCTTCCTGCTGTGCCTAGGGGAGACCTTGAATATATTTAGTTAGGGATTGTCTCCTTTCCCCTCGCGGAAATGAGTACCCGCACCAACTGAATAGATTCTTGTTAGCTTGGGGTGAATTTCAAAATAGTTTGTGAAAGCCTAATCACTTGCTGTTGTCATAAAATACTAAATTCCTGTGTTTGGGGAATTGCAGTCTTTGGCATGTTGACCTGCTTATTAGGAACTTTCAGCAGAGGCACACTTGGCGACTTCAGGGGACTGAAATGTTAGCTCTAGTTAAAGGGGTGGTTTTAGTCAAGCCATAGTTACTAGAAAATTGGTGGCTAGCAGATAACAGCATTTAGACATTGAGTAGTAAAAAAAATGTGTGTTTTGTAAAGCTTGCTTTCTAGAAGTCTGGCTGAATTTGAACTATGATATTTAATACCCACTGTCAGGAAATAAGTTACATATATCAAACTTGTAGAATATACCTCTCACTTTGTATTTGATCATTTCATGACTCCTTAAGGAACCTGTATCCCTCCTCCCCTTTTTTGCCACCAAGAAGACAAAACTCCATTTGCTAATTTAGATTTAAAAGACCAGCTCTTCTCTACATATTTGAGTCCCTTGCTCACCAAATCTGCATGTTTTCTTAAAAGTGCACCATAGAATTTCTAGGACTTAAAAATTTTTTCTCAGTATAATTGCTTCTGCAAAGCTTTGTCCTCTTTGAGAATTTAAATGAATGTGGAAGTTTAGCCAACCTAAAAATATCTCTCACTTCCTATAGATTAGCTTGTTTACTTTGAGATTTCCTTGAAATTCTTTCCCCAAAGTTAACTTGACTAGCCTATTACTTACCTAGTATGAAAATTTACGTGGTACCTATAAACTATTATTTAATAGACTGTACAAAATTTAAAAGTTTGAAACACAAAATTCTCCAGTTTTTTTTTCCAGATTGTTATTTTTCTTTGAATGAAATATACAAATGCCCCAACCATGAGAGACGAGTGCCTGGGAGTGTGGTTTGTGGGGTATTACCGCTGGGATGGGGCTTCTCCAATCATAACTTTTTTTCTGGGTGCTTTTTGTATACAGCTTGATTTTTATTATATCGACTATTTTATTGGTTTATCATTTGCTGAGTGTCTTATGGGAAAGGCAGGTGGTCCTTTTTAGCACTAATTAAGAGTTAACAAACTTGGGGAACTTGAAAAAATTGGTTCAGATAATCCCAGTAGAATGATACATGATGGGAAGCGATTGGAAGGAATAATTATTAAGACAACCTCAAGTAATTGGATCTCTTGCTTTCTGAGTTTTACTTTTATTACAATGTGTGGGTATGGAGGACATGGCAAATTTAGTACTTTTTCCTGGTAACAAGAAAATGCACAGAAAACTCTTAACTCCACAAATTTTAAGAGCATTTCATAGTGGGATTTTAATATTTAATATTTTAATTACATTGTGTAGTGAAGAAGTAAAAATAAAAGGGAGTTTCAGCTGTGATTTTTATTCTTCTGCAAGTTATCCTGATAAGGAAGATTTATAGTCAGTTGTCTTTAAGTAGTTGGTCAGGATCTTGAAAAGCAATGAAGACTTTTTAAATTGGCATTAAGGATTAATTAAATATCAGATTACTCATGTAAATAATGTAATAGAGTTATTCTAGTCCTCTGTAATACTATGTTACGCAAGGAGCATTTAAGTTTCACAATTAATAGGAAGGGAACCAGACTGATAACATTTTTGTAGAAATACTTAGGAACAAGTTTTCATTTCTGAATGTTGGGAAAAGCTGTCACTTATGGAACTATTATTCTCTCCCTGGCCCTCTATACACAAACCACTGAACTGAATGCAGCAGAACTTGAATTATGAAATGACAATTCAAATTACATACTATCACCTTCCCTGAAGTCTTTCCCTCACATTACATTAGCAATAACACCTTAAAAACTAGAAAATAGGGCCAGCCAAGTGGCTTGGTTGGTTAAGAGCATGAGCTCTGAGCAACAGGGTCACTGGTTCAATTCCCACATGGGCCAGTTAATTGCGCCCTAGCTGAGCTGCCACTGAGCTTCTGACGGTTGGCTGTATGGCTCAGTGGTTAGAGCGTGCGCTCTTAGCAACAAGGTTGCTGGTTCGACTCCTGCATAGGATGGTGGGCTACGCCCAACCGCAACTAAGATTGAACACAGCACCTTGAGCTGAGTGGCTGTGAGCTGCAGATGGGCGGCCGGATAGCGACTGGACTTGGAGCTGAGCTAGCTGTGCCCTCCCCAACTAAGATTGAAGGACAACAACTTGGCTGTTCCCTTTCCCCAATTCCCCAGCACTGTACCACTTCCCCAATTCTCCAATAAAATCTTAAAAAAAAAAAACAACCCCAAAAAACCAAAAACTGGAAAATAAGTAATTTGACACAATGGCAATGAAAGAGGTGTCGTTTCCAACCCCCCCCCCCACCCACCCACACACATGGAGACTAACTGTAGAGTATCATGAGGAATTAGGGCAACATTCTTTAAATTTAAAATAAACTGGGGAAGAAAGAATCCCCCTCCCCCCCAGCATGTATGCAAGTTCTAGGTGATTTATAATGCACTTCTCTATACAAATCATTTCACAAGATAAAATAAAAATGTCCTTCACATGGCTGCTTCTATCTACCATGGAGGCAGATTAGTTGTCAAGAGACTTGTGAGACATGAAATGAATACCCACACTACTGCCAGAGTAATAACTGCCTTTTACTGGCTGCCCTCTCAGTGTGGCCATTATCATGATTCCTCACAGTGATGCTGCAAAAAAGTGGTCCTTTAACCCCTTTTTATCGTGAAAACGAAGTTTCTCTTGTGTTCCACAGCTACTAAGAAGCACAGCTGTCGAGTCCCTTGCAAAGGACCCGATTCTTAGCCTGTAGGCGATTGGAAGAGACCACGGAACATAGGATCAAGGCCAGAGCCAGTGGTGACCTGTGTGCCCCTCCAGGGGGTTTTGCTTATCTGAGTTTTAATCCCAGTTAAACATCTCCCCAAGGAGGTTTTGTGGTTAATGAGCCTTAGAACAAGGGGAGTTGGGTGTGTAGGATCTGAGGGATGGATTTAGAATGCAGAGAATTCCTGGAAAATTTCCAGGACAATGCTGCAAGTCGGAGGGGAAAGTTAACCAGTTCCAGATGTCACAGCAAGCAGTCCCGATGTGCTTGGGGAATGCGAGCGTTGGTTATACTCAACTTAAAAATTGAGTGAAAGTACCTTGTATGTGTGTCATTTTTAAAATCCTCTTTCTTGTTTCCCAGTGATGTTTTCAACATACTGACACTCTCAACACAGGCATATGATTAGAGTCTTCTCCCAGAAAAAGAGAATCGAAATATATGGTTTCTCTGGTAATGTTCATTTGAGAAGCAAGACTTGCATAACGTTGCTTCTACTAGGTGGTTAATATGGAAAAACCTGTCTACATACACCATGTGCCAGATCGTGATCCCCATGAGTGTGTAAACAATTGCAAGGACTTCCCCCACCCTTTTAAGTGGCCGTGGGGTGGGGAGAGGACCAACAGGACAGTATGAAAATGGCAGTATGTGCCAGCTCTGCCTCCTAGAGGATTTTCCAGTTGACACACTGACTGGCTCCCTTTCCAAACCTTTTTGCCATGTTTGATGCCTGGTGAGAATGTGGAGTTTCCAGCAGAGCCATCAGTGAATAAATGAGCCATGTTGGGACTTCATGGGCATTTGAGAGACTTGCTGGATTAATAGCAGGGTCCTTCAAAATGGCTGGATAATTGAGTCCCACATGAGTGATATGTTGTGTCAGAAAGGCCCGCTCTAAAATCAGTTGTTCCTACAGAAGGACTTTTGGGTGCCAAGAAAGTGCATCCCCAAATCCGTGATGTTTAGATGGTCAAGCTTTTTGAGTTTCCTCTTCATATGCAGTCAGACAAATCTAACGCAGATAATAATTCCATAGGGAGCTGATGTGTCAAAAATGATAGCAGAGGAGGTTTTGAAGTCATTTAAAAGTGAATTTATTAATCAATGTTCATAAGTGTGGCTGTGAATGGACGCTGCTATGCTAACTGTACAGGTGAACACTGGCCTATCGTTCCCAGAAGATATTACTGTTACTGGCTTCCTGTCACTCACCTATTTGCTTCATTCCCAGCAGCCGAACCTGCTGACTTGGTCCTCTCCTCCCTGCCACCCCACATCTTTTAGGCTGTTTTTATGCATTTAACAGCCTCCCTCTTTGCTCACTAAGCTATGATCTTTTAACTAATTCAGAACCAGTATGCAGATAGCACATAAAAATACTTTAAAAGACGTTTCTGTTAGAAACAAACTCATAGATACAGACAACATTTTGATGGTTGCCAGCTGGGAGGGGGTTGGGGGTGGGTGAAAAAGGTGAAGAGATTAAGAAGTACAAGATGGTAGTTACAAAACAGTCCCGGGGATGTCAAGTACAGCATAGGGGATATGTGGTCAATAATATTGTAATAACTATGCATAATGCTGGATGGGTACTGTATGGGGTGATCATTTTGTAAGTGTTATAAATGTTTTATCACTGTGTTGTACCCCTGAAACTAATATTGTATGTCAACCGTAATAGAAAAATTTTAAAAAATATTTTAAAGAAAGATTTTTGTTAGCCAGAACCTGGAAAATGTGGACTGATTTGGGTGTACTGTATACAGTCAGGATGGGAAAGTGAGGAGGGAAGTTCAACACAAAAGAAGGGCTGCAGTCACATTTCACCTGCACTTGGTCCAAAGTGGGGTACAGGTGTAGATCAACATGACAAGAGGGGGCTAACTCAAGATGTCTGTGCCCTCTTTTTCCCTTTAAGTGTTTATGTTGGCCGTCAAGAGGTAAATATAGGTGTAACATGGCATTCGACTTGCCAGAATTTGAACGGGCACCTGAACTTGATGTATTTGTGGATTTCCACAGTGTCTCTGATCCTGAAGATGTAGGCAGTTGCCAGATTTCGAGTTGGGGGAAGGCCGAGAGCTGTTCAATGCTGCCCTCTTCTGTTTGAAAACTCGTTCAGGAATTTGGACAATGATTTTATACAGGTGAACGTGTGGTAGTGATACAATGTGATTGTGAAGAAATTGGACCAATATAGATTGTCTGACAGTAGAGGGATGTAAAAATAAATTGTGTAGTCATGAATGTCACATTTTGAAGACTATTGAATAACTTATCCAGAAGGAAACACTCAAATATTAATAGTGATTATCTCTGGACATTATTTTTATGGATGTTATTCCAATTTTCTGTATTTTAAAGTCTTCCGCAATTTGTATGGATTACTTTTGGAACTGGTAAAAAGTAATTAAAAATAAGTAGCTCTGTTCTGAAGAAAACAGGAAAAAAAGAACCTCATTAGAGCTTTTGTTTTATTATTATTATTATTATTATTATTATTATTATTATTATTATATAGATTGTTGATAGTCCATCCTAACTAGCCTTTGCAGGAAACACTGCAGGTGACCTGTGTTACAGGTGAGGACACCAAGAACAGAAACTTCAGTAAATTTCCCCAGGTGCCCAGTGCTAATCACACCCATCTGTCTCTAGCACTTTGGCTCTTTCTGAATTCTCTCTTTTTTGGAGGGTAGGGAAGAGTAGTTGTTCTAGTATTCATTACATTGAATCATCGCCCTCTCCATTTTTGTTTTCTATAATTTTATAATCTGCACTTGTTTACTCTTCTAAGTGATTTTTAAAACAATAACTTCAAACTTACAACAAGTGACAAAAACAAAAACAGTACAGAAAACACCCGTATACACTGTTAACATTGACCTCATTTGCCTCATTATTTACTCTCTCTATGTTGGAAAACAAAACACAAACCAATGTACAGATTCCTGTTATGTCTTATGTAGGCATGAGATATAAAATTTTCTGAACCATTTGAGGTAAGTCATACACAGCACGGTCCTTGACTCCTAAATACTTCAGTGTGTATTTACTAAGAATAGAGGTAATCCCTTTCATAACCATAGTACAGCTCTCAATGTCATATATTTACATTATTACAATATTTTTAAGTAGTCTGCCACCCTTATTCCAATTTTATCAGTTAATCTAATAATGTCCTTTTTAGTATTTCCCCCTTGCACTGTAAGATCTACCCTTGGATCCATTACGTATTATATATCTTTTAATCTGGAACATTTCTATAGCCTTTGTCTTTTAAAACATTGACACGTTCAAAGTATATAGCTCTCCTCTCCCCATTTTTACCACATTTGTTTGTTTTCTCCTGATTCAGTTCAGGTTATACATTCTCAGCCACAGGTCTGTCCTTCTCAGGATATGGCCCGTAATGTCCATCTGTACCTCATAGGTTTATGTTGAATTCTTGCCGGATTTCCCCACTGTATAATTAATTAGGTTTCCCCCACCCTTTCAACTATAAACCATGTGAATATTCTACTCCTACTCATCACCCCCATTTAGCACCTACTGATTCTTGCTTCATGCGGTCTTTACCTTGATGATTGCAAAATGATGATTGGTTGATCTTTTGAATCTGTGAGTGGGTGGGTAGGATATATGTTTTTTTCTTGCTTTAAAAGCATGACTGTAACCATGAGAAAACTGCTTTTTACACTGAAATGGAATTTAAATTGCTATCCACATCAGCAATTTTCCCATCTAAGTTGACATGTTTAAATACTTTTTCTTGTCATGAGTGGCATTTACAGATTACAAAAAAGTTACAGTGGTTTATGGAAAATAAGCATTTTAACACTTTAAAAATGTATGGGATTAATTTTTCTTTTAAACAGATAAACTTTGTGTTTTGCACCTATTTAATGCATTGATTAAGTGCTCTTCTGCTAGTCTTGCACCCACCAGAGATGCTACACACCTCCTATATGACACTGGTCGTCATATGACATTTTTTAAAAATAGACTTTATTTTTTTAGAGCAGTTCTCGGTTCACAGCAAAAATGAGTGGAAAGTACAGAAAGTTCCTGTTTGTTCCCTGCCCCATGTAGCCTCTCCCACTGTCAGTGTCCCCCACCAGAGTGGTACAATTTTTACAACCCATGATCCTGCAGTGACACATCATTATCACCCAAAGTCCATAGTTTACATTAGGGGTCACTGTTGGTGTCGTGCCTTCTGTGGGTTTCATAGTATCATACAAAGTAGTTTTGTTGCCCCCCAAAATCCTCTGTGCTTTGCCTGTTCAGCCTTCCCTCCATGTCTCCCTGGCAACACTGATCTTTTTACTCCACAATTTTGCCTTTTCCAGAATGTCATATAATTGGAATCATATAGTATGTAGCCTTTCAGATTGGCTTCTTTCAGTTAGTAATGTGCATTTTAAGGTTCCTCCATGTCTTTTCAAGGCTTGATTTTTTTGTTTGTTTGTTTTAGCTGAGCCATCCTGCCACCTGTTGGCAGCTCAGCAGCAGCTCAGCTCGGGCTGGGACTTGAACCGCTGTTATTCAGAGCTCGCACTCTTAAGCTCTTAACCAACTGAGCCACTCGGCTGGCCCGATAGCTTTTTTTTTTTAAGTATTTAGTAATATTCCATTGCCTGGATGTACCAGTTTATCCATTCACTGAATGAAGGACATCTTGGTTGCTTCCAAGTTTTTGCAGTTCTCAATAAAGCTGCTGTAAACATCTGTGTGCAGGTTTTTCTGTGGACATAAATTTTCAACTCATTTTGGTAAATACCAAGGAGTATCATTGCTGGATTTTGTGGTAAGAGTATGCTTAGTTTTGTCTTCCAAAGTGGCTGTACCATTTTTAATTGCCACATATAACCATTTTGAAGTTCGTTTATTCCCCCTGTAAACCAGTTGGAGAGACCAAGTAAGCTCTACCTTCAAGCTCCAAGGCTCTGTGACTATAAATGACTTTGTAATGGGAACGTGGGGGAGGTCCCAGTTGGTGTTCTAATGCTCAAGAAATTAAGGCTCTTAAAACCTAACAAAAGCAGGCACAGGTTCCTGCCATGCAGTGTGGGTTTAGGCGTCCACTACTAAATGTGAACTTACAGCTCTGATGGTAGAGGGTTTGGGCACATGCTCCACTTAATGCAGTGCGTATAAGAGAGAAACAGTTAAGAGGGACCCCACTGGGGTGATGCACAGAGCCTTTTCCTTGCAGGCTTGCTCGGGACACCCCGCGAGGAAGCTGCGCCCTCTGTGACGTGCAGGGTGGACGCCTGGGGTTGCCTTAGCGGCTCAGCCTATGGGCAGCCAGCAGCCTCCATCCGGCGATGGGGCAGCCGGGAGGAGAAGATTGGGCCTCCCTGGCCTCTGTAGGGCGTCCCCTGACGGGCAGCGGTACACACCATGCTCTGGTGGAGTAACTTCTGTTGTGAGTAGCACGAGCCCCCGGCGACATGGCGGGCGGGACAGCTCTGAGGGTCATGAATGCCTCTTTTAGTGGCGTCCAAACATGGGTGTGTGGGTTTCCATCCTTCTGCCTTTCCGCTCGCATTGATGAAGCACGTGGGGGCGGTGTTAGGAAGGGATGAGGCGCTGCAGGGTGGACCTGACGCCCAGGGCCGCAGAGCCCCTGCCACCCCTGGACCTCAGACCGGCCCGCAACCCACCATCACAGAGCCTTAATCTAATCGGGAGAGTTCAAAACAGAAATGCAGTGCCCAGGATGCTCCAGGCCGCACGTTTCTTCTTGTCAGAAAGGGACACAGCCTGAAAGACCCTGGCATGAAAAGGGGTTGGACTAGATGGTGCGGGCTGGAGTCAATAGGGAAGGCCTTTACGGGGGAGGTGGGCGGAGCAGAGGTAGAAAACGCTACAGGCTTCAAAAAACCACTAGGATTTAGCAAAGGCCAGAAAGTTGCTCCCACTAAGGAGCCTCGAGGCGAGCAAAATGCGGGATGCGACACAGGGTGGACCAGGCGTTACTACTGGGCTGCACTGTGGAGAGTGTGTAGCGACTAATAGAAAAAGAGACTGAAAAATGGGATCTAGGTTTCAATGCGGGTTCGGAGCTGAGTGGGTAGCCATGTGATCGCACGTGGTTTGGGATACAAACCTCTAATGTGCAAGTATGTGATCATAATAGGCTTTTATGTTAGAAGCTAATTTAAATGTTAGGCCTTGGCTGCCAGGCTGGGTAGTATAGAAAAATACCCTCTTGGCTCTGCAGGCATTAGGGATGTTTGACAGCATCCTGATGTGATCAAAGTAGCATTTTAGGAAGCATGGCATCTCTATAAGGTCTATACAGGTTGGACAAGGTGCAGAAGGCAAGCGCAAAGTGAAATCAGTGCTGAATTCCTTTGTCCAGCCTTTGCAGAACACAAAGGCACCACATGGGCCCTCAGGGGCCCTGTCTGGAAGATAGTTCTGACAATAGGATTACTTAGGTCAAAAGGGACTACAGACCAGTTGATGGGATTTAAAATTTTTCTGTGATCCTATATACTTTTTTTATCTGAATATTGCTAAGTTGTACTGTGCTATCAATAGCTGTTTTGTCCCTGCACTTGGCAGCTGTTTAGTCAAAACAAGGGAAACAAAGATAAACATTCCAATCATCCCAGAATCTAATAAAAAATTTTTCAAAATGAAACATGGAGGGAAAATACGGGGGAAAGGGGGGGGGGGAACGACAGGAAATGGTGTGTCTAACACCTGTTTTCTCCCACTATGTTAGCAAAATGCCCGCATTTTCTAATGAACTCTAGAAAGGTTAGTAAATGAGTGTGTTTTTACCTCATGCTTGTTGGCAGGAAATTTATGTTTGTGTTCATTACTAGTAAAACTGTACTAGAATAGAGTTTATTTTGGGGGTTTGAGTTTTTTCTCAAGTGTATTTCCAATGATATCATTCACCTTTTTTAAAAAAAGGACATACCTCTTGTGTTGCACTAGAAGTGTTTGTGGAAAGTTTTCTCGTGAGTATTCTTTTATAATTGGGGACATTTGTAAGTAGTAGTTCATGCCGTGGAAATGCATGAACTTCATTTAAAGAAATCCTTAGATTTACATATAAGCAGGTTTATAGTAGGAACAAATGGAAACTACCAGCATTTTACTTTTCTAAGCAACTGAAAAAATCCAGTTCAACCGACTCTACAGATGAAATGAACTAAAACATCGCCTAACTACAGAAGAAAATACACTTAAGTTATTTCATTTGTGAATTATACTTGAATGACACAATTGCATATTTAGAGATAATAATGCTCTATATTTTAAAGGCTCAGACTTTACCATTGTCCAGAAAGAGCCTAGGTAATTGCCTATAAAAGAACGAACCGTATTTTTTGTTAACTCTTGTCCTTAATAAGTAAAATGTGAATCTTGATGCAGTAGAAGGACTATA
>NW_017731391.1:1143057-1150237 GCF_001890085.2 Hipposideros armiger | reverse complement strand
GTTACACTGTTCCTCTTACTTTCCCTGACCCAGCCCAGAATTTCCCCAAGAAGCTCTGATCTCTTTTGGGGGCTTGTTGAAGAGATCAGACTAGTTATCACATAAAATGTCCCTTCTTTAGATTTGTCTAGATACTTATTTGTGTTGTTATTTAGCTTATGTCTCTAACCCTATATTTCCTGTAAAATGGAAGGTATGTCTAAAACTTGATGGATTCAAGATCATGGGTGTGATACGTGATTCCAGTTTGCATTGCTACAGAATGTACATCTGGTTGATCCACCCACCCTTCATGATCCTGTGGCTACTTATATATAAAACTAAGTTTTTGATAGTTGAGATCGTTAACTTTCCCTTCACAGGGAACAGAGAGAGCAGAGTAGTACCTTTGAACCTGAATTTTTAAAGGTTTTTTGAAAGCAGACACTACCTTACCAATTGAGATTCACAAATACTGATAAGCTCGGGCTGGACTCGAACCGCTGTTGCTCAGAGCTCAAACTCTTGAGCGAGCTCTTAACCAACTGAGCCACTCGGCCGGCCCATAAGACTTTTACCCCATCCTGGAATTGCCTGATATTAAAGAAATTATGAATTGGTTATGTTTTTAAATATTTAGTTTTCTTGAATGGTAATCATTTTATCCCCCTTTCTCCCCCACCCCTCTCTTTTTTTCCGGCTATTAGTTGGACAGAGAGAATCTGAAGATGTGAGTGAAAGAGACTCAGATAAAGAGATGGCTGCCAACTCAGCAGTTGTTCAAGACATCACAAAGGATGGGCAAGAGGAAATGCCTGAAATAATTGAGCAGATTCCTCCTTCAGAAAGCAATTTAGAAGAGCTAACACAGCCTGCTGAGTCCCAGACTAATGATGTTGGGTTTAAGAAGGTGTTTAAATTTGTTGGCTTTAAATTCACTGTGAAAAAGGATAAGAACGAGAAGTCTGACACTGTCCAACTACTCACTGTTAGAAAAGATGAAGGTGAAGGAGCAGGAGAATCAGATGGGGCTGGTGACCACCAAGAGCCCAGCCAGGAGACTGGAGAAGCAATACCCAAAGAAAGTGAGCTGAAAAAATCTACAGAGAAACCCGAAGAGACGCTGAAACACGAGCAGAGCAGCACAGAAATTTCTCTTCAAGCTGAGTCTGGTCAAGCAGCAGAAGAAGGCAAAGATGGAGAAGAAAAGCAAGAAAAAGAACCTACCAAATCTCCAGACTCTCCAACTAGTCCCATGGCCAGTGAAACAGCATCACCCTTCAAAAAATTCTTCACTCAAGGTTGGGCTGGTTGGCGAAAAAAGACCAGTTTCAGGAAGCCTAAGGAGGATGAGCTGGAAGCTTCAGAGAAGAAAAAGGAGCAAGAGCCAGAAAGAGGAGACGCAGACGACAACAAAAAGGCAGAAGATGCCTCTGAGACACTGGCTGCTTCTGAACAGCCACACCCACAGGAGACCACGGAGAGTGTGAACAATGCCAGATTATCAGCTGAATATGAAAAAGTGGAGCTGCCCTCTGAAGGTCAAGTGCAGGGATGTCCTGAAGAGAAAACCGCCCCTTTAGCAACAGAAGTATTTGATGAAAAAGTAGAAATTGTTGCAGAAGTCCATGTTAGCACTATAGAGAAGAAAACAGACAAGCAGAAAATGGAGGTAGAAGAAATGGAAGCGTCCTTGACATCTGAAAAATTGGCTGAAACCAATGCTGAACTTCGGGAAGGTGAACCTGCCGAAGAGCTGGTGAAGACCAAAGCAGTGTGTGCCCCTGGAGGGGACCATACCCAGCCAACTGAAGCAAGTCCTGATGACAAAGCGTCCACACACCCTGAAGGCATTGTAAGTGAGGTGGAAATGCTGTCATCACAAGAGAAAGTTAAGGTACAAGGAAGCCCTTTAAAGAAACTTTTTACTAGCACTGGCTTAAAAAAGCTTTCTGGAAAGAAACAGAAAGTGAAAAGAGGAGGAGGAGATGAAGAGTCAGGGGAACATCGCCCAGTTGCAGCAGAGTCTCCCGATAGTGCAGATGAACAAAAGGGCGAGAGTTCTGCTTCATCGCCCGAAGAACCTGAGGAGATCACGTGTCTAGAGAAAGGCATAGTGGATGCCCACCAGGAGGAGGAAGTTGAAGAGGGAACAACTTCTGATGGAGAGAAAAAGAGAGAAGGGGTTACTCCCTGGGCATCTTTCAAAAAGATGGTGACGCCCAAGAAACGTGTTAGAAGGCTTTCTGAAAGTGATAAAGAAGATGAATTGGATAAGGTGAAGAGTGCCACCTTGTCGTCCACGGAGAGCGCAGCCTCTGAAACCCAAGAGGAAGTAAAAGGACATGGAGACGAGCAAAAGCCAGAAGAACCAAAGCGCAAGGTTGATACTTCAGTATCTTGGGAAGCTTTAATTTGCGTGGGATCATCCAAGAAAAGAGCAAGAAAAGCATCATCTTCTGATGAGGAAGGGGGACCAAAGCCGATGGGTGGAGAAAGCCAAAAACCAGATGAAACAGGAAAAGACAAAGAAGCAAGACCAGACACTATTCCTGCTAGTTCCCAAGAGCATGATCAAGGGCAAGGAAGCTCCTCACCTGAGCAAGCAGGAAGCCCCTCTGAAGGGGAGGGGGTCTCCACCTGGGAGTCATTTAAAAGATTAGTTACTGCAAGAAAAAAGTCCAAGTCAAAACTGGAAGAGAAAAACGAAGACTCTGGAACTGGCATAGAACATTCGGCTTCAGATATTGAACCCGGGAAAGAAGAGTCTTGGGTGTCAATTAAGAAGTTTATTCCTGGACGAAGAAAGAAAAGGTCAGATGGGAAACAAGAACAAGCCGCTATTGAAGATACAGGGCCAACAGACCTCAACGAAGATGATTCTGACGTCCCAGCGGTAGTACCTCTGTCTGAGTACGATGCAGTGGAAAGGGAAAAAATGGAAGCACAGGAAGCCAAAAAACATGAGAAGTCTCAGGCGGTTTCTGTGTCTGAGGAGGTCAGTAAGAGCCTGGTCCATACGGTGACGGTGGCTGTCATTGATGGGGCAAGGGCCCTTACCGATATTGAAGAAAGGTCACCTTCTTGGATATCTGCTTCAGTGACAGAACCTCCCGAGCCAGCAGAAGATGAAGCCAAACCACCGCCTGGAGAGGTATTTGAAAGAGAAGCCACTGCAGAGGAAACCCCTGTTGTAACCAAAACTCTGCCAGAGATCCAAGATGCCGGTGACGATACAGTCACTAGTGAGGTGGAATTAACCTCTGAAGCCGTAACAGCGGCAGAAACTACGGAGGCATTTTGTGCTGAAGAAGCCACGGAAGCTTCTGGTGCTGAAGAGACCACCGACATGGTTTCAGCCGTTTCCCAGCTGACCGACTCTCCAGACACCACGGAGGAAGCGACACCGGTTCAGGAGGTGGAAGGCAGCATGCCAGATGTGGAGGACCAAGAGAGGCGAACTCAAGAGGTCCTCCAGGCAGTCGCAGAAAAAGTTAGAGAGGAATCACAGCTGCCTGATAGCAGAGGGCCAGAAGACACAGTCCAGCCAGTGCAGAAAGGAGTATCAAAAATACTAGAGAAGGTGGAAGAAGTAGAAGAGG
The DNA here is from genome assembly GCF_001890085.2 of Hipposideros armiger. Lineage (NCBI taxonomy): Eukaryota > Metazoa > Chordata > Mammalia > Chiroptera > Hipposideridae > Hipposideros > Hipposideros armiger. The sequence goes on along the minus strand of NW_017731391.1, from coordinate 1,146,656 downwards.
ATTCTCAAATGCTAGACCTGAAGAAAGAGATGGATGTGGTGTTAAAAGTACAGGCAGAAGAAACTAAAACTGAGAACTTGACGCAAGGGAAGGTAATTGTGCCGACCGCCCCAGATTGCTTTGAAAAAGTTCCTCAAGTCACAGAGCGTGTAGAGTCCAGTGAGCTTATAACTACTTGTCAAGCTGAACCCTTGGCTGGGGTAAAATCAGAGATTGTGCTGGAACAGGCTGTTGCCCCCGACTCAGCTGAAACTCTTACGGACAGTGAGACCAATGGAAGCACCCCAGTAGCAGATTTTGAAGCGCTACCTGTAATAACACATCAAGACAAGATCATGGAAATCCGTGAAGATAATGAGGTTGCATCTGGTACACCACCACAAGTCACAGAAGCAGAGGCAGTTCCTGCACTGAAAGAGATGCCTCCACTGTCTGGTGTTCAATCCCAGGAAGAGAATACAGAACATGCAAAAATGGAAGAGGTTCTAGAACATACAGATAAAGAGGTATCCGTGGAAACTGTACCCATTCTTTCAAAGAGTGAGGTGATTCAAGAGGCTGGCCAGTTTGCTGATGAGGGAACCAAAGAGGTACCATTTGTTGAAGGACTTGAGGTGTCTGTAGACACTGAAATAACCGCCAGTCAGAAAGAGATCATTGAAGATTCCCATAATGATGAAGTTACTCCAGAAGCTGACTTTCACATGAATGATATTGAATTCCAGAGTCATACTCAGTCTCTTCCAACCCCAGTGGAGAGAGAGATGATAGTTCAAGTAGAAAGGGAGGAAATGGAAGCAAAGCCAACCCAAGTGAGTGAAGAGAAACTTGAGCAAATATCAGCTGAAGAGCTCAGTAAGCAAGTGGTTCAGACAATTCATGTGACCGTCATAGATGGGGCAAAGGAAGTTACCAGTTTGGATGAAAGTTCTCAGCTAGTTCAAGTGGAAGTGGTTTGCACAGAAATTCAAGTTCAAAGCTCTGAGGCATCAGTACCTCTCGCAGCTGCAGCAGTGGAGGAGAAGGTCCTAGGAGAAACTGTCACGATTCTAGGAACAGCTGCACCTTTGGAGTCTGCACATGCACAGTTAGAACCAGAAGAAAAACCCTCTGAAAAAGATGAAGACTCTACTGCTCAGCAGGGGGAAGCGGCAGTGCCCACAGGGACTGAGTCTCAGGCAGAATCAACAACAGTCGTCGTATCTGCCACCCCTGAGAAAGGCATCAGTGCTGACCTGGAAGGAGATAAAACCACATCCCAGAAAGGGAAGTCAGGTGAAGACAAGGAGCAGGTTAGTCGTCAGGAAGTCAGAGTGAGCCAAACAAGAGAGGAAGATTTAAAGGCTGAAAAGGAGATTTTGAAACTTAAGACTGAGAGCCACAAACTCGTACAAAACGTGATTCAGACAGCCGTTGACCAGTTAGTAAGTACGGAAGAAATAGCCACTGACGGCCCGACACCGGCTCAACTGATAAAAGCTGACCACCAGGAAGCTGGACAGAAAGTTGACGAAGAAGGGGAACGTCAGGCCTCTGCAGAGGATGAAACACAAATTGCTGCAGCCGAAGAGGAGTCTGCACTAACCACCGTGGAGCAGACACATTCAGATATTTCCAAAGAGGTGAATGGAGCTGCAGAAGAGACCATGACCACCGAGGTCCCAGGCGCCCGTGTAAATGACCAGCAGCTTAAAGAGCTGGTTCTCCCAACCCAGGAAGAGAGAGAAGCAACTGGAACAAAGTCTGTGCTGGAAGGTGATGACCGTGCTGGGTTAGGAGAAAGAATAGAGAAGTCGCTGTCTGGATCCCAAGAAGATGAAAAAGGTGACACTGTCGATGACACTGAGACCCAAACCTCAGCCATGGAAAATGCTGAGCCCTCAGGAGGCTTAACCAAAGAGTCCCCAGACACAAATGGACCAAAACTCAAAGCAGTAGAATTTCCGGAAGCAGAAGGGCACAGCGAGTCCGGAAAAGAGATCAAAACACAAACGCAGGAGGAGACACAGAAACGAGAGAGAGAGGCAGCAACATCAGAAATGACAGAATCCTAAAACATCATGTAAGTAGGCTTCCTTTTCTTCCAGATTAAATTTTTTCTGGGAGAACTTGAGATCTTGCTTTCTGGCATATGTCATCAAATAATTGTGGTTTTATGTACAACCTTCAATTAGGGAAATAACTATCAACTGGACTAGGAGATCTAGGTTAATTTTTTTTTTCCTCTCATTGAAATGCCGTTCAGTATTATTGGTGTCCTGAAAATAATGATTTCATTTTACCCCCAGTGTGACTGCTTTCTAAAAAATAAAGGGGCAGATGTGTGCACAGTGTGCACGTGTGTGTGTGTGTGTGTGTGTGTGTGTTGGGCCAAAGACCTTAAAGATACTCAGTTGTGCTCACTCAGCCTCATACCAACTAGTTTATTGAATTTTTTTAAAATAGGAGCCCAAAGTAAGTGTATATTTTACTGCTTGAAATTTAGTTTGTAGCTCTGTAGGAAAAAAAAAGGAATTTTTCCAACAGGAGTCACAAACATTTAGAAAAAAAAAATTCAGTGCAGGGGGCTGCTGGGTGGCTCAGTTGGTTAGCGTGCATGCTCTGAACAACAAGGTGGCCGGTTCGACTCCCTCATGGGATGGTGGGCTGTGCCCTCCGCAACTAGATTGAAAACGGTGACTGGACTTGGAGCTGAGCTGTGCCCTCCACAACTAAGATTGAAGGACAACAACTTGACTTGGAGCTGATGGGTCCTGGAAAAACACTGTTCCCCTTCCCCAATTCTCCAATAAAATCTTAAAAAAAAAAAAAAAAATTTCCGTGCATGAGACGAGCCTGACTGTTGGTGTCAGGGAACCGCAGACATTGCTTTTGAGGTCGCCAAGCATAATATGTTACGGATTCTCCCTCTCTTTATCTTTCTTAGGGAATTAAACAGGTATTAGGGTCTCCAGTGGCGGCAGCTTACCTTCATCACTATTCTGTTGTGAGATGAATGAGAGAAGAAAAGACTGTATTTACGTGTCATTCTTTCTTTCTTCTGCAGTTATACTCTTGTATTTGCAAGACCAGAATGTGAAGACAAGAAGTAGAAGAAAATGAATGCTGCTGATGAGACTCAAGACCAACATTTCAGAACTTTGAGAACCGAGGAACAGGCACGTCAACCGGTCTTATTTCTAGAGAATCCCCGACAATCCTGAGGCTTCATCAGGAGCTACAACCGCTTAACATTTCCTCTTTTCAAGACCACCCTGTTGTTTTCCCTTTGATACCATTTAATGTTTCTCATTTAAGGTCCTAAATTCTTAACCTGGAACTGGAGTTGGCAATACCTACTTCTGCTTCTCAAACTGGAGTATCGTTCTTTATGTATTTATATGTATGTTTTAAGTAATCCTCCTGTATCTATTGTATATTTTTTCTTAATGTGTAAGGAAATGTGCTGTAGAGTACGTTTCTTTTGTATCACACAATATATGATGAGGCATGCAGCCATGGTGAAACCTTGGGAAGCTTTAAGTCTCCATTATAACCTGTGAAAACAGAGCTTCCTAGAAATAACATTCCTGATCAGAAACTACAATTCCTATGTTAAA
>NW_017731391.1:1132495-1136057 GCF_001890085.2 Hipposideros armiger | reverse complement strand
TGAGGGACAGGTCTTTTCTTCTGTATCTGCTTCCTGCTGGGCAGGGGTGTAGAGCTGTCCCTACCTATTGGGGGCATTCAGGGAATTCTCGCCCTATCTGATCTTAGATGAGAAGAAGGGGTCTCAAGATCTGCCTATAAGACCGTGTTGGCCTTTTTGGTTGGGACTGGTAATCTTGCTGGGGTGCCCTCTGTATCCTCAAGGCCCCTGAATGAGGAAAAATAGATTTTAATTAATAAATTTCTTAAAAAGCAGAGCTCAAAGCTACTGATGCAGGGTGGCTATGTGATGGAAAATCAATTGTCCAGGAGCTGGGCCCAGGACAGGTTGGAAAGAACATTAGTCTTCAATGATACAAGTATAAATCACAAGTTTTAGGGTAGCTATCTAAAGCAGGGGGTAGGAGGTTAAAAAACTGGGAAAGGGGAAACTTTAAGGAAAAGGAAACTTAAAATTCTTGTAAGAGAGAAAACTTAGTTTTTCGGTGGGGTGAGGGGTGGGGATAGGGGAGGCACTCGCTGGGCCAGTTTCAGTTGTATGACTTTGGCCAATGACCTCACACCATTTTGTCTCCTAATCTGGACATTTCCTTTTATGTACTAAGGAGGGCCATTTAGGAGGCCATCTCAACAACCACATAGGGTATTTGGTGAATTTTCTGTGCTCACAAGTTAACAAGGGCACTTAGGCGTAGAATAAATCCCAGGGTTTCTCAAACAGTATTTCTTCTAAGGGCTCATTGCTCATGTCCCATTAAAGGGCACTTGCTTCAAAGAAAGAAGCATGCTAGAAATGGCACAGATCCCTTTCTGGCCCTTTATTAGCTCCCCTGGTTATTATAATTCCAAGAAGAAAACAGAACCAAGAAAGGCTAGTAATACTATAACAGAAATTATGTAGTAATGCTGTGGTTCTCATAATGTGGCTACTGGTATCGTCATCATCATCATCATCATCATCTGGGAGCCTGTTCAAGGAGCAAATTCGTGGACCCACCCTGGATTGACTGAGGCAGACATTCTGAGGGCGGGGCCTGTAAATGAAGCAGGGCCAGTTGGGACGCCCATAGTAGAGGCCTTGCTGAGTCTCTGGCCTCACCTTTCCTTACCTATCTAGAACTTAACAATTGATCATCCACCTGCAGCTTGAGTTTGGTAAGTCCCCTGTCCCACCCAGTTACCTGTTTTAGAAAATTACCCTGAAGCTTGTGATTCGTACCCTTAGGTTTATTGATCACAATCTCAATGGTCTACCAGGCTGCTCCCATAATTGTTCCTGGGTTGCTGATGACACTGGAGAACCATGGTGCCAGAGGGAAGGCTCCATGCAGACCCCTGGAACCTCTGGAGGAATGCCCAGGTTTTCCCTTAAGCACCCCAAGCCAGTCTGAGAATGTTAAGACAGTTCCCCCCGCCCCACCTTTGAGCCATTGTTCTCAGTCTAGTCATGGAGGACGTTGCTTGCTAACCCATGTTGGTATTACGAGCATCGCACTCGTCCCAGTTGAAGCAGTTGGTCACTGGCCGTTGGTCGGCTACTCACAGCAGCTCACGGCAGCTCTTGTAGGCTGCCGGCCGCTCACACTGGCTGCTGGTCACTCACGCTTGCTACCAGCCCTTGCTTACAGCAGCCCAGCGCCAGGTTGAGTCATTGTTCATGATCTTAGCTGTAGAGGGTGCAGCATCGCTGGCCCATGTGGGAATCAAAACGGCAGCCATGCTGTTCAGAGCTCGCGCTCTTACCAACTGAGCTATCTGGCTGCCCTAAAGACAGTTTTTGAAGGGGGGGGAGGGGTGTTGTTACTTTGTGAGGGGTGAAAAGGGCAACTATTGTATTGTTCTGTACACATGAAACTAATAATAAAAAATAAACAAACAAACAAACAAACAAATAAATAAATAAAAGAGTCTTTGAAGGTGTTAACCCACTGCCTTTTCAGACCACTGGTGCTCTGATAATAAACGCTTATTCTATGGCCCAACTCCTGTGTGAGTTATTGGCTGAGCAGCACAGGCAGCACAAGCTCCGGACTCAGTTGCCCTCCGATTTCATATTTTAACAAGTTCTGCAGGAGATCCCGACATACTGAAGTTTAGGACCACTGTAGTAATATAAGGCTATAAAATGGATTTAAGTTAATTGCCTCAATAGCAGAACAAATAGGTTAACAGTTGAAAAAGCTTTCCCCTTCCTNTTTAAAAATTTTATAAATGAAACTATGATAGTTTTATTTTCATTTTCAATTTTACTTCAGAGCCACATGTACGTCCCCAAAGAGCCGCGTGTGGCTCGCAAGCCGCAGTTTGCTGACCCCTGATCTAGACAACTGCTTCTAGCTTCCAGAGAATTAAAGGCTGGGGGTTGTGGGGAGACTAACACAATAATCCAGGCAGGAGCTGATAATAACCTATATTAAAGTAGTGGCAGTTCGGCTGGAGAGATGTGGGTGAGATCAAGAGATATTAGGCAGAACCAACAGGACACAATATCTGGTTACCTGTCATGGGAACAGTGTAGGGTGAAGAAGGAAGTTTCTGGATTGCCAGCCTCGATGTGGGGCCATGTACTGACATGGGTCTGGGTGAGGAGAAAAGACTGGTTTCGGAAATGTTCGATTTGAGAGGCCTAAGAGATCTCCAAGGGTAAATGGAAATTGGGGAGCTGGATAGATGAGTCTTGTAAACGGAAGAGTTCAGAGACACATCAGTGGCTTTTTTGTGCTCCCTATGTCCTTGGAGACACAGGGAGAAATAATCTATCCAAGGTCCGTGCAACGCTTCTCAAAACCTCATGCACAAACTGTGATTAGGAAAGATGGGCTTTAGAGTTCACTTACCTTGTCACAACAGTTTCCTCATTTCAGAATGCATAATTTAGTACTTCACAAGATTTTTCCTGCTGTGAAAGTGCTTTGTAAACTAGAAAGCAAAATGCACCATAATGCACTAATATTAGTCACTAGAAGAGAAGAAATTTTAATAAAATTGTCCACCAGAAGCAATGCTGTGACTGCTGGTGACGGTTGTGTCCTTGAATATTTTGATAGATTCAGAATACTGACATTGATCTTCCTAAAATTTCATAAATACATACATGTCTTATTCAGACATGCTCTTTTTTAGAGAGGAAACATACACTTTGTGGCATTTATATTTCTTTTCTCTTCCCTTTCTTGCCTTTCAGCATTTGTGGCCTGTTAGCCCATCTCCCAGGGACTCTTGAAGGGGTGGGTGCAACGTGGGGTGGGGGCTCTGGTTGGGAGGGCCAACCTGCAGTCTCTTCCCAGTCGCTCCTGAGGCTCCCAGACCTTGTATCACTCAGGCTCCCTGTTCTCTCTGGCTGGCTGCCTTCTGCCCTCCGTCTGCTTATGGGCGTTTCTAACTAAAAGATAAAAGAATTCTTTAGTCCATCTTTTTTTGCTAACAAGAATATTATAAAAATAAATTTCAACAAAGGCTAGGAAGGATTTCCAAGGCAGTGTGATGGTAGCAGAAAAGGCCCTGGATTGGGAGACCTGGGCTCTGTAATTACCACAGAGTAGTTGTGTTACTGGAGAGCGGGC
>NW_017731391.1:1125289-1129334 GCF_001890085.2 Hipposideros armiger | reverse complement strand
GGAGTAAATGTTATTAATAGCTCTGAGCACACAGACACCCAATGCAGGATCTCATTTCTCCCCCATTTAGTCCTTCAGCTGACAATAAATTCTTTACAAGAAGTGATCTTCAGTGACGGGGGAATTTGGGCAGGGCAGATACATTTTCCAGAGGAAAACACAAGCTTGATTCAACAATTTAATAACTTTTTTTTTAAAGATTTTATTGGGGAATTGAAGAAGGGGAACAGCCAAGTTGCTGTCCTTCAGTCTTAGTTGTGGAGAGTGCAGCTAGCTCTGCTCCAAGTCTAGTCGCCATCCGGCCTCCTATCAGCAGCTTGCAGCCACTCAGCTCAAGATGCCGTGTTCAATCTTAGTTGTGGGTGGGCATAGCCCACCATCCCATGAGGGAGTCGAACTGGCAACCTTGTTGTTAGGAGCATGTGCTCTCAACAGCTGAGCCATCCTGCCACCTGTTGGCAGCTCAGCGGCAGCTCAGCTTGGGCACAGCTCACTCGCCCATGTGGGAATCGAACTGGTGACCCTGTTGCTCAGAACTCACACTCTTAACCAACTGAGCCACTTGGCTGGCCCTAATAACCTTTTTTTACATTAAAAAATATTTTGCTCTGCCTGAGGAGAGTGAAACCATAGACTGTCATTTCAACCTGCTCTCTTTTTTCACTCAAGATTCTCAGTATAATTTTTATTTATAGAGAGCTGTTGTTAACAGTTGAGTTTATAGTCTTCCAGTTGTGTTTAAGGAACTAGTTCCAGAAAAGGCAGAGTCATTGATCTAATTCTTAATTACCTTTTTATTTGCTTAAAGGTTTCCAAGCCTACATCTTGCTTACCTGCAAATAATGTATAGCAGTAATTTGTTCTACACAAAAATGGGGGACTCAAACAAAGCAAAATGCAATTTAAGTATTTTGAGGGTTCTGGAAGTTGTCATGAAAATGCAAAGTCAACCTAAAGAACAAGTTACCATCTGTTACAATCAACTACACTCCCCATACAAAAAATAATTTTAGGATTCCTTCCTAAGGAATTAGTGAAGAGCGTTCCCCCTCCCCCATCAAATTCCCAGCCAAATTGCAGGAGGTACCACACAACACACCATCTTCCCCACCCTTCCAGGTGCTTGTATCTTTGTAAACATAGCAATTTGGTGTTTTACCTGAAATGCACAACCGAGGCCTGATGTTTTGAGCTGAAGGGTTCATTTTGGATGCCTTCGCCTCTTCCCTTTCTTACAAGTTAAATTACAAAAAACAATAGTTTGTAACATAGAAACAACTATGACTAGCCAGGGGGTATGGGGTCCACTCTACTCGCCATTCTTGTACCATTATCCAAAGCTGTGTTATCTATATCTATATCTATCTATCTACCTATCTATCNTTGTTTGGACAGATGAGTGTGCTTAGTCCTGAGGCAAAGTAGTGAAATGTTTTTCATACTATCAGGAAAAGAACTGACTGTTTTAAGTTTTTTATTCTGCTCTTACATGCTGGACCACGTGCAAACACAGCATGAAATAAGTCAGGCTCTTTACACATGGTATTTTGAGAGATGCTGGGTTGTGTCTGTGCCATATTTTTGCCCACTCTTTTAAGAATAATGTTGCATTATATTATGTTCATTTGGGTAAATTGTGATTTGACAACTGATTGAAATAAAACGTTTGCTTCACTTAGATTTGCTGGTTTTATTAGATACTAGAAAGCCCAGAACATAGATTTACTGCATTCTAAAAGCAGAATAAACTAGAACTTTCTAATGTAGTCGCTGCATGATGTCACCACTTTACACCTGTTTGAGTTGATGTTCAGAGGAAGTCCTGCCACAATAAGCCAGGAGCTTTACAGATTGACGGGACTGATACAATGCCTCCATCTGGTGGTGTCTTCCATAAAAGGTCCATTTTCTGTGTTAATATTTAATGACTAATGTTTCTAGAAAGAAATTTTAACAAGGCTTAATAGTAAAAATGTCTTGCCTAACAAGTTACCTTGGAATTTTTTTTTTAATATTGAAATGATTTTAGATTCTTGCTAATAGATACAAGATTCTGTCAAACCATCACCACCAAAGAACAGTCACCTATCTACTATAAAATTCCACTTTTTCACATGTAGAACTGGTCTGGGATATATACTTCCTAAATTTTACTCACACTCAGTACTCTAGTTTGAAAACTTAATTTCAACTGCCAATTAATGATTTTAAAGCATAACATTCTAGAAAGACTAGAATAGTCTTTGCAGAAAGATAATTTGCTGTTAAAACTGGAAAGTAGTTCCTTTTACACCAACCAACCTGACTACAATAAATTGACTAAAGTAGAAAGATACCTCATAACAAGGTATGGCCTTGTAGTTGGAAAACATTTAATATTCTTTTAGGAGTTACTCTCATATATAATAACCACCTGTGTTTAATTATTAAACTTTAAAATCCCCAAATTAAAAAAAACAAACCCTCTGAATCTATAAATAGCTTTCTTTTACCAACTTGAGACTTAAAAAACCACCAAGTGTCAGTTTTTGAAGATCAACTCAAAAGTAGTGGAGATGACAGCAATTTGCAGGGAGTTCATGACAGAGCCAAATATTGACTTAACTTCCTCTCTATGCAGGAAGAAACCTTGTGCTATTTTGAACAGATTAAAGATTTGTGTAGTCTGTGGTAAACAGATTTTTTTGGGTTTAAATTCCATCCTGCCACTTCATCCCATTTGTATTGATTAATATGTGGCCAAGTCATCACAATTGGTCCGCCAGTGGTAGTTGCTTCATGACTGTGCTTTCTCTACTATTAATAATACCTCGATGTGCCCTGGATTACTTCTGTACAAGCTCTGTACCTGTGTTGGTTAAGCAACGCTGTTTTATTAACAAGAGGGATGCTGTTAACAGTAACGTGAAAATACAATTCTGTATTATAATTCTAAAGCAGCTGTTAATTTATGAAGTTCATAATCATCAAATGTAAACCGCAGAAATTGGAGCAAGTGCCTAAATTTTGCTATTTTTGGCATTACTGGGGAACCATGTACAATAGCAAGCAATGCAAAACTTATCAACTCTCGCCACTTCTTGTAATTGAGGACAATGAAACGTTCCCCTTCAGGTTATTTTGCTAATGGTACAGGAGTTGGCGCTTTCTGTACACTTAACTTTGTTCCAGAATTTTCCTTTGATGTTTGGAGCTACAGAAAAGGGCTGAAATTTTTAGCTTTCAGTGTTAGCTTCAAGCCTAGCAGTTCCCTTTAATCGGAGACAATATTTGATTCCTCGTTCTGTTTCGGGGCAAATTTTTCATTTATCTAAATAAACTGCAACCTAATTAAACGCCATGGAGTTTTCTCCCTGTAATTTAATTCAGTTTTGATTACTTTTCTCTTTACTGTTGCGATATTCGTCGTCACACATTTAACTTCTACTTTTAATAACGGCTAGCCATCTTTTGCAACACTGTTCACAGAGCATCATGGGAGTTTGGAATGTACTGGGATAATGTGTGAATGCATAAAAATCTCTTATCAATGATTCTTAACATTTTTGGGTCAGGAGCCCCTTTAATTGGAACCTTATTAAGCCTCTGGCTGACCTCCAATTCACAAAAATGAGCCCAGTTTTTGGATAGCCACACATGCCTACTCTAAAATACAACCAACAACCAGAACTAAGGTTAGATACCCCTTATCCAACTCTACAAGAAAGGAAATGGACACAGTCCAGGGATTGTAGGCAGTAAAAGGCTGGAACCTGAACACAACCAGTGTCAGAGAACTTCAAGTCTCCATGACGACTGATTTACACTGATTCTGGAAGTGGATCTACCAGAAAATCTGGCACCATTTTTGTGTAAATAAGTTTCTTCTCACCACCAAACTCCTCACCGTCTCGGGCCTAGATCACTGGAATTAGGGAAATGACCTGGAGCCTACTTTTATATATGAGAAAGTTGAGATTTAGATCACTGACTTTCTAAGTGATCACACAGGTTTTGGTTAAGATGACCAGGACTTGGGGATGGCATGGTAGTGAAGATAATATAT
>NW_017731391.1:1074393-1119024 GCF_001890085.2 Hipposideros armiger | reverse complement strand
AACAGACAAGTTGCTGTCGTTTTGTTCTTCAGTCTAGTTGTGGAGGACGTTGCTTCACTGGCCCATGTTGGTATTATCATTGTGCTCTTCCCGGGTGCGGCAGATCGGTCACCGGCCTCTGGACGGCCGCTCACGGCGGCTCTTGGCAGCTCACACCAGCTGCCAGCCGCTCACGCTGGCTGCCAGCCACATATGGTAGCTTATGGCAGCCCACTGCAGCAGGGGCTGCAGCCCCTTGGGACGCCAGCTCTGAGCAGCAGGACCCCGGTTCAGATCCCACATGGGGTCCAGTGACACTGCCCTCTACAGCTAAGATGGTGAACAACAGCTCGACCTGGAGCTGGGCTGCCGTGAGTCGCCAACGACGATGGCGTAGGCTGCAGTGGGGCTGTAAGCTACCGTGAGCGGCTGTCCAATGGCCGGCAAGCGACTTCCTCACCTGGGAAGAGCACAATGATCACAATACCAACATGGGCCAGTGAAGCGACATTCTCCACAACTAGACTGAAGAACAAAAGGACAGCAACTTGTCTATTCCCCTTCTCCGAGTCCCCAACGCTGTTCCCCTCTCCCAACTCCCCAATAAAATCTTAAAAAATAAAGTAAAATCCTACAGTCCTTTACAAAATCTATTTTTTAGCAACATTTTTTGAATGAGTCACTTATTATTGTTTCCTCTATGAAAGCAAAAGTAATAGAACCAGTGGCATTAATAAGGGCCAGTCCAAGGAGAATGACAGCGCAAATGAATTTTGAAGCTTAGGTATTCAGATTGCTGATACTATCAACTGAAATTTCCAAAGCTCATTAAAATTGATACCATCAGAAACTCAGAATAAGTTGTTAAATGCATAACCTCTTGCGATTAAATAGCCACGGAGCATTCCAGGGTAGGGAGGGTGGGCTTCCTTGTCTGCACCCCAGCTCTCTGTTTTGCGCAGGTCTGTCCCAGTGGTGGAGGTGGCCATAAGCTGGTGCTAAGAGCCTCTGCACCCCAGAGGTAATGAGTAACTGAACACAACGCCTGTCCTTCCCCTCCACCAAGTTGTTGGAGCTGAACTGGGGTTGGCTGGCATCTTGCCCTCACCCCTTTTTCCTCACCCACCAGATCCCCATGACTTTCTGGTCAAGACTGCTTTTTGACTGCATGCCGCGTGCCTACAAGCCTGCCTGGGGTGGTGAGGAGGGCTGTGGAGCCATGCCCACATTTCCCCTTTCACAGATACTCAGAGAATTTAACTTGGAACAAGATTCTCATTTTAGTTGGGAGATGTGAATATAGTTTTTTTAAAAAAGAGAAATCAGTGGAAGCCACTGAACATTTAACAACCTAGGTTTATATAGCATGGATTCGTGTCATCTTTAGGCAAACACTCCTTGGCCTGTTTCTTATAAAAGAAAGTTGAGAAAGATGATGTCCAGACCCATTCCTGGTCAAACTGGCTGTTCACAGCATCTTCATATATAGTTTACTCATTTGAATCTCACAGTCTTATGACCCAATGCAGTTATCAATGCCTTCATTTTATAAATATGGAGAATGCCATTCAAGTCAGGGGAACTGCCCAGCGTTCTGCAGACACAAGCAGGGGACATGGCAAGAAAACAACTCCTCCTGCAATGCTCTCGCCTTCCCCTCCTTACATCTTTTTGGGGAGACAATTACACAGACATAATCATATTCTCATTTAATTAAACTTTATTCAATGAAAGTATGTATAAAAACTTACAAATCTGAGAACTCAACTATACATGAAACAGGATGGCAGGACGGTCAGTTTTAACAATACGTACAGCACAGCTATGAACTGTTCCTCCCTCTCCCCTTCGGTCCTTATTTCTGGCTTGTTTTGTCCTGTGAGACCATTCTGTTATTGGCCTAAGGGAAGACTAATGGATACATTTTACTTCTTTCAGGCCAACAGAGGTAATTTCAGGTTTTAGGGGAAAAAAAATGAAGACGAAATATCAGAATCAAGTTTTTTCCCCAAATAGCAACTGGGTTTTCTGTCCTGATTTTTCTTTGCCATTTTTGATGCTTCCGTGAATGTTGCCAGTAAACTATTGGGAATTTTTAAAGTCCTTAAAGTTACTACATGTTCAGCTCACAACTTCCCCCATAAGATGCATACTCCTGTATCCTTTTTCCTACAGTAAACACAATGATTTAAAAGCAGTAGGTTGGTGCCAAAACAAATCTACCACTGGCAACTGCTAGAATGGCATATCAATTCCATTCAGAAAGACCGTCTAAAAATAGTGCTTTCAAATCTGATTTTTAAAACCAATGCATTTGTCAGAAACAAAAATACAGTATTTTCTTGTCGTTCAACTTTGAAAGAGGCTAGCAATTAGATAAGGCATGTGCATTACTTCACCTGTTTGTAGCAAGTATCCACACATTTTTTTTTCTTACAAACACACAAATTCATAGCTTGTCATGTTTTATCCAAAAATTAAGATTGCCATCACATTATTACTTTTTCTCTTTTGTGTTTTGTTCAAGTAGATTTCTTAATGATTTTTCTTGACTGGACATAATCTCAAAGGATGCATTCTGAAATAAGACACCTGGAGAATACTAAGAATGTTCTCTTGGATTGAAAGCTCCCCCACACCTAGATTTTGCATAGTACAGAGCCCAGCTGTATGTCTCTAAGAAGCATGCTGTATTTTCTGACATTGTTTTTCTGAGAAGGAAGACATTACTCAGGGAAAGTCATAATTTTAGCTTACCAAATTGCATTGTAGTTGTTTTGTTATAAACCCTTCATTAGTTCCAAGTATGCTTTTAAATAATCAAAAACTCAAAATCTATTTGAGTTTATAAGTACTACTGACCATTATCTTTCCAATATCCCCTGAATTAAAGTAAATATGTTCCAGGTTTATAATGCACAAAGCCTTTATGGAGGAAGGGCTCGGGACGGCAGGGATGGGAGAGGGGAGAAAAGGACCGGGGACCCTGTTTGTATCATGCCATGGAGAACTATAGTTCTGAATTGGGGGAAGGAAAGGAAGGTAGTCCTTGTAAAAATGACAGTTTTAAAAGATAAGTAACATTCAGTCTAACAACACTGTTTCCTGTTCCTTTTTGATGGACGCTAACACGGGATGGTCAGGTTCCGTTACTTCTGAGTCCCCACTGCCGAGAAGAATGGACCGCCCTTCATCGAGGGCAAAGACGTCTGAGTTCTGGTTTTGGCATGAGTGTTTAACAACCTCATTGGGAGTGGAGAACGTTTTGTCACACAAGTTGCATTTGTAGGGTTTGTTGGTTTGTACCAACATGTTGTCCATCTGACTCCCTTCCTCGAATGTGCAGAGTTCCAGTGTCTGTTTGTCCACCATGGTGTATGTGTCAATGCTCTGGTTGAGGCACACGTGCCGGGCAGCCTGGTTGGCCCTGCAAAAACTCTTGTCACAAGTGCTGCATTTGAAAGGCTTCCCGGTGTGTATGTACATGTGCTCCCTCCAGTGGCTCTTCTGGATAAATTTGCGTCCACATATCGTGCACTCATACTTCCGCCTCTTTACCTCCCTCTCTTGGTCCGCCTGCTCCAAGTTGTCAATGTCGGCGATGTCTGAGGGCGGCGGCGTCTCCGAGTGCTGCTGCCCATCGATGATTGGAGAATCTGAGATGTGCTGCAGCTCACTGTCACTGATCATCCCAGCCTCAGGCACTTCCATGGCGTCTTTTCCTAGGTCAGCTGCGTTGCTACAAAGCGACAAAGGAACGCGGGCTTCTCCGGGTTGGCTGGCTGTGAAAGGGACGCCCGTGTGAATCTGCAGGTGTTCCCGCAGGCTGCTCCGGAGGGTGAAGCGCCGCCCGCACAGGTGGCAGGCGTAGTACTTTGGGAAGCTGCCGTTCCTCTTCATGATGCTCGGCTTGACATGGGCGATGGTGAGGGGCGTGGGCTGCTCGTCCGAGGACGAGGCTTCCAGATTGGTCTCCTCCCCGGGAGGAGGGGGAGGAACAGGAGTGGAAACGAGTTCTGGAGACAGGGAGGTCTGCAGTGGGTCCGAGGGAGTCATGTGGGTCCGATTCACCTGGGTCACATTTGAAGTCAGCTGAGAGAGCTGTGCGGCTTCTGGCACCTGCTCCTGGCCCATCCTGGAGGGCTGGGGCCGCGGTTCTCGCCCAAGCTTTTCAGGCGCTGAAGCGATCTTGGTGGCTTGTCTCAACTGATGGTCTGCGATCTGAATGCCATACAAGGACGAAGCCAGTGGGAAAACTTGGTCAGGGTGAGAAAAGGCTCCTTGGCTGGCCAGGCTGGCTTCCTGGATCAGAGGGTACGCGTGTAGAAACTTGATCCCCTGCTCTAATCGAACAGGGTCAATCAGCTGCGGCGCCATCTTTCCGGTGTACATCAAATGTAAGAGATAGCTGAAAATATCCGGCTGGATGTCAGATGGTTTCAAACGGACACATTCACTGAAAGAAACACGTAGAAAGTCTATCAGTCAATGTCCATCCATGTCTCAGATGAGCACATCAAGCCTGAATTAAAACACAAGCACTTTTAAAGGCGAGTGAAACAAGGGCATTTCCCATTTCTGACTGTTAGCGTTTCACAAAATGGATTGGAAACATCAGAAGATAACTGGAACCTATATAATTTAACTTTAATTATATTAAAAGCAGAGAGAAATAAAGTATATTTTAAAGGACCGAGAAAGGAAAAGTTCATGCTAAACAAATGTGGTATCTTAAAGACTCTTGAAGCAGTTTTTCTCCTAGTAATTTATGTAAAATTATATCAAATGTGTGTTTTATGGAGAGGACCCATTGCTTTCTATCAGTCTGAATGGTCAAGAACCACTGACTTGGCAGATCTTTTGGCTAAAGGTCTAGGATTCTGTATTGACCCAATGCCATCCAGAGCGCAGCAGACAATTTACGGTAAGTCAAACCATCTACCTAATTAGTAGATTAATCTGTAAAATGACATGGGGAGCTAGATTGGTATGAGCAAGTGCCTAAGAGCAAGACAACAAAAATAATGAAAAAGAAAGCCTAACCCTGTCGGTTCTCTGCAGCTCTGTGATCCATGTCCAGCATGAAGAGATGGGAACAGGGAACACAAGCAACAGCCTAGCTCCTGTGGCGTCAGATCACCTTCCCAGCATTGCCAGATTGCATTAAAAGTGGTTTCGGGCAACTCAGTTCCTTATCAAATGTCATCATCACCATCATTGGAACCGAGGGTCCTTAAGATTTTGATTCAATTTACTTTTAAATCCCAGCTCTAGAAATCGCATCCTCTCTCTATACACACCCCTCAGAGACCTAGCCTTTTCCCCTGGATAATCAGCAGCAACCCTGGAGGCAGAAGGGAGAAGCCCGGACCTGACTAATGGTCACAGGGTCAGGACCCCTGGCAGGCTAAAGATTACATCTTGACCTAAGTTATGTTTCAGCTCCTGAGCCCTAAGGTGGAACGACCCCCTGGCTACTTTCCCATGAGAACAGACAGAGGGACTCTGGAAAAAACCTGAGCTGCCCTCAAGACCTGAAGTAATGTTTCATTACTCTTATATCACCTCCGACCAATCAGCTCCCAGCATGGCTCCCAATCCCTAACCCACAGTGTCTTGTGATTTTGCCCTGTAGAATCTGTAACCTACACACCATCGTGGAGTTTGGGCTTTTGAGCATTAGCTTCCTGTTTTCATGGATGGTACCACTGATCAATAAAATAGCCAATATTTTCCACTGCAATTCTTGGGTGTTTTGTGTTTGGCTCTGCTAACACCCAGTGTCCGTATTCTTTTAGTCCTGTAACATCATCATCATCAGAACTGCAGCTGGGCTTTCTAAGCATTACCTCATTTAACTGCCATTTGGTCTCATTTTACAGATAAGGGACTGAGGACCAGAGGGATTTGTACCTTGCTCAACATCACAGCGTCAGTAAGTGGTGGGACTGGCATTTAAATCTGGGCCTAATTCCAAAGCCATGACACTAAGAGTCGTTAGAGCATCAAACCAACCCCGTGTAGTAGGTGAGGCAGATTTGATTATTCCCATTTGACAGACATAGAAACTGAGGTCCCAAAAAGTTAAGTGTCTTATCGGAGGCACCTAAAGCAGTTGTGGCATTGTTGATTTTCTAACTATTTTTAGACTTTGGTGTTTGCATCATTCCAGAAAAGGCATCCTGATTCAAACAGCCATAGTTAAGACGTCCCTAAGAGCTCTTCCTAGACACATCGGTAAACGACAGTTCTACTGCATCGTTAGAAATCAATGCGATTTCTCTTTACATATTATGAGGCATATGTAGTATCATCCACTAGGGTAAATATATTCTGTAGACAATGCCTTTTCATCTTCAAAGACACCTTCCTTGAACGTCTTTAGATTTTATAATAATTTTTGATTATACCACTTCTTACTATTATAATCTTTTTGGCTCCTTCAGCTGTTTTAGCTTATTAAAAAATTATTTTCCAATATGCTAAGATAGTAACAGTATACTCAGCTCTTCTAAATGTAATGTTTTATTCTATTAAAAATTGAAAACGTGACTTTAATAGAAATTTATGACAGAGCAGATTTGAATAATGTGTGTATATTTTGAGATGGCTGCATACAAATGATCATGTGAAAAATGTTTGACTACAAAGTATGGAAGCCAAAGAATAACGATCAGGGATAAAAACTAGCATCCTTTGACAGTACAAAGGGAAAGAGTTATGTGACTCTTTTTTTTTAAAAAGCCATGCAGATCATTCATACCTTTATTTGGACTCTTTTCATAGTCTTTTAAGTTGTTTATATTTCTTTAAATAGGAATAGGTGGTCTTCTCATTAGGCACAAGGTGAGTGCCCACAATATTATGTGTACACTAGAATATATTTAGATGCTCTAGGGAATTCAATATTCAGAATAAAACTTTGGGGATTATGTGTGGTGAAGAACACTTGAATCAACAATCAACCCAAAGTGAAGACAGAACCAGAGGGGACCTTTCCTGGGCCAGGCAGAGGCCTAGTGAAAGGGGACAGTGTGGGCCTTTAGAGATGCAAATCACCCCCAGGAGATGATAGGGCACCTTTTGTTCTGCGGGGATGGAATGTTCCTCCAGGCAGCAGGAGAGGCAAGTTAGGGAGCCCTTCTCCACACCCAGAAAAGAAAAGGGAAGGGCGGAAATCCGAAACTGGGGCTTGTTTTCCAGCATCAATGAGAGGTAACTACCAAGCAGAGCCTCTTTCCATAAAAACTGTTCGAAGTTTTATAATTCCCCCTCACTAGTGGGGTGACTCTCAAATTTTAAAGAACTATGTGCAGTCTTGATGGTAAAGAAGAGATGGGGCTGGGGGGGCCCCAATCCACACTTCAGTCAGGCCTGGAGGGGGGACTCCAAGACCCCCCCCCCATCCCGCCCCCCCAGACACCACCAGGGAGAGGAAGGCAGAGTCCCCGGGCTTGACTGCCATTGCCCAGCACCCAGGGAGGTGTCCAGACATCAATGTATCTTGATTTTTCATTTTCATTTTTTTCTTAAAGCAGAAGCACATATTCACATACAGACACTCAGAGTTGTTTTAAGAAGTCTCTTATGTCATACTCCAGCCATCTCCACCCATGATCACTCCCAGGCATCTAGATTTCCTTTCTTAATCACTCAGCTTGCTATGGGCCACTTTAGTCATTTCCAAGTCCGCTAGGAAGAACATAGCTCTCTACAATATAATTACACCCAAGCAGTTTGATTATTTGCAGTTGTCTGTTTGGCATAATACTTTTATGGAGGAAAAATATAGTTTTAGCATAGCGACAAGCCCTTTATATAAACTTCCACAGTAATTTACAATTTCAATTTTTCCTTTACTAAGCTGTTAAAGTAAAAGATGGGCTTAAAGAAGTCTGAAAATAAGGATTTTCAAATAGTATTAGACATTGTCAGAGGCTCTACTTAGCAAGGCCCTTCTGGGTAGTTTTACTTTTTGAGAGCTGCAAGCCTGCAGTCCTATACGACTGAAAACCTACCACTTAAGAGTAGCGGACATAGGACAGAGCCATCTAGTGGTAGCTACAGACATAAAACGCTCTCTAAGCAAAGTGTGAAAAAACTCTTCTCGGCCCACCTTGTCAGTAGCCAGGCGGCAGCGGAGAACGCTTTGCAAAGAAAAGTACTAGTTTAAAAGCCTGTCTCTGGTCTTTGCTCAGTATTTGCCTTGTCCCAGTGAGGTGGGTAAGGCCACTGGGTGGCCGCCCAAGTGGCATGTGCCATACATAACACGCTACTGCTTCAACTTGGGACTCTTGTCTCCACAGATACCACATTGCCTAGTTGGAAAGGCATTTATTTACTGCCTGGCACTTAAGTTTCTTGCATCTACTTTAAAATTCATTACATTGCAGTTTTTACTTCTCAAAATTAAAAACTTCCCCTTTTCAAGACAGTTTAATTCATTGTGTTGGGACTCCTAAGTACCCAGTAGATATGAAGTCTCGGACAATGAAGTAAATGAAGTCAAGTCTCTGACAATGAAGTAAAAGAGGGCATCTTAGTGTCATAAGATAAAGCAGCCTCTGCTTGCTATTAATCCTGTTACTTGGCCATGCTGCTCCTCCAGACATTTATCAAGTGGCTATTATGTACAAATACCGGGGGAATTCAAAAGGATTTGCAAAACCCAGTCTCCGCCCTCAAGAATCTTACAAACCAGGAGCGGTAAGTACACAAACAACAACAACAAAGGGAAAAACGTACAGATCTTAGAAAATGGTGTAAATTAAGTGCTATGAAATGTGAGAGAGGAAGTGATCGCTTTTGATCATTTTGGTTCACTTGATTAGCTGAGGGGCCATGAAGAGGTGATGCGTGAACTGGGGCTTAGGGTGCGGGCAGAATACCAGCAAAGTGTGGTTCAGGTAAGGGGTGGGGTGTCCCAAGAAGGTGCAGTTGGAGATGGGGCTGGAAGGTCAGGCTCCAAGGCTGCAGGGCTTCAAAGACAAATAAGGAATCTGTGCCCTATTTTGATACGCAGTGGGTACCCTCTAGTTCTCCAATCGGAAGAGTAACACAATCTATCAATAATAGGTTTCTGATCGATGGCATACATACTACGGTCAAAGCAACGCTTAGGAACATTCATCTGACAGTAATGTGGAAACCGTCAGGAAATGGAAGTGCGAAGGGGAAGGGAAGGACTAATATGAAAGGCATTTTGAAAAAACCTGGCTTGGGGACTGGTAAGACCCGGTTTTAAGTATAAGTTTCTTGAAGATAAACAAAATGGGGACATCAGGAGGGACTTCAGGCAAAACTTAATTCAATTTGAGATAAGCTAAATGAGCAAAAGAAGAAAATACAACTCCGAATGTCTGGCAGGCAGCCTGGGGCCTTGGGAAACAGAGGAAGATCAAGGTCAGAGCTGTAAACTGGTGCAAGATCCAGGAAAACCACGAGCAGCCCCCAGACCAACACTCACCCAAACTCACAGAGGGCAGAAAAGCAAGCGATATTCAGAGCTATCAGATGCAGATGACGACCCTTAAGAAGAAGAAAACAGTAGTAAATGCTGCAGAGGACAAGGACAACAGAGCCTGAGAGAAGAGCAGTGGTTCTGACGAAGAGGTGACCTTTGAGAAACGATTTCAGTAGAGTGATGGGGCAGAAACCACAGCGCCCACGGGTCGGAAGGGTGTGGGATGAGGCAAGTACAAGCAAGGCCATAGACCTTTCACAGTCAGATCAAGGAGCACAGCACCGTAACTCAGGTGACAGCCGAGGAAGGAAGCACTGGTCCTTCACAGACTTGCGGGCAGGGGCTTGACGCTATAAAATGAAAAGTACAGAATAAAAACGAGGGGATGGGATCTGGGGGCGTGAGGGCGAGAGGAAAAGCCTTTTCCTTAGACACCGAGGGGCCCTTTCCTCCAAAACAGGAGTGATGGGAAGAAAAAAACCGAGTAAAGGTACTGAGATTGAGACATTTTAAGGGAGGAAAGAAGAAAACTGGGGACTTCATGCCGTTGGGCTTCTCACTAGGGAAGAAGCCACGGGTAAGGACTAGAAGTCCAAGGAGACTCAGGGGACGGCTGGGTCAGCGAGAGGAAGGGATTGATGAGGTCAGGTGGCAGCTGGCTTCCTAATGGACCTGATCTGCGGGTTCTGACTGCAGGCGACACCGGCAAGGGTGTCTGGAGGGGGCGGGGCAGCGTGGGGCTCGAGGTCCGCGGGCAAGTGAGGTCACGAGGGATCTGGGAGACTGGGACCCCGGGAGCCCAGGGACAGGGAGCGAGACCCACGGTCCTGCTGAGGGCGAAGAGCAGGTTCAGCTGGAACGAGGGCCGCGGAAGTTCAGTCTGCAGTCATTAGATTATTATAACCACGTTAGTTACCTGGTCTGATGGACAAACAACATCTTAAAGTAATTGGAGAATGAAGCAAGAACTGATTTGTGTGCCTTGAAGTACACATCGCCGATGGCAACCGTGCAGTCACACAGGAAACCAAACTCTCGCTGAGCGTTTAACTGTTGCAGGAGAATAAGTCCATGGTTGGCCAAATCCATTTTTTAAAAAATCTGCAAAGCAAACAATTTTTTTTTTTAAGAAAGATGATTCACAAATAAGTATGTGTCCTTAAAGTCACCAATAGTAATGATCACAGGTAACATGCCAGGCACTGCTAAAAGTGTTCCCTAAATCCACTCAGGCATCACAGCAGTCCTGAGAGGTTCTGTCATCGCTCCCACCTCCCAGAGGACGGCACTGCCGGGGAGTTCAGGGTGGATGGATTTGCCCAAGTTGACACAGATGGTAAGTGGAGGCGTCAGGAAATGAACTCACATCGTCTGCCTTCCAGAGACCAACTGTTCCCAGACCATTTAGTCTTTTAGTTTAGGATTCCAAAGGCCAATTTTAATGATCAAATCTCCAGAGAGATAAATAAATTAAGGTGTTGGGTGGGCTACAGCAGACCAGGGTGAAGATCATACTAAGTTTGGGGCAGCTTTGCAGCCCCTGCTGTGTGGCGAGCGCTGCCCCTGGCGCGGGTACATGCCCCTGCTCACTTCCACTCCCAGGTGAGGAAGCAGGATGGGCGCTCTTCCTCCTTCCTTGCAGGGGGAGGAAATGGGCTTCAGGAGGTGTAAGTAACATCACCCGGGCCATGTAGCCAGAAACTGGGAGAGTCAGTATTTAAATCTGAATGTTCTGACTCCAAATTCTAAGCTTTCATTCCTCACGCGTCACCCTAGCAAATCGCTTGGCAGAATCCACCTGTACACAGTAGAGGAGCTGCTTCTAGAGGAGGTGGTTCATCAAATCACTAGACTATTCCTTTCCACAGTCAAACAGCATTTATAAAAGTGCACTCCACATGGATTAGCATTATACTTAACAGTATTCTTAAAGGTTAAAATGATTCTTTCTCCCTACGATTGTGTCCAAGACATGGGTGTCCATCCGCTCTCACTATTCAGCATAGTACTGGAAGTTCTGGCTGGTACAATAAAGCAAGAAAGGAACTAAAAGGCATACAGACAGGAAAAGAAAAAATAAAACTGTCCCTATTTGCAGATGACATGTTACTTACAAAATCCCAAGGAATGTACAAAAAAACTAATAAATGATTTTGGCAATGCCACAGAACATACAGTAAACATATAAAAATCAATTATAATTCTATATACTAACTTTGAACTTGTGGTCCCTGAAATTAGAAATATACCATTTGCTATCACTCAAAAAAATGAAATACATACATGTAAATCTCACAAAACATGTATAGGACTTGTTCGTTGAAAACTACAAAATGCTCATGAAAAGAAATTAAAGAAGATCTAAATAAATGGAAAGACATACTGTATTTACAGTTAGGAAGACTTAAATAGTAAAACTATCAATTTTTTTTCCAAATTGATATATAGGTTTGATACAATTCTTCACAAAATCTAAGTAAGATTTTTTTTTGTAGCTATAGACAAGAATTTTCAAAAATGTATATGTAAAGGCAAAGGAACTAGTATAGCTAAAATAATTTTTGTTTTGCTAAAACAATTTTTAAAAAGAATGTGGAAGGAATCAGAGTATTCGATTTCAAGACGTATCACATAAGCTACTGTATTCAAGACTGTGTTATCGGCAGAGGAATAAACACACAGATCAACGGAACAGAACAGAATGCAGAAGTAGCCCCACATAAATATGCACAATTGATAAATAAAAAAGGTACAAAACCAATTCCGTGAAGGAAGAATAATCTTTTCAATAAATGGTGCTGGATCCACTGGACTTCCATAGGCAAAGAAAAAAGAAAGAACCTTGACCTAAGTCTCTCATACCTTATCTAAAAATAACTCAAAATGGATCACAGACTCAAATGTAAGACACCAAAGTATAGCTTTTGGAAAAAAACAAAAAAATGGGAGAAGATCTTAGAGATCTAGGGTTAGAGTTTTTATACTTGACATCAAGAACAATTCATAAAAGAGAAATTGATAAATTGGACTTTTATTAAAATTAAAAACTTTTGTTCTAAGAAAGGCCCTGTTAAGAGGATGAAAAGACAAAGCTAAAGACTAGGAGGAAAAATTTCAAAACCTTTACAAACTAGTCCTCTGATAAAGAACTAGTATTTAGAATATATAAAGAATTCTCAAAACTCTACAGTAAAAAACCCACTGAACTAGAAAATGGATGATAGACTTGAAGAGGCCTAGCACCGAAGAGGATGTACAGATGGCAAATAAACGCATGAAAAGACGTTCAACATCATTAGTAATTCGGAAAGCAAATTAAAACCACAATGAAATTTCACTATATACCCAGCAAGATGGCCAAAATAAAAAATAATGACAACACCAAATGCTGGCCAGGATGCTAAGAAACAGAATTGCTCATACATTGTTGGTGGTAATGTGACATCGGGTAGCCCCTCTGGAAAGTAGTTAGCAGTTTCTTAAAAAAACAAAATGTGCAACTACCATACTACCCAGCAATTACACTCATGGACATTTATCCCAGAGAAATGAAAACGGATGTTCACATAAAAACCTGTGTGTGGATAGCCATAGCAGTTTTATTTCTAATAGTCAAAAACGAGAAACTACCCAGGTGTCCATCAATGAATACAGTATAGTATGCCCACACAACAGAAGCTACTTGGCCATAAGAAGAAATGAACTATGGACACTTGCAACAGTGAGGGTGAATCATGCTGAGTGAAAAACAATCCCCAAAGGTTACACACTGCTCGATTCCATTTATAGAACACTCTTCAAAACTGTAGAAATGGAGAACAGATGAGTAGCAGAGGCATGAGAGGAGCAGGAGGGAAATGGGTTCCACTAAAAGGACAACAAGAGGGAACCTCCTGGTGACAGAAATGTTCTGGTGCTCAGTTCTGTCATCGTCAACATCCTGCTTGTGATATTGTACCAATTTTGCAAGATGTTTCCATGAGAGGAAACTGGGTAAAGGGTACATGGGATCTCTCTATTCTTTCCTGCAACTACATGTGAATGTACAGTTATCTCAAAATAAAAAGTTTAATTTTAAAAAAGCCCACCACAGGGCCGGCCGAGTGGCGCGATGGTTAAGAATTCGCTTGGGATGCCAGAGGGCCCCGGTTCGGATCCCACATATGAGGGCCAGTGACACTGCCCTCTACAGCTAAGATGCTGAACAACAGCTCAACCTGGAGCTGGGCTGCCCTGAGTCGCCGGCGACGGCGTGGGCTGCAGTCCCTGTGGCAGTGGATTGCCATGGGCTACCGTGTGTGGCCAGCAGCCAGCGTGAGCGGCCAGCAGCCGCAGTGAGCGGCCGTCCAGAAGCCGGCGACTGATCTGCCTCGCCAGAGAAGAGCGCAATGATGGTGCCAACTTGAACCAGTGAAGCAACATCCTCCACAACTAGATTGAAGAACAAAACGACAGCAACTTGTCTGTTCCCCTTCCCCCAATTCCCCAGCACTGTTCCCATCCCCCCAATTCCCCAATAAAAATCTTAAAAAAAAAAAAATAAAAATAAAAAAGCCCACCACACATCAACTAATTATCCAGGTTAAAAAAAAAAAAAGGTAACTATCATGCTTAGCTTTAGAATTGGGGAAGCTACTGTGAAGAGCGCACCACCAAAAAACTGTAAAACAAAAACAGACCCACAGCAATTCTTACTCAGCTGGTGCCGAACTCCCCACTCTCCTTCCTGCTCTAGGGATGATCTGACAGTCAGGAATGAACAAGTGTGCCCTAAAATAAATGAGTCAAATGGAATAATACTTTGACGAATGATCAGGTCACAAAACAAGAATCCACGTTGTCAAGTTTCGTGTTTTCTACAAAGAGCTATGTCCATGTTTGCAGTAATTTGAGTATGAACACCTAGATTGCAGTCTCATTTCAGTGTGAACAGTGATCGTACAGGTCAGAAACTTAGTTCCCCAGTGTTTCTGTATGTCAGAGAAGGTGAAAGCACTCAGATTAGGAAGGGGAGACAGAGAAAAGGCATGGGGTTCATAATGAAAGCCAGAGATGCTGCCAGGTTGCTAAGGAACTGGGATTGCAAAGAAACATCACTCTAACCTTACCTACCAGAAGATCACATTAGAAGCTTGTCTTCAAGGCTATTCTCTGAAAAGTGCCCGAATACTTCCTTTTCCATTTTACTAACCCACTTTTCTTTACAAAAAAAGTATACTATCCTCTGAGAGCAAACTGTGATGAGCTGCTTTATCACGTCCTCTGACTCTGATCATGATTAACCTACATGTTTAGGCACAGTGACAGTAGCTTTAAGTACAGTAACACATTACTATTTATCCTTGATGACAATGATGAGTGGCTGTTACTCATGGAGTATTTACTGTTAACCATTCATTTCCATGTTATTCATTTAATTTCGTATTAACTTATTTGAGCTATTGCTACCCCCATTTTATAAATGCAGAAACAGGCCCAGAGAGGTGAGGCAGCTTGCCCAGGATGATGGAATCCACATGTGCAAGAAGTAGGGTCCATTTGATGTGTCAGAGCATACAACTGCAAGTGTGTTTGAAATGAATAAGATGTGTTATTTTTATTGCTGCTCTTAAGTATATATACTGGTTATAAGAAATTCAGATATTATGGACACTCAAAATGTCCATCTACCCCCACTGTTTCCCCACACGGGCCAACACTGGGTATTTTTAAAGAATCTTTGTCTACCTTTTTACCTTCTATGGATTTAATGAGGAGATGAAGTATATTTTATGTTCAGTAATCATTTATATTTCCTCTTGTATCTTTTTATGAGCTTTGCCCATTTTTTTATCAGGTTGTTTGCCTTTTTCTTTTCGATCTGTATAACCCTTTGTATATAAGGAAAATGGGCCCTTTGTCACAGCTGTTAATATTTTTCTCACGTTTCTTTTCATTTTTTTTAATAGAGATTTTTGACATATATAATTTTCTGTTTTAAAGTCATCAAATTTATATTTTATAGGGGGATTTTTGAGGTTTTTGTATTAACAGATATATATCATCTCCTTTCCTGTAGCAAACTGTATGGCTCTCTTCTCCCCATAAACAGACTAACATAATAAGTATTTTATTCATATCATAAGAATAAAGCCATGGTAAAACTGAAATGTTTCTTTTTTAAGTGGGTCTACTAGTTATTTCAGTGTCTTAATTTTGGAACATCTAGAGTAGGAAATTAACTGAACAAGCCTTTCAAATATGGAGGGAAGAACACATGTACAGGAGTCTTGAAGTGAAAAACAAAAAACAAATGAAAGGAGGAAAAATGAAGAAAACAGTCACGTTCAAAATTCACATGGGGAAAAATCCCCCCAACAGATCAATTTTTAAAAAAATCTTATTTTAGAGACTAAAAAGTCTTTCTCTGGGAGAAAAATAAAACAACACCCCTAGATTCTCACATTTGTGAATACATTCCTTAAATTTGTGAACCTGAGATAAAGGGGTGAGAGGGCAGAGAAAGGAGGGAGCAGGGAGGGGACCGGGCCAGGATTCTATCAGAAGCACACCTCCCCGCAGCTCTCACCCCACCCAGTACAGCTGAGAGTACTGCCCTTTTCTAAATCTTCTCTCCTTATCATGGGCCCCTTCATAATCATTTCCACGAGGCTTTATTTGCAGAAGAAGGCTGCACAGGCTGAGGACACAGCATCTTCATGGGCTGGCCCTGCTCGAGGCCACCCCCCCCCCCCTTTGTGGAAATGGATGTCTTCCCACCTCCATCAACTGCTCACCCAACCACATAANCGCCTCCACCTGCACTGAAATGGCTCGCCAAGGTCACTGAGGACCTCTGTTCCCCAGCCCTATGGACTAGTAGCTTACTCCGCCACTCTGTGGCTTTCAGTACTCTTCCTCCTGCAAAATAATAAATATTCTGTGTGTGGCTTCCTAGCCACTGCACTCTGGTTTGGGTCTCACCTCTGGACATTCTATTTTAATCTCTATCACTGATTCTTCTTTCGCTGATGCTTCTCTGCCTTTGGTCCACAGCCCACTTCTCATTCTGCAGGCTTTCTTTGGTGATCTGATCTACTTCTACTAGGCTGCCCCCAGGAACCCTAAATTCAATCTAGGCAAAACAAGCCAAATCCTTCCCTTCCCCTCACCTCTGTTTCCTTAAAGACGCTGTAAAAGCCACAGACACAACCCTGTTCCTTCTGTATCTCCAGCTCAGTGCATGGCTCCACCGTCCACCCCTTGACCAAGCCAGGAATCCCAATTCCCCTGTCAGGCCTTCACATCTCTCATCCCTCACATGAGACAGTCACCCATGTCCCACCAACCTGAACTCTTTATCCCACCAACACACCTTAGCTCTGCCTTCCGGCTTATCTCCTTTCCAGCTCTAACTCCTCTAATCCATCCAAAATGATCTTTCCAAAGGGCAAATCATGGTGCCACCCTGCTTAGAACCCTTCCGCGACTCCCTACTGCCTTTGGGATGAAACCCAAATTCCTCAGCATAGTTCACCCTCCCGCAAGACTCAACCCTTGCTGACTGTACTACATGCTAATCTAATCTAATTGTTTCCAGATTTTCGGATTTCACAGACGTACTGAAAACCAACCAACCAGCCTCAAAACTGGGGGTCCAACAGTGTGGTTCCCTCTTTATTTTGCAAGAAAAGACATAAAATAGTCACATACCTGGTAGGGATGGGGGACTTTTATTATAAATAGGTAGAAAGGACACAATGTCAGAATATCTTTCTAAAAGAAGAGCAGTTGGCACTATACTCATTATATGGAAAAATAATACTTTTCCAATACAAAGACATTACAACATAAACTTTTACTTTGTGACATTAAGTTGTGCCTGATTGTTTTTTTGATACAAGATTGTCCATTTGGTGATCTTTACAAAGTGATCATTAAGTGTCCTATCTGTTCTGAAGTCTGAGCATTATAAAAAAATCCAGTTTCATTCAAGTATGTTGGTGATAATAGAGACAAAATGATGCTATTTCACTCACTTTGGAAATTCTGGATGAACTGAGATAAGCTGAAGAAGGGTAGTTTTCTTTGCCCAGAAGGTCCTGAATGCCTAGGCCATTTCTGGGCTACTAACAGTCTGCCACACTCACTGCTCAGACGCCTCGCTCTCAGTGCTGGGCAGCTCAGCACCCCGATTTCTATGCACATGGTCATGAGAGGGGGCCTGTTTGAACAGGACCTTGGAGCCTCTGGGTTGGACCTTGATCACGCCACTTTCAGAGGGACCCACCCCTGACACCTGCCCCCCACCCCACCCCCAGCTCTACTTGTCCTCTGCGAAATTTCCCCGATCTTCAGATTAAGTCTCTTCTTGACTCCACAGCATCTGTGAACAAGCCAGTTTATATATGTCTGCCTGAGGCTTCTGGAAAACTGGCACTGAGTTTTATATATCATTTATTACTTTATCCATGTGCACAGCATACTGTGTGGTGTTCAATGTTTGTTAAATTAACAAGTATATATTTGGAGGGGAGAGTGTTGACTTCTAGTTATATGGCTTGGCCTTGGGCTAGCTGGGTGATTTGGGGGTAAAAGTTCAATTTCTATTGATCCTAGATTAACCTAAAAAATTCTCATTAATTTTCTGTGCACCATATTTTGGAAGAATATTTCAATTTTAAAATGTCGCTTCATGTTTCTTCATGCTAATAATTAAGTTCTGAATAATGCTTTATAGTTTATGATAACCCTTCACCCATAACACTTAATCCTCAGTGATACCATGGTATAAAATCTCTTACTATTAATTATTAATTGTAATAACTCATAACCAGAGCACTAATAAAAAAATCACCACTCAGTATGTGCCAAGGATCAATCATCCTCTTTCCAGAAGAAATTTAGAGAAGCGAAGTAACTTGCCCACATGTAGGGCTAACTCTTAAGAGACAGGTCTGGGTTGAGAAGTGGTAAAATATTTGGTGAGAGCTTTATAAGGTGCCAGGTGCAGTGGATGCAATGATATACACAATAAACAAGAGTTCCAGGGTGCAATCAAGTAAGTACACCAATTTATAACAGCCAACTCTGATAAGAGCCATCAAAGAAAAATATAAGGAAATATGAGGCCATAAAACTGGGGTCTAATTTGGGCATTGTGAGGAAATGTGTTATGCAGATATTTGAAGAATGAGAAGAGTTAACTGGGCAAAGACAGAGTATTCCAGGCAGAGGGATCAGTATTTGCAAAGGCCCCTATGATAGGAGGGAGCAACTGAGGAATGGAAAGAAGGTCAATGCAGCTGAGGGACCAAGAACCAAAGAAGAATGAGGCAAGACGAGACTGGAGACTCAGGTCTTGTTGGAGATTTTGGTCGGCATCCTAAACGTGATGGGAAGCCACTGAAGAGGCTTTTCTGCAGGGCGATATGATGAAATGTCTGCAATTGAAGAACTAACCAAATTGGGGTAGTGGTAAAGAGAGGGACGAGGGGAGATCTGTTAGAAGTGGTGGAGGGGAGAAGACAGGCCAGGCGGTAGTGATGAGGTTGGAGATGGAGGGGCAGGATTTGAAAATAGAAGATAAAGAAATCAATAGGACTGGTTGGAGGATTAGATGGAGGAGGGGAACATCAAGGTATCCAAAATGACCCCTCAATTTCTAACTTGTGTACTAACTGGGATGATCACGGGGCTTTCCACCAGGAGAGCAAACAAAGGCAAAACCCCAGTTTGGTGGGGAAGATCATGCATGAGGTTAGGTTCAGGCATGTTGGGACTGAGATATTTTAGAGACGCCCAAGAAGAGACGAGTATACGATGCTTATAAGGATCTGAAGTGCCGAAGTCTTGACTGTGATTTATGGCTGAGAGTCTTTGGAGAAGCCAGGTGTGTCTGACTCCAGAAATCACATCCTGAAATCACTATATGATAGATAGTTCAGCGAGGTTAAAACTGTAAACAAACAGGAGTCAAATGAACCCTGGACTTCTGGGTGTATAAATTTCATGCTCTTTCCATTACTCTACCTTGCTACAGATCATTCCTCAAAGTTCTTATTAATCCTTGTCACAGAGGGCCAACAATCAGACATGAAACTGAAGGCTTATATAAAGCCCCCAGCCATTTAAAGCTGTAAATGGAACTTAAAAACAAACAAACAAACAAACAAACAAAACATTTCTTTCCTAAATCAGAATATTGAGCAGAGAAGAACTGAAGAAAAGTAGAGATGGAGAGAGGAGGCAATTTTTACAAGACGGTTTTCATAGACTGCCTTCTTTATATGTGTATGTGTACAAAGTGACTTTTTCTTAAGTACATTTAGAGACTGTAAGACAATATCATGTTGAAGTAAATAAAAAACACTTTCCAAAGCCAAATATAAATGATTGTTTATAGTCATTGCTTCGGCTTTTATCTTCACCACTGTTTCCCACACTGATAATGGGATACTATCCAGATATCAAGTGCTTTCAGCTTCCATCATGTAGCACATGTGGGCCGATCCTTAAGTTACTCAGCTTTGGAGGTACAGCTGAACGGGACAAACAGAATCAGACTATATCTCGACAACCCAAGTTCCTCCTTCACTTTCAGTATGAGAACAGGAGGCCAAAACAGCTTTGGGGAATTGATGGTTCATTTTTCAAAGATAATAGCTCTTTTAAGATACTAAATACCACTTAGACTACCCATTTCAAGGGCACTAAAAGGTCTTCTGAAGTTCTCAATTTTATTTAAGTGAAGCATAAATGAATATTGTAATGCACAGGACGCATGAGTAACAGAAAAAGCACTACTCACAAGTAAGATTGATTCTTTCAAGTAGTTTAGACCACTTACCAGGATGAAAAAACTGCTTTTTCAATTAGTATTATTAATAATTAATACTTGAGGGCCTATAAGGTAAACTTGAACAAAGCTGGTCATCTGAATTTTAATATATTTTAAAAGTATATTTCAAAGGTAAGAAATGTATCTTATTTAGTTGTGGTGACAGATTGGTATATTTTGCTTAACATTTCTGTAGTAAACTCTCCTACAGTAATTAGAAAAAGGAGGGACATAAACTAACCAACAGCAATTATTTTGACTTGGGAAAGCTTTGCTTTTGTACAAGAATTGTCTTTTCAATTATATTTTGCTTAAGTTAACATTAAAATTAGTTTTTAATTTCTGAGCATAAGTTGAGGTCAGGAGGAGGCAGTTCAGGGACAGTTTCGGTGTCAAGGAGAAGAGGGTCAGAGATTTGTGGCTAATAAAGAGTTGATATTAAAGTGATAATTCTAAAGGCATTATGCTTTTATCGACTTTAAGGAAACCTACATATGACCACATGGCAAAATTTAAAACCTAATTTGCTTCTAATAACCCACCAAAGTAGAGATTGCCTTGCTTTTTTACATGCTGTATGATGATTAATAAAATCAATCCAAAGAAAATATAGATACAGCTCAGCATACGCCAGAGAGGAGCACCACATGTGTGTTTTTTTTTAAGCTGAGCCATTCTGCCACCTGTTGGCAGTTCAGCGGCTGCTCAGTTCGGGCCGAGACGCGAACTGCTGTTGCTCAGAGCTCAAACTTTTAAGCAAGCTCTTAACCAACTGAGCCACTCGGCCGGCCCTATGCCAAATGTGTTTTAATTCAAGGTCTTAACTGAGTAATTTATTTCAATATTTTAGGGTAGGGGTTCACAAACTTTTTGGTATCAGGACCCCTTCCTACTCTTTAAAATTACTGGGGACACCAAAGAACTTTCATTTATATGGAATGTAACTACTGATACCACATTAGAAATTAAAACTGAGAAATTTAAAAAGTATTAATTCAATGAAAAATATCCATAAAAAGCCCACTGCATGCTAATATAAATAACACATTTTTATGAAAAAAAAAAAGAATTACATTACCCAAAACAACAAAAAAATAGTGGAGTGGCATCTTTTTATATTTTTATAAATCTCTTTCATAGAAGACAACTGGATTTTGAATTTACTCTGCTGCTCCACTGACTGCTGTAGTATCTGTTTTGGTTGAGTATTGAACAAAATCCAGTCTAATCTAACTGTGTAGTTAAAAAAGGAAGTATTTTAATAGCCTTTTCAGGTAATTGTGGATATTCTTTGACATTACACCAAAATTTGACAAGTGGTAGTTTCTTAAAGATCTGCTGTGTGATCTAAAAGTGCATCAATGAATGATGTTGTCTTACTCTATTACATAAAATCATTGCTCTGTCTTGCACTTGGAATGGATTGGTTACCCATGCATGATTTTTAACACCCTCCATTGGTCATTTGGAAAATATCAGCTCACTGAGTTATGTGGATCTTCCTAAGGTGGACACATTTTGTCAACAATGAAAAACGCCAATAACATCTTAGTATTATGAAACCTGAAAGGGTCCTGGAGAAGTCACAAGAGACTGTAGACCACACCCAGACAACCGCTGTTCAGGATGACTTTGGACTTGGAGAATCTAAATGACTACACGTGGCACAGGAGAATACATGCACACTTTGAAATCATTCTTAAGACCATTTTGTTGCTCACCCTTGCTTGGTGCAGGACTGAGGGGTGCACACTATTTAAAGGAACTGTATGCTAAAACTCTTGTAAAGTAAAAACAGTTGTTTCATAAGTACTTAACCAGATATAAGAAAGTGCTTTACAAATTCCCATCTTTGCACACTGAGCTTTCTTGAAGTGAGAAAGTTCCATGATGCCTACCTCACGCATGTGAACCGGAGATTACGTGGTTAAGCATAGACACTCACCTCTCACTTGGCCTTTGTACCATTAAAAAAAAAAGGTTCTAAATGTTTTGGACTGTCAGCCCCTGGTAAGTGTTCTGTGGTCCATCTCTTAATGGCCTATCAGTATTGTAAAACACTGGATCTTATTTACTATCAATTCAAAGTAATATTTTAATCATTTAAGTTTAATTTGCTAATAAAAATTATAACCTACTTGAGCATAAAAAAAGTTTAACGGGCTGGCCAAGTGGTGTGATGGTTAAGAACTGGCTTGGGATGCCAGAGGGCCCCGGTTCGGATCCCACATATGAGGGCCAGTGACACTGCCCTCTACAGCTAAGATGCTGAACAACAGCTCAACCTGGAGCTGGGCTGCCGTGAGTCGCCGGCGATGGCGACGGCGTAGGCTGCAGCCCCTGTGGCAGTGGGTTGCCATGGGCTACCGTGTGTAGCCAGCAGCCGCAGTGAGCGGCCGTCCAGAAGCCGGCGACTGATCTGCCTCGCCCGGGAAGAGCGCAATGATGGTGCCAACTTGGGCCAGTGAAGCAACGTCCTCCACAACTAGACTGAAGAGCAAAACGACAGCAACTTGTCTGTTCCCCTTCCCCCAATTCCCCAGCACTGTTCCCATCCCCCCAATTCCCCCCTCAAAAAAAAAATCTTTAAAAAATAAAAAGGTTTAAAAAATGTTTTCAGTCTAATGCTTCTTACATTATTTTTTTTCTTCAGGAAATAAAAATTCTCAATTCCCTTTTAGGTTTTTGCAACCTGAAGACCATAAGGCAGTAAGTAGGTAAAGTGATACATGGCCTTTTGCCACGTGCTTGAAATTTATAGTCATTTCCAGCCAACCAGCAGTTCTTCCTTTTCTGTGACAGCTTCATTCCACACTACTTGCCCAAAGTTTCAAAGTCTCTTCAGGGAAAGAAAGGTGAGTGGGTCCAGGGATGAAGCACCAAGAGACAGATTAAAAGATGGCAGAACAGTCTCCAGTTCTGAAGAAACTGATCCCAAGCCAATGCCACATACCAGCCTTCGATGTCTCCTTCACTCCGTCTTTCAGTAAATCTCAAGCTGGGGAAAGCATATCCCCTTACTCAGGGATATGTAGTGTTCACACGGTGCATATTTATAGAGGGTTGGGGTGAATAAGATTTTATATTTTATAGAATTTTTGTAGTACAAAAGTGCAGAATTTGGAGGACAGTACAAAGTTCATATTAATCTTTAAAATAAAAAAGAAACTGTCACCTTGGCAACTTTTATTCTATGACCTAAAGCATGCCTAGGGATTATTCTCTGCTGCTGGAGTATTTCCGTGGAAGAGTTTGTGGAGCTGCATCTATTGACACCATCTTTGAAGAGAAGCTGGCAAGTAAGCAGTTGGACTGCACAACAAAACTTTAGGGGTGGTTTATCTGTCACCCTTTAATGGACTCCTCTACTGTTGACTATCAGTGGCACTTAATACCACTGGTATATTACTTCTTGTTCGTTGAGATCTTTGATGGTTTCAATAACAGTTCAGTTCTTTGGCTATAAGTTAAACATATAAACCACACATTTAAGTGAAAAACGTGCAGTTTAAAGGCATGTATAGTATTAGTCGTCAACTTGCTTCTTAAAAAAAAAATCAAATTTTAACAATTTGAAAACACTCTGGATACACACCAAGGTTATTTAGAATGCAAAATAAAATTTAACAATTAATTTTGGTTTGTAATAAAATCAGAGAAATGAGGACTTAAAATGTCTTAATTCTTATTTCCTATTGACATGTCAGGCCTCTCAGACTAAAATGCTAGTGCTATGTACACGCTGCTCCTGTGCTGCATCAGGGTGAACATACATAGTCCGTCCTAGAAAGGACAGGGCAGCCCGGTGAAGAAAACCCAGAGCAGCCTGGAGTACTATGTGAGCCTGTAATTCGACCTTTTTAAGGTTTTATTTTACTAAGGCAACAACCTATGAAAATGAATAGAATTGAGACTCATACCCTGAGTGAGCCCATTTCATGATGAAGAGTAAATGAACACTGCAGATGGGTGGGGCGAGCAGAGAGCCTGGGTTATTTCCCTAAGGCATAATTAGGAGCTCAGCAGTGGGAAATTCTTGCAGTAAATGGTGTAGCAATAGTTAACTGTATTTTCACTCTGCCCAATCACTTTCTTGCCTGCTCTGCTACTCTTGCTTTCTTTATTGCCCTCTTTAATTTACTACCAGCTAAAAACGACAAAAACTTGCTTCCTAAGCATATTCTGTATTATCAGTTCTCGTTGCAGCCTTGTTTAGACATGAATGGTTTGAGGGTTTCGCCACACCGAGAAAACGAAGCAGCTTCCGCGCCCCTCGACCTCCCCTTCTCGGAGCCCTACGGGGTGTGAGGGCTGCGCCCCCAGGGAGCCTGGCTCGGACGCCGGTCCCACGCCCCCAGGCAAAGCAGCCAGAAACCACAGCGGAGATCTGGGGTAACTTCGGCCTTATCGGAAGCGCACATCGCCTTGTCGAGCGGAAGCTCAGCGCGCCCACACCAGCCTCCTGGCCGCGGCGGCGGACGGCCCGGGCGGCGCCCAGGGAGGCCTACTTTTCCTTGGCCAGTGGGAGTGGGCCAACGGCCACCCCGCCCCGCCTGCCCCGCCCCGTCCCAAGAGGTGGGGCCGACCAGACCCGAGGGAGCCCGGAGGGACGGTCGCCGTGCACCCCAGCCCCGCCCCCAACCCCAGGGGCAGAAGAGAGGGGAGGGGAGGGGCGACGCACTCAGGCTGCGCCGTCCCGCGTGCGCGCGCGCGCGCGCTTGTCCCAAGTCCCGCGGAGTTTAACACAATGCCGACGCCTACGCCGTGCGGAACGCCCCGGCCGGCGCAACTGTCCCGGCGCCGGGGGCGGGGGGTGGCCAGACAAGGAGAAGGGAAGAGCGCGCGCGAGAGCCGGAGACAGCGCGAGACCCAAAGAAGCCGGAAGCGCGCGTGCGCGCCCCCGCCCGCGAGCGGGGAGGCGGAGCCGCAGCAGTAGCGGCAGCAGCTGTAGGAGCCGCTGCAGCTGGGAGAAGCGCCAGAGAGGCCGGGCCTGCTCCGGTCGGACCGGATCCCTCCCCTCCCCCTCCTTCTCTGCTCCCCTCCCCCAAACCCACTTCCGCAGCTTGCGGCCTTGCCGCTGAAGAAGCAGCGGCGGCGGCAGCAGAAGGCGGCGGCGAGGCGTCGGAAGGATTACACACCTGACAGGCCCACCTCTCGGGGCTCCAGCGCGGGACGCTCACCGGCCGCCGCCGCTCAGGACGCACTTCGCGGTGGCGGCGGGAAGGGAGGGACCGGCGACGGGGAACGGAACGTGAATCGCCCCCCTCCCCTTCCTCCCTCCCTCCTCCGATCCGCCACCCGCCCTCTCGGCTTCCGTCCCCTCCCCCTCCCGCAAAGCCCCGGATGGAGCTGCCGCCGACTCGCCGCCGCCTGGCTCCGGGGGATGGTTTTGTCAGGCGGCCAGAACCCCGGCGCCAGGCGCAGCCGCCGCCGCCCCCGCGGGGCGCCCATACCCTCGCTTCCCAGAACCAGGTCCCCGTGTGTTCTGGGGCCTCCGTCTGCCTTCACCCGGAGCCCCAGGACGAGGGTCATTCGCCTTCTTTGTTGCCACCGTCGCTGCCGGAACCGTTTGCGAGCTCCGGTGCCCCCCCGCCCCCCACCCCCCGCCTTCCCGGAGCCCGGGTCGGGGGCGGCACGTGGGCACGAGCCCCGGGAGGTGGAGGCGGTGCGCGCTTACCTGTCGCCGGTGCTGCTGCGGCGGGGGGTGAGGAGGAGGCACCGCTGGGCAGCCTTGGCCGTGCTCTCCCCGCCGCCGCCTCTGCCTCTCGCTGCTGCTGCTGCTGCCGCCGCGGTCGGTGTCTCCGGCGCGGCGGCGGCGGCGGCGGCGGGGCTTTTCCTGTCCGGTTACGTTAAGGTCACATGACCGAGAGAGCGGAGCGACTAGTGCAAAGAGGCTGAGAGCGGCTCCCGCCGGGGGGGAGAGGCGGCGAGAGAGCAGTGGCGGCAAGAGCCCCCTCCGCCCCCCCTCCCCGCCGCCTCCCCTTCCCCCGCCCGCCTCCGCCTCCTGCTGCTCTGCCGCCGCCGCCGCCGCCTGCAGCACTGACTACACTGCCGCTCCCACCCAGGCTCCGCGCTCTGCTCCAGCCAAACTTCTGCAAACCATGTGCAGCCGAGGCGAGGAAACTTCTCTCCGCTTATTGGGGCTGGAGGCTTGAGTCACAAGCCCCGTGTTTACATAAAGTGTTTAGGTAGGACAGCCCTGGGGATACTCGCGGGAGGGATGGAGAACTGCTCGGAGCCTTCTGCAAACTTACGCTTGACGTCTCCTGGCCTGTATCATTGTCCCTTGACTTCCCGCATGAGCATAAGTTTTAACCTAAAGACTTGAGAACCAGGGAGAGAAGTGTAAAACCACGAATACCTTTTATCACCGGTGGTAATTGGGAAGTCATACTGAAGTGGACATGCCTGTGCTGTGTCTAGTGGTAGAGGTGCTTCCTTGTAGACTCAGTGGAGTGTGATGGAAGGCGTTTTTGTTAAGATTGAATTTGATGCTCATTTCAGTAATTGGGTTTTAGCTTTCGAAGCTTTGGTCCAGAAATATCAAGCGTCTGGAAGGGGAAGCATAGCATGTTTGTTACTAAGAACAGTTCACTCTTCTGTTAAGTGGTCATTGAGGTACTGTTAGAGTGGTTTCCAGAGTTGGTCGTTCTGTTAAATTTAGAGGTCCTGAAGTCGTTTAACAGGGAGGACCTTGAACGTATCAGGGCAGGCAAGGGACTTAGATATTCTGATGGCCATTCTTCACATTTTAAAGTTGACTTTTCTGTCGTTGCCATTTTGCTAGAATTTTATATTTTTGGAAGTAGAGTTCAGTTCTTTGAGGACTGGATTTAATGATTTGTTTATTTGATACTTGTAGTATTTTGAAGACTTAAGAATATGGCTTGATTTGTAAGGAAATGGAAGCTGCAGTTTCCAAAACAGCCTGGTTTTAAAGCATGCTATCCTGGTTATAATTTCCTTGATTTGATGTCCAACGCATTTTGGTTACATAGCACAGTGCGCCGACGCATAATATTTAAGACAAGCGCACTAAAGACAGTTAACATACAGAAGTGCCTCTTCTAAAAGTCTTGAGTTTGGTTTAGTAATCCAGTTATACTGCGACTAATGATGATTAATTCCTTCTTTGAAGACAGAAGAAACAGCTGTGTAACTATAGTAGTCCAAAAGTGAACAATAGATTTAGTACGTACCTGCCTTGAACTTTTCTTGTTCTTTGATCAGCTAGATAAATGACTTGTTGAGTGGTTAAGTGTCTGCCTGCAAAACCAAATTCTGACCCTGATAAAAGGATTTCTAGTGCACTATCACTAAAACATAAAAGTTGGCTTTCGGACTGTCATGGCAGGTTTCTTGTATTGGCTCTACAGTTGAGATCTGTTTCATCTTCTTAGGATACTAAAGTGATTTTGATTGGTAGAGTCCTAGTTAGAGATCTTTGGGTTCTTAGTTCTTTTAGACCTAGACCCTTAAGAACTTTTAAGTTTATGATCTGATGGTGTGCTCACATGGAGAGTGAACGGACTTAAGAGAAACTGAAAGAAAAAATGGGCAAAGCTAATGTTATAGATTGAAGCCTTTGGGTAGACACTTGCCTATGTGTCTAGAGTAATTGGCCTTGAGTCAAAGTAACTATGCTTATTCTTAAGATCAGCGAATAATTTCTCAGTAATATATATATAGTTGTATAGAAATAAACCCAGGGGTTATTTCTGAAACTCTGAATCTCATTCCTAGAGGAAATGCTGTCAGGACCATCGTATTTTTCAAGAGCTGCTGCTCTTGAATTTAGAACTGGGCTGCTTTACTGCTAGTTCTCTCAAGGCATAGGCATGCACGCATACTTGGGTTTTGTCAAGTATGCTAATTATTTTGATTTTTAATCACCATCATCAAGTAATAGCGTTATAAGGAAAGCTATACAGATTTTATCTGCTTTCTACAACTGGTTGAAGTGGAAACATTTAGGTGGATACATATGCAAAGGTTGGGGAGAAAACTTAGTACTTGCAAGAAAGGCTAAATAGTATATGTCAGGATACCAAGGGAAGCTGTCAGTCTGGTTGTGGGAGAGCCACAAATGCCCCAAATTTAGTAATAAGAAAAAAGTTAAATCATCTGTTTAGTGTTTATGTGCTGATTTATTTTGCATTTTGGAAACAGATTTGGCAAATGAGTTCAAAAGTAGTTTCACACATTTTCAAAGAAAATCACAGTGCAAGCAAATAACCTGAGTGGAATTCATCAAAAGTTGTTATACATAAATATTCTGCAAACTAGTGCTGCTGAAAGTTTTGGTATGTTATGCTGAAGTATGAGAAAAATATGCGCTTGCTTGTGTTCTAAAGAGGATAGATCAGTGAACTTGGACACTGGGCAGGAAGCAATTTAACAATACTGTACTTAAACTTTTTTCTTTTGGCTGAAATTTGAGTTTGTATGCGCAGGTTGAAGATGGAATTTCCATTAACGTTGATTATTAAAGTAATAGAATAAATGCGGGTAGATCCCAAAGCAGCATTTTCACTACATAACTTTACGGGTAACCTCTTAGATTAGGAAAACGACATGGCTTTACATGCTAGATTTACAAGTCTATCATGCCTTTTGTGTTTTATATCAAGCTTAACATTTAAATCAGAAAAAATGTATTTTGAGAGTGTCTTGTATTTCATTGGTTTGGGTATAAAGTTTATAGAAAATGCTTATTTTATAATTGGTTGTTACTGATACCATATTCCCTTAAAGATTCCCTATACTTTAGGGAATTTTTTGTCTTAAACTAAACCTAAGTGTAAGCTTGTGGGTTTCAAACTTTTTCACTTGTGCTTCTAAGAAATACATTGTTAAATGCTACTTGGTACACACATATATGTGAAATTAAAACAGAATTTTCAGGAAATAGTACTTGTTATCAGTTATATACTCTGTCTTTTCTAACTAGTTTATATTTTTAATGGTGATGCCTTAAATTGATTTCATCAATCACACATAGATCAGAGTTCACAGTTTGAAAAACATTTATCATATAGTTTCTATAGGTCAGGAATCTGTGAGTATAGCTAGGTGGTTCTGATCAGGGTCTTTCAGTCAAGGTGTTGAATGGACCAGAGGATCTGCTTCTAAAGGGGCTCACGCTCCAGCAGGTGGGGCTTGCAATTGGCAGGTCTTGGTTAGTTTCCATTGGACTGCTTGAGTGTCCTCCCAACATGGTGGTGGTTGGCTTTCTCCAGAGCTCGTGAACCAAGAGCAAGGAGGAAGCCACACCATCACTGCTACATGCTGTTAAAAGCAAGTCACGAAGTCCAGCCTACAGCCCAGGGCATAGGTATTAAGCTCCTTATCTTGAAGGGAGTGTTTATGACACTTTAATAAGCCCCACAATTCTATATTTTTCCTGTTTCTGGATGAATTAGGATTGAACCAGAAGCCTTGTTGAAGTCAATCTGTAAGTAATTATTGAAGTTAATTAATTTTTTTTTTCTCTGAGGGCATCTAGTCTCACGCCCTTCTTAATCTTAAATTTGAGAAAGCAGACTCAAATAAGTTAAGTAATTAACTGGCCCGAGGCCATTTATTCTAGGAAAAATAAACAGATTTTCTCTGACTTTTGTCATGAATAATCTGTTGATAAAAATGGAAAAATTGGCTGAATTTTAAAAAATCTTTTCTAAAGAAGTTACGCGTATAACTGTTCTTCCCTAGTCTTCCAGCTTGCAAGCTTCTATGAGGTGTGATCAAAATATGGTGAATGTTCAAAAAAAAAATTATTGCAGTAAAAGACACATTGTCATTAATCCCCCTCAAAATACTCCCCCTTGCTTTGAACACACTTACCCCATCATTCTTGCCACTTTCTGAAGCAGTTCTGGAAGTCCTCTTTTGTGTCTTTAGTTGTGCTGTCATGGCTGCCTCAATGTCCTGAATTGATTCAGAACGTTTTCCTTTTATGGTAATTTTGACTTTGAGGAAGAGCCAGAAGTCACACGGTACCAGATCCGGTGAATAAGAACACACGGTAATGTTTTTGACAGAAATTGTCATACCAGAAGCGATGTGTGACAGTGATATTATGATGGAGGATGAGGTAGATACTCACGAAAGAGGACTTCCTGAACTGCTTCAGAGAGTGGCAAGAATGATACGATAAGTGTGTTCAAAGTGAGGGGGAGTATTTTGAGGGGAACTAATGGCAGTGTGTCTTTTACTGTAATAAATTTTTTAATGTAAATGTTCACTGTATCTTTTGATCACACCCCGTACATGATAGTTATACTTTAAACTTGTTTGTCCTGCAGCTAATGTTTGATGTCTTTATGACTTTGTAGACTCCTCACACCAGCATCCCCCCAATTGATTTTTTTTAAGGAAACAAAATGTGCGATTGACCCTTGAACATGGGGGCTAGGAGTG
This sequence comes from Hipposideros armiger, assembly GCF_001890085.2. Classification (NCBI taxonomy): domain Eukaryota; kingdom Metazoa; phylum Chordata; class Mammalia; order Chiroptera; family Hipposideridae; genus Hipposideros; species Hipposideros armiger. The sequence goes on along the minus strand of NW_017731391.1, from coordinate 1,088,344 downwards.
TTAACGCCGCACTAATCCGGGTATAACTTTTGACTGTAGCCAGCCCTTCACATCTGTGGATTCAGCAAACCTCGATCGAAAACAGTATTTTTGATTCATGGTTGGGAATCCATGGTTGGGAAACTGCTGCTGGGAATGCAGAAATACTGTTTTCAATCCACGCTTGGTTGAATCTGAATAAGGTTGGCTTCGGTTGATGTGAAGCCCGTGGATATGAAGGGCCAACTGTATGTATTGGGAGAAACAAACCCGTGTAATAAGTGGACCTGTGCAGTTCAAACCCGTGTTGTTCAAGGGTCAACTGTACTTGCTAAATTCAAACTACTTGTTAGCTCCAGATGCTGTCTTCTGTACTGGCCACCAGATTGTATTGTATAACTGTACCAATTAGCACATTTCCAGGACCTAAAAGAAGATGTTATAACTTAAACAGATGATCAGAGTTTGAGCGTAAAGGACACTGTACGACTTCTTTTTCTGCTGTGAAATTTTCATGGACACTTTGGATCTAGAAGGATTTGTTCAAAGACTAGTTTTGGCTTAGAGATACAAGGAGCAGGATGAGACCCTGACATTGGTAGTGAGAGTGCAGCCAAGATGAATTTCTAAGGCTTTCCTCAAAAAAAAATTTTTTTTAATCCATTAGGCTTTTCTGAGTAATAGATGGGGATACAGTAAATTATCTTACACTTTTGCTATTCGAGTTGGATAATGGCTGCTTTCTTAAAGTACTTTATGGTTCCTCTTACCACCAGGACTCCCGACAGTTCCTATTCTGCCCTGACACACTGATTGTATGTACTTACGTGATTACTTTTCTTGTTATTTGTCTACCTAGATCTTGTACCCCCCATTCCCACTGTGAGCTCGGACTGCCTTATGTGTATACTGCTGGTACTCAAAGGCTTGCAGAATTGAATCAGATTTGTAGTTGAAGGATGACCTAAGATGATAGTATTCCCACTAGAACTCAATGAGAAAACGTATCTTGTAGAGAGCCTCTGCATATAGGTGGTGGTGGTGTATACTCATATATGCTTACAGCCTAATGGGAGAGAAAAACACCATCTTATACTTAATATACAGTTTGTTCTACACTCCACATATGCAAAGTGCTGTGGTAATACAAATGGAAGTTGATATTAAATTGAATCTTGAAGGGTGAATAGATGTTTGAAAGACAGATTTAGTTTTGTGATGTTTGGGGGGTCGTGCATTTCTCAACTTGACTCCTTCAAAGTGCATCTACCTTAAATTGTTTTATTGGTGTGTTGCTATCATATTTTGATAAGTTGCTTCTTAAGTGGCATTCACATTCTTATTTCTCTAGAATTGTGCTATGTCCAGTTCAGTAGCAACTAGCCACACACATGTGGCTGTATCAATTGTCACACTAGCCACATGTGCTTTCAATAGCCATGTGGCAAGAGGCTACCATGTGGGACAACACAGATACTACAGAACATTTCCATTGTCACAGAAAGTTCTGTTGGAAAGCGTTGCTCTAGAATCATGTTTTGCTCATCTGCACATTTTCACATTATCTGTAGTCTGTTGAGTTAGGAACAGAATGAGGAAACTTGGCCTCCTGACATTAGGGAGAGAGAGTGGTTGGTATTGATGAATAGAGGGGAGAGAGTATAGGATGTTATTAACTGTGGTTAAGAACAAATGGCTTTGGAGCCGGCCAAGTGGCTCAGTTGGTTAAGAGCTTGCCCAAGAGTGTGAGCTCTGAGCAACAGGGTCGCCGGTTCAATTCCCACATGGGCCAGTGATGCTGCGCCCTGAGCTGAGCTGCCAACAGGTGGCAGGATGGCTTAGCTGGTGAGAGTGCATACTCCTAACAAGGCTGCCTGTTTGAATGGTGGGCTATGCCCACCTGCAACTAAGACTGAACTCGGCATCTTGAGCTGAGCTGCCGCGCAGGTGGCTCAAGGGATAGAGTGTGCGCTCTTAACAAGGCTGCTGGTTTGACTCCTGCATTGGATGGTGGTTACACCCCCCTCCCCCCGCAACTAATTGAACACAGCACCTTGAGCTGAGCGGTGCGACTGGCCTTGGAGCTGAGCTAGCTGCGCCCTCCACAACTAAGATTGAAGGACAACAACTTGGCTGTTCCCCTCCCCCAATTCCCCAATAAAATCTTAAAAAAAAATATATATATATATATATATGTGGGCCTTGGAGTCAGATCAGGGTTGGAATTACATGTCCCTTAAGCTGTTTGGCTTTGGTCATGTTATTTAACCTCTGAGCCTCAGTTTTTTGTTTTACTCAAATTATTATATTTGTCTTGTAGGATTATGTGAGTGTAAAATAAGAAAGTGTGTGTCAGTGGGCTTAGCATAGTACCTCAGTAAATGACAGGATCATTAACATATTTTTGAAATAAATAAATTTTTAGAATTAGTGTACAGTTGTGAACTTTAATATGGGTATACATTTGTGTAACAACTATTGGGTTTTGGGTTGTTGGAAAAGTCATGACGTATTTTTTTCTGTTTTTTTGTTGCAAAAATGCATCATGACTTTTCCAACAACCCAACATGACAATCAGGACACAGGACAGTTCTATCACTTCAAAAAAATTCCCTCATGCTGTCCTTATATATACTTATTCTCCTCCAACCCCTTTCCCATGGCAGCCCACTGCTTGGTTCTCCATAGCTAGTTTTGTCTTTTCTGGCTTGTTATAAATGGAATCATACAATACATAGCCTTTTGAGACTGGTTGAGTGAAAGATTCATCCAAGTTGAACATATCAGTAGTCACTGATTTTTAAAGACATTTTAATTTTGAAATATTAAAGTTTTTTATTGAACTATTTCTGAAAAAAAGGAAATGTGAATGAATTTTTGCTTATAGAATTGTGTTTGACTCAGGGTTTTTTGTTTGAAAGCGAAGTAAATGATACTTGTAGGGGAAAAGTACTTCCTCTGATTGATAAATTAGTGTCTGTGTATTGACTTGTTTTTCTCTGTGAAGGTGGCTGATCGTTGGTAGGGAAGGCGCCTGTTCTTAGTTTGTACAGTTGCAGTAGAGGCCTGATTTGAAAAAGGTGGCTGTTTAAACATTAGTTTCTAAAATGTGACCTGAAGGGCCTGCCGAGTGGTGCATTGGTTAAGGGCTGGCTTGGGACACCAGCTCTGAGCAGCAGGGCCCTGGTTCGGATACCACATGAGGGCCAGTGACGCTGCACCCTCTACAGCTAAGATGGTGAACAACAGCTCGACCTGGAGCTGGGCTGCCATGAGTCCCCGGCGACGGTGTGGGCTGCAGTAAGCTACCTTGAGTGGCTGGCAGCTGGCGTGAGCCGCCATGAGCGGCCGTCCAATGACCAGTGAGCGACTGCCTCACCCAGGAAGAGCACAATGATAATACCAACATGGGCCAGTGAAGCAACGTCCTCCACAACTAGACTGAAGAACAAAAAGGACAGCAACTTGTCTGTTCCCCTTCCCCGATTCCCCAGCACTGTTCCCCTCCCTCGACTCCCCAATAAAATCTTAAAAAAAAAAAGTTGTTATATCGTGAATGTGTCTAGTGGAATGTAATACCACAATGAGATGCTGTCCATCATGATCCAGTTAAACATAAGTAAATGATTCAAATTTAACAGTTCCTTTTTCTCCTTGAAAAACTGTGTGTTAACATTTCCACCATAAAACGTTATGATAATCAGTAAAGTTTTGCTTCAAGGTCTTATTCTCTTCATGTTCTTTCCTACATATTTGTATGTAAGTTGAAATGTTAAATTTTAATTTGTCATGACCCTAAGGCACTAAAGGTTCATGCCCTTTTTTTTTTTGTTATAATTGAGTTGACCCAAACAGCAAATTGTACATATTGATACTTGGAGTAAAATTTTAATGGAAATTGCCCGCTTATTAGGTGGGGGATAATATGGTCTCAGATGAGGTTTTGTTGACCACTTATTTCAAACTGTCATGTTGTTTGCCTTCCCAAAGATTTTAAAATATAGGTTAAATACATTTAAAGGGTTCTTTTTTTTTTGAAGATTTTATTGGGGGAATTGGGGAAGGGGAACAGACAAGTTGCTGTCCTTTTGTTCTTCAGTCTAGTTGTGGAGGACGTTGCTTCACTGGCCCATGTTGGTATTATTGTGCTCTTCCAGGGTGAGGCAGTCGCTCGCTGGCCATTGGATGGCTGCTCACTGTGGCTCACTGGCAGCTCACGAAAGGACTCATGCCAGCTGGAGGCCAGCCCCACTGCGGCCTATGCTGTTGCTGGTGACTCATGGCAGCCCATCTCTAGGTGGAGCTGTTGTTCACCATCTTAGCTCTAGAGGGTGCAGCGTCACTGGCTCTCATGTGGGATCTGAACGGGGGCCCTGCTGCTCAGAGCTGGCATCCCAAGCCAGCTCCTAACTTAACGCGCCACTCGGCCGGCCCCATTAAAAGGTTTTTAAATATAGCAGACCAAACTCGGATTCAGCAGGTTGGGTGAGAGATGCCTTCTGGACAGAGTGAGAAGGGAAGATGGGAAAGCACAGGCTTGACACACTGATTGCAGTTGTGCGCACAGGCACAGCAGTTTTAGGAAAGGACTTATGTGGGACTTGAGGCTCTAGAAAGCAGTTCTTGAACTAGGGGTGCCCACGTGCTCCTGGGGAAGTCTGGTGCCCTTGGGGCATACGTACCTCAGACAGCTGCCTAAGAATCGCGTGTGTGCTGAGAAAGACACCAGTGTGTTCACCTTCTCTGTCACAGCAAATGCATAGAAGGTATCAGTAAGGGTGTAGTGTATTTGCAGAATGCGATGTCGCAGTAAACAAGTTGTAAAGTTGACGGTGTCCCAATTCAGAACAGAGGAATACTCTGTTCATGGATAGGTATAGAATGTATAGAAAAAATCATTTCAATTCATTGTGGTGGACAGGGTAGTGAGATGAAGGGGTTAATGCATAAAAATAAGGTAAGTGATAACAAGGATTTGGCTTTTTTTTTTTTAAAGATTTTTATTGGGGAATTGGGGGGATGGGAACAGTGCTGGGGAATGGGGGAAAGGGGAACAGACAAGTTGCTGTCGTTTTTTTTGTTCTTCAATCTAGTTGTGGAGGATGTTGCTTCACTGGCCCAAGTTGGAACCATCATTGCGCTCTTCCCGGGTGAGGCAGATCAGTCACCGGCTTCTGGACAGCCGCTCACTGCGGCTGCTGGCCGCTCACGCTGGCTGCTGGCCACACACGGTAGCCCATGGCAATCCACTGCCACAGGGACTGCAGCTCACGCCGTCGCCGGTGACTCACGGCAGCCCAGCTCCAGGTTGAGCTGTTGTTCAGCATCTTAGCTGTGGAGGGCAGTGTCACTGGCCCTCATATGTGGGATCCGAACCGGGGCCCTCTGGCATCCCAAGCGAGTTCTTAACCATCGCACCACTCGGCCGGCCCGGATTTGGCTTTTTAAAAATGTTAATTATCAATTCAAGATGGGAAGCATATAAATGTTGTTTTTAATTTCCCTAAAGAATGTGCGAAACTAAAATGTTTCTCTGAGAAAAATATTTTGAGTAACTTGGTCGTGATAGGATGGAAAGTATTAAATTAATAAAAGGCAAAGTACCAGTGAGCTGTCAAACTCAAATTATGAATGCCATCTAAAGTAGGTTTATAAAACCAGTGTCTGCCATCACACACCTGCGTCATTTTGTATATTTCAGCACTCCTGAGTTCCTGTATGGTTCTCAGCCAAGACCATGCCTGGGATTCCCTGGGGATGTGTTAGGCGCAGTGTCCAAAGCTAAGCCTTTGGCTTTACTAAGTATCTGCCTACATTTCCTAGCTGCTGAGCTTATCTAGTTCTTTAAACATTTTCCTTTCAAATTGTCTGTTAACAGACCCAAACACCAGATCCTTCATAATTTTTATTCAAGCAGCAATACATTTAGGAGATGAAATGATTATAACAATTTCTTGACTAAAAATTTAAATACCTATTAAATAAGATTTCCCCCAATAGTGAGCATTTATTTTTGATTGTAGAACTTGCATAGCTCTTGAAATGACACTTTTCCTTTGGTCATCACTTGCTTAGAAAAACACTCGTCCCAGCTCAAACATTACCTTAGGGTCACAAAAAGTGAGAATTATTAATTTCATGGCAAATCACTGCTACACACTAAAATGACTCTTGCAAGGTTGTGACTAATTCTCCTGAAGTAAGAGTAAATACTTGTCTTTCCCACGTGGCAAGCGGCAGGTCTGAGGCACAGGTACTTGCTGTTGGGCTGTACATTATAAATTTACAGCCAGAACTTGCACTACATGCCATCTCTCAAAATGTGGAACTTTTTTGAAAAAGCACAACATATTTGCAAAATGTAACTACCATAGTCACTTGAAACTTAACCTCACTTCCAAGTAGATGTAACTGGCACAGAGTCATGCTTTCCCCACTGTCCTGTTATCAAGTTCTTGTCACTGTTCCTTAAAAAGTGGCTCACCTCTATGGTGATCAGGATGACGATCATCCACTCCAGGCGCAGTGCCCTCTTCTCCGTCAGGTGATTTCGCATCAGATCTGTTAACTCCATGCAGTGCTGAAGTTTTTCATTCATGACCTGCATTGGGAGAACACTAGAAAGTATCCCGCATTCATACTTACAACAGGATCGCATGCCTCAAAATTCTAAAGGTTTGAGATACGTATGCAGTGAAAAATCATCCCTTTAATTATTGCTCCTCAGTCTTCTCCCCAAAGGCAAATGGCCAGTGTTCCCTGTCTTGTGAATTCATTTAGACATTTTGGAGTGCATAGATCTAACTGCTAGAAATACTTTGCATACCGAAGCTCTTGAATTTGTAAGATTTGGATGAGAGATCTAAAAATAAAGCTTACGAGTTCTAGTTTTTGGTGGCTGTCCTTGGATTTTTTAGCAGTTAAGAATGGCAACGGCCTTAAGATGATAAAAACAGTGATTACCTTCTGCTAAAACTTCAAATCTCACTGTCAAAACTCCCAAACGTTAAGACAGCTGCTGCACACGCACCACTAGATGGCACTGCTTTCAGCGCCGAACTGCAGAGGTTCTGCCTGCTGATGGCGCCCTCACAAGCTGGTTGAAGGGCTCACAGAACACAGAATCTTTGAATTTAAGATTTGGATGTGACCACTGGCAAGTTTATACCTCCTTAATCTCTGCATCTGACTTCTGGAAATTGGAAAGTTGGGGAACAAATTTTTTAAACAGTGTGATTCCTCTTGATTACTTTAGGGGCTATGCAGAGGGTGCAGGTTTGGTCAGTGGAAATTTGAGACATCACAGATGCATGTTTGGGGTTTGAAACGTATAGTGCACCATGTTCATTATGATTTTGCACAGAGCATTACACAGCCTTATTAATGAGAGAGCACAGGGATCCACACTGATGGTACATTTGCCCATGTTTCTAAACTGATCACGCTGTAGTTTCTCATGTATAAATGTTTAGAACGCCTTTTTCTTCCTTACTGCCTTTTCCTATTTCTGTTGGCTGCTTGATCTTGCTTCTCGCTTCAAAACACCCAACCCTCTTCCACTTTCTTTCAACTTTGACTAAAGAACTGACGTTTTCCCCTCTACTTCTTCATCCTCCAACTTATTCCTTAGCCCTGAGAAGTTGTATATATAAGCACAACTCCCCCAAAACTTCCCAATGTCTCCTAACAGTAAATCTAACAACTTTTCTTTTAGATTCTAAACCTCAGTTAAGCATTTGACAGCACTGAGAAATGCAGGCTTCCTTTAGCTTTCCCCTCCCGAAGAACTAAGTTCTCCTTCTGACCACTATTCTCTCCGAGTTTTCTCTACCCCATCTTGCCTTGAGATGACATTTCCCGAAGTCCTGATCTTGTTCCTGCCCTCCAGCTCTGTACTCTCCTTACGTGATCTTACCAACTTTGGTTTGTGTAGGTGCTTCCTAAGCTTCAGTCATTTCCATCCCACTGTTACTATTTCTATGAAATAAGTGTGTCAACTGTACTATTTAAATTTCAAAGATTTTACTTAGAAACGTTTATTTAAAAAAAAAACTGCCAGGGCAGCCGGTTAGCTAAGGTGGTTAGAGCGCAGTGCTCATAACACTAAGGTTGCCGGTTCGATCCCCACATGGGCCATTGAGATGTGCCCTCCACAACTAGATTGAAACTACTAGACTTGGAGCTGATGGGTCCTGGAAAAACACAGTGTTCCCCAATTAAAAAACAAAACAAAAAAAACCCTGCTACAAATGGAAAACCAGTATGATGTGAAATAGTTTTGCCTACAGAAGCTGATCCTGACACCTGTGAAAGTGGGAGATAAGCTTATAACAGGGCCACTAAAACCAAACCAAGCCTTTCTCTTCCACAATAAACATGTTCCTGCTTCAATGCTTAAATGCTATTTCTGGGTCCATGTGTTACCTAAGTCCATCTCTTGTACAAGTATATGTATCTCAAACTCACCTTTTGGGAAAGACTACTGTAAACTATTCTGATGAGTCCCAAATAAAATGCTTCCCCCTAATGTCTCTGCCTGAATTTCTAACTGCCTATAAAATACCTTTTTATGGGTTTCCTGCCAGCACCTCAAAATTCAGCATTTTTCAAACTAAAGTCTTTCCCTCTTGGATTCCCTATCTCAGATGAGGTTACAGTATCTTCTCAGTCACCCAGGATAGAAACCTTTGGGCTTTAATCCCCACTCCCTACAGTAATCCTCGGCTGTAAGAGCCTTGAATATGCCCTCTGCTTATCTTGACTTAATACCTGGTAAGCCTTCATCAACTATTCATTACCTGATCAAAACTTTTTTTTTCTTTTTTAATATACTGGCATCAGAGTTCTCATCCTTAACAGGTTGGAGCATGTCACTCCCCTTCTCAAATGCGTTAAACATGTTACCATCACCTTCATAACAATTCCAGGTCCTTTAGTCCAGTCACACTTGAGATGGTGGCGTGCCCTTCATTCTCGAAGGCGCAGCCTTTGTGAAACCTTCCCAACCTCCTGCCCCTTCCCCTCTGTTCCCACAGCACTATTTTAGCACTTACTTCATTCTGCCTCACAGTCATGTCCGCCCAGAACCCTTCCCTCCTGCCCTGCTTCTTTGAGGGAGTAACTCTCTCTTTCCAACCACATGATGCTGCCAGTCAACACCGGACGGCCTCCCCACCCTTCCCCTGAAGGCCCGAGGGTAGATGGGGTTGGCACGAGACCTAGGCTTGGCCAACCACAATGCCCAGTTCCCTCCTCACATGGCTGCCCAAAGCTTAGACTCGTGTCCCAATGCTCTGTAGCTGCCAGAGTGAAATGTAAGCTTGGATATTCCCTCTCCCCACACCTTCCTCCCCAACTCAGAGAATGCCACGGAGAAGGAAAGGAGGAGGCTAAACTGGTACAAGATGCTGAGGACAGAAACGGCCCTAGGACCTGCTTGGATCTGTGCAGCAGAGTCTATTCCCACACCACACAGGAGCACAAACATGATGATAAATAAGATCATTTAAAGTGTTTTCTGCCATGTGCAAGCAAGCGGCCCCACTAACGCAGGCTTCCTCTTCTGACCCAGCTGTGGAGGCATGCATGTTACATCACACGTACGACCATGTGGAGGGTGAAGGGGGGAGGGAAGCAGGCGTGTCATCAACCGGGTACGCTGATGAGATGGGTGAGGCTGAGCGGGGCGGTCCCACCATTAGCCAAAATAAAGAACAGAGAAGGGTCAACATCTCCTGGGAGGATACAGTGAATTTCATTTTGAAATCTTAATCATTGACTAATTCTATAAATATTTATTGAGCACATACTCTATGTGAGGTTTGTGCCAAGAAATGGGGATGTATCAAGAAAGCAATTGGCCTCTGATCTTGTGCAGCCTCCATTCTTGTGGTGAGTGACACACATAATTCTAAAAAGGATGCTGTGAGCTATGACAACGACGGAGGTCTGACATTTAGCAGGCACGTGGAAGCACCTGGAAGGCACACTTTGAGGTTAGAGATATAGAGCTGAAGTTACCAGAAAAAGGTGGGAGTAGAAGACATGAAAACGTATGCCATTACTCATGGCGTGGGCAGCATGAGGGGAGAAGAACCAATGACAGAGTTGTGGAGGACAGCAGCCTGAGAAAATGGAGCAAGGGGCCCACTGTTCACTGGTTTCTGTCCCAGCTACACTGTGTAACTGCTCTGATCTTCAGTAAGCTCTTAATTTCCAAAGGAAATGACTTTACCGCCATCCTCAACTTTTTGGACTGCTTTTTCAGCACATCTCATACCTAATCACACACTTTTTTTCAAGACAGCTAGGAAAAACAAAAAGAAAAAAACAAGGAACAACTGTCTCCTGGTACCAACACCACTCTCTCTTTGTTCTTTTTTTTGCTTGTACTGGGTTGTCGGAAAAGTCATGACGCATTTTTGCAACGAACAACATAGAAAAAATACGTCATGACTTTTCCGACAACCCAATATATTGACCTAGCATCTTGCAACTGTGATAAATTCACTTATTAGCTTCAGTAGCTTCTTTGTAGATTCTTTAGGCTATTCTACATACAAGATGTTGTCTGTGAGTAAATTTAGTTTTACTTCTTCCCACAGGAGATTTTAAATCTTGGGGCTACAGAAAGAGCCATCCACAGGGACTGGTGCTGAGTCTAGCTGGCATCGCAGAGGGCTTTCTCCACGGGTCTAGGGTGCCGGGGACTGGGTCAGCATAAGATTCTTCCCACTGCTAACATGTAACAGAGGTACAAGGTCAATCCCTTTATGAAGGGACTCAATCTCAAATTGGCCCTGACACTGGAAAAAGAGTACACTCAGCACAGTACAGGTAGAGGGGCTTACACAGCCCTCTTGATCTCAGATATCCTTCTTATGCTTACATTTGATCTTAGCCATGAAACAGCTGACCGTTTGGCTGGCAAGGTATTCTTTACTAAAAGGTGTCCTCAGTTGTAGACCTGCTGTCAATAGTTCCCTCTTGAACAGCAAGGGCAGACAGATAAAAAAGGCCATCTCCCAGGTCAAAGATCAGAACATTGGACATCAACCTTGTCCAGGCCAAGTGGCACTGGAAGCTGGCAATTATGAACAACAAGTGGCACTGGAAGGTGGCGGTGCCACTGGTGGACTGAAGCTGGACATCATTAAAGTGACAGGAGTGTGAGTGTGATGTGTGTCACAGTGATTACAAAGTAGGCTTCTAAAATTTTCTCCACTTTTTTCAAGACCTGAAATCTGCGGTAGGCAGATTTCGTAAGATGCCACCCAAATAGCTCTGCTCCTGGTGGTCACACTCTTGTGTAATCCCTTCCCTTGGACTGTGGGCTGGGACTGGAGACTTGCTGCTAGCAAAAAGGATACAGCAAAAGTGACGGGATGTCACTACTGCTGTGATGAGGTTACAAGATTGCGACTCCATCTTTTTAGTTCTCTTTCTTGCTTCTCTCTCTCTCCTCTCCTCTTCTCTCTCTCTCTCTCTCTCTCTCTCTCTCTCTCTCTCTCCCTCTCTCTCTCTCTCTCTCTCTCTCTCTCTCTCTCTCTCTCTCTCTCTCTCTCTCTCTCTCTCCTGAGAAGCCTATGTGGCAAGGAACCCAGGGAGGTGTCTGGCCAAGAGCCTGAGAGGAACTGAATCTAGCCAACCAACCATATGGATCAACTAGGAAGTGAATCTTTCCCAGCTGATCCTTGAGATAACTGCAGCCTTGTGAGAGAATCGAAGGACCCAGCTAAGCGGCACCTGGATTCCTGACCCACAAAAACAGAAATAAGTGTCATTTTTAAGCCATTAAGTTTTGGAGCAATTTGTCTCACAGCAATAGCTGACTAATAGAACCACAGGAGACAGCGCCTCTGTATGAAGCTTTTAGTCTCCCCTTTTCACATCCCTGGATCTTCAGCCTGTGTACCCAGTCCACAAGCACGGAAGGCCAATGCTTTTCATGTCTGATCAGACAACTGGACCATTAAATCTGTGTCTAATTAGACATTTAAGTATCTAAAACTGTGTTGAAGAGGTCCACTGAGATTTGGTCTTACAGTAAGTAGCACGTATCATGAACATAACACTGTAGGCAATGAGGTAAACTGGAGGTATTACAATTAATTGCAGGGAATGAGAAAAGATAATCAGTACACACTAACATGAAAGACAAATCAGATGTTAGAATTATCTGACAAGGATTTAAAGTGGCCATCATAAAGATGCTTTAGAAAGCAATCATGAACATGCTTTAAACAAATGAAAAAAACAAAGTCTCAGCAAAGAAATAGAAAATATAAAGAAGAGTCATGTGGAAATTTTAGAACTGAAAAATACAATAAAATAAACTCAGTGATGGGCTCAACAGCAGAATAAAGGTAACAGGAAAATAATCAGTAAACATGACGACAGGACAATGGAAATCATGCAATTTGACCAACAGAGAAAAACCAGACTAGAAAAAAAGTGAACAGAGCCTCAAAGACTTGTGGGAGTATAAGAAAAGAATCTGACATTCATGTTATAGGATGATAGATTTTTCATCAGAAACCATGGAGCCCAGAAGAAAGTGGCATAGCATTTTTTAAGTGCTGACAGAAAAGACTGTCAACTCAGAATCCTGTATCTAGTGAAAATATACTTCAGGGATGAAGGGGAAAACCAGACATTCTCAGAGGAAGGAGAGCTGAAAGAATGTGTTTCCACAGACTTACTCTAAAAGGATGGCTAAAGAATGATCAGAAGAAAGGAAACAATAAAAGAAGAAATATTAGAACATCATGAAGAAAAAAATATATATAGGTAAATACAATAGGATTTCCTTCTCTTTTCTAAATTATGTTTGATGGTTGAAGCAAAAATTGTAACACTGATGAAGTTTTCAATGTCTGCAGAAGCATCGATAAGACAATTTTATTGTAAATGCCGGACAGTCAAGGGATGGAAAGGGAAGTGAGGTTTCTACATCTGATTTAATCTGGTAAAATGTTGAAACCAGCAGACTGTTGTTAAATTATGTATGTACAATTTAATACCTAGAGCAACCACTATATGTCTATGCAAACAGATACACTCAAAAACAATATACTAGATAAAATAAAAATGGAATTCCAAAAAATGTTTGTACTCCACAGGAAGGCAGAGATTGGTATGTACTACAGCTTGGATGGACCTCAAGGCATTATGCTCAATGAAAAACCCCATTTGAAAAGTCACATACTATATGATACGATTTATATAAAATTCTCCCAATGACAAAATTATAGGGATAGAGAGTAGATTACTCACCGCCAGGGGTTAGGGATGGTGGGGGAGGGGAAGCCAGTTTGACTCTAAAGGGGCAGCACATGGGAGGCAGCACATGTGGTGACAGCCAGTTCTGTATCTCGATCACATGGTTACACTGATCTACACGTGACAAAACGCCACAAAGCTATGCACATTGTATTAGCATCCATTCTGTCTCCTGCCCTCTTGCGTCCTGTGGTTTACATCCATCATGGCCACGTCTACCCACTCCCATCATTACCTTGATACAGATACCTCTCTTCTCAACTTTTCCTTTACATTGCTCAATGCCTGCATGACAGTTCTAACTGGATGTCTTTTTGCTACTCTACTCTCAGCATATCTTAAATTTAGCTCCTCACCCCCACCTGTTCCCACTTCTCTGTTTTGCCATCTTTCTACCCGCCACCCTCAGGCAAACACCTTTCCCTCCCCCTAGCCTCCCATTGCCAAGTACTTGATTTGTTCTAGAGGATTCTTTCTTAAATTCATTTCTGTTCTGTCACCATTACAGTTCCAGACCCCATGAACTCTTGTTTATTTTTTATTTTATTTTTTTTTATTAGCTGAGCCATCCTGCTACCTGTTGGCAGCTCAGCGGCTGCTCAGCGGCTGCTCAGCTCGGGCTGGACTCGAACCGCTGTTGCTCAGAGCTCAAACTCTTGAGCGAGCTCTTAACCAACTGAGCCACTCGGCC
>NW_017731391.1:1067172-1073418 GCF_001890085.2 Hipposideros armiger | reverse complement strand
AAAAGGACAGCAACTTGTCTGTTTCCCTTCCCCCAATTCCCCAGCACTGTTCCCATCCCCCCAATTCCCCAATAAAATCTTTAAAAAAAAAAAAAAAAGGAAGTCAAGTAAGATATTTCTCCAAATACATTTCTGAATTTAAAATTTCAGTTACACAAATTTTAGGCAACAACAAGTGTTTCTCTCGCCGTAATAGTGCAAAATACATACCTTAACTCTACGAGTAATGCTTAGGAACTGACAAGTTTTATCATAAAGTTCTTCCAGGTTTTCTCTGTCCCAGTAGAAATCAGGAGTAATCAAGAAGTCTGAACTCAAGTTTATACGGTGTCTTAAAAAAAGGAAAATCATAACTTTAATTCTATCTTGAATTAAAAATCATGGTCTCTTATATTTTTATTTACATGGTGTTTTAGGACAATGTTTTTTAATGCTGACCTTTTGAGAAACAGAACTAAGACAGTAATACTTTTGAGAAACAGAACTAAAAAATTTGTAAGAATTAAAAAATTTGCAACCAAATTAATTCAATCTTTAATATTAACGTTATTTATGAAGTAGTTTAAAAACAAAATGAGAGTTTTTTTTTCCTATTTCTAAACTTTTTTTATTAACATTTTTTACAATATACACAAACATATTTTCTTGTGGACAGGTAACGACATGGCTCAAAAATAAAAAGGTAAAAATTGACCAATCTTATTGTCGTGTTCCTGTGAGACTGGGGCTGGGGAAGGCGAGGAGTGGTGGCGAAGGGTGAAGAAATACAAGAGCCAAGTACTGAGTTTATGCGGGCCAGGGGTCTCAAGCCTCTGTGGACTGGGCCCCGAATGAGGCGGGTGCAAAGCATTTATTCTCCGCTGCCACAAAAAGTAAATGTGGAGATCCCATCCCAGTTTGTTGATTCGATGTGTCTGACAACTGCTTCATCGGAAACTCCTGTTCAAACACAAGCTGTGTTTTCACACATACATATGATCCTTATGGATGGAGTCAGCATTGAGACCATCAGATAAGGACGCTTTCCCCAGATTATTCCCTCGGGTCTCAGCGTTCCGAGACACTTCCTATGACTTCAGGGATCAGTGCGCAGGAGCATTCCAGTCGGCAGCTGCAAGGTGACATCTTATTCCTATTCTTAATCCCATTTTCCCCTTTCTCCCACCCCCTATAGGTAACCAACGTTAGTTTTCTCTGTATCCTTCCGGTGTTTATGCAAATGCTGGATAAGCAAATAGATACACATATAAACACACACTCACATAACTTTCTCATTTTGTATCTTGTTTTGTAAATAAGAGGTCTAAGCTTACTTTTAAGTGAACACTTACGTTGTAGAAGTAACATATAAATAGCTGTTCACTATATAAAAAAAATACCCTAGAGTGGGTTTAAGAAAACAGTGGTGGGCCCTCTTACCCTAACACATAACTCAAATCCTTTAGGCCCTGCCAACACTTTGCTGTATCCTTCCAGATCTTTTTCGGTGCAAACATGAGTGTGTATACATTCTTGTGGGTGCAGTATGTACACATATCAAGATAAATATGAATACTAACTTGTTTGCTTTCACAAGTGCGATCATACCATATATAATTTAGGTTTATTTTCTCACCTCATATAACGTGCCATGTTTCCATTCATAGATTTACCACATTTCTTTTAATAACATAAGCATTTTTATTGTAAAGAGAAGAAAACTTAAGAACAGTAAGACTGCAGAGATTATTCACAAACCTAAGTATATTCAGTCCTAACTTCTGAGTTTTGGTATTATGATTTGCTGTATGAAATTCTGCTTATATTGCCAAGACAGAGGAGAGAAGAATCTCTCGACCCCACTTCTTAGAGAACTCAAGGCTTTAGATACGCTTTGGGGTGCTCCAGACAAAGGGGGTTTTAATTTTTGTTGGTACTCTGGATCGGGGCCTCTGAGCTATGAGGAATGCACAGATGATGAAACACTGGGCCACTTCTCTCCAGGCCCAGTATCTAAGCAGAACGTGGAAAAACAACTCTTAGGTAAACTACTTACAATGAACTCTAGTAACTCATCCCATAGACTGGAGGGGACGAAACACTGAACTTGGCTGCCTAGTGAGAATAACGCCAAGATTCAAGATTTTCATTCCATAAATCCTGGAAAATTACAAGAATAAAGTAACGCTTATTTAAAATGATGCACAGCTATCTTTCATCAATTTTAAGACACAGTTCTTCCCATTTTACCACCTCCAAAAATGGGAGGCATGTTTAAAACTGATGCTATCTTACAGGTGGCAGTTGGGACTTAGTTGTCATTGCTTTAAACAATTTATTTCCCTTATGCTTTCCTTTTTATGTATGCCCCAGAGGGAATGTGACAGAATCTACACTCGAATAAGACTAAAAAAGCTATTTTGGCAAGTGCGAAAAGCAAATTCTCGGATCAAAAAAGCATTGTATCATGGTTTAACTGGGAGCATATTTCCTCTCCTGTGGCATCTTATGGTGTCTCTGTCAATGAAATACGGACATAACTTTTCTGTAGTAATTAGGTCTATTTAGCATTATGATGCAGTGATATATTTTTACTGAAAATTCCCATTACCCAAATTCTAGAATGTGTCTTTCTACCTTCAAAGGACACTGACTATGCTCCCTGATGTAGGTTTAATGTATTGGGTTGTCGGAAAAGTCATGATGCATTTTTGCAATGACAAACATAGAAAAAATACGTCATGACTTTTCCGACAACCCAATAGATTATGATCTCTTTTGCACGTGCAGAGTTTCTCCCAGTATAGTCCTAATACAGCCCAATTGCTTGTAACGGGTAAGAGTTCTGCTTATAGAGAATGGAACCAACACAGCTGCAAGCCCCATAAAGGTACAGATGTTGGCTCTTTACTACAGAAATACAGAAAGGTTTTCTTAAGATCATTAAATATATCAAATATATTATATTACAGAGGAAATTTTACCTTAGGGCAAACAGTTCACCCATTTTCTGCATAACTTCTTCATGAGATAGTTTCACTTTCTTCCCAGCTTTTAAAGCCTATTTTGGAGTGAAAGAAAATACATACATACATACATACACACACACATTCATATATCCAATAAGTAATACAACCATAAAGCGAATTCTGAAGCAGCATAATTTTAATGTGATGCAAATGATATATCTTGGATGACTGTCTCCCAGTCATCTCACTCTGAGATAATCAATCTTATTAGGTAGAAATTTTATATTCCCTTTTTTCATTTCCCTTCTCACCAGCATTTTCTATGATGTATATTCCCAATCTCTTATTGAAAATTCAGGACCTCTTCCCTGAGTATAATTAGATTATTCTTACACAGTAAAAAAAAAATATTTACAGTAAACACGATTTTTAATGTATTTTCAAATTTTGATATAACCTTATAGGTATTTTTCATGCCACTATTTTTCTTATAATTTAGGAAAATACTTTTTCTTTAATCAAGAAAAGTGCTCATAATTTCCTTCCTTAAAGAGGAAACACTTCACTTTTTTTCTTTAATTCAGTTATTAAAAATATTGCACTATCAGAGGGGCCGGCTGAGTGGCTCAGTTGCTTAAGCGCTCGCTCGAGTCTGAGCTCTGAGCGACAGCAGTTTGATGCCCGGCCTGAGCTGAGCTGCCGCTGAGCTGCCAACAGGTGGCAGGATGGCTCAGCTAAAAAAAAAAAAAAAAATTGCACCATCAGAGGAAAGTAATTTGAATTTTAAGTTTTAAAAAGTAAAAAAAAAAGTTTATTTCATCATTTTATATGTAACAGGGGGATTCCTTTTTTCACTTAAATTCAGTATACTTAGTGCTTATTATTTCTTTATTGTACTCCTAAATATATTATTATAGTGGGGAATTTGTATTTTTCCCAAATAGCAATCAGTCCTTGAAAAGAAGCATAAAATTGGTATAATTACCTCTGGAATTGACTGAATAGATTCAACAAATTTATCCAGTGATGCCTCCCAAATAGCCAGTTTCACTGGGGAAAAAAGTTCACAATGGAACATTTCTTTATCACCATGTTCATGTTTACACAAAATGCATTATTGCACAGTACCTGCACTGCCATTTCAACAATACTTTAAGAAGCAAATGTGTTAAAAATTTGGAACTGAAATTTAGAAATAGTTCATTATCATACAGGACAGCACTACAGTGGAAAAAGAAGAAATGAAGTCGATTTCGAAGCCCTGTTGGTAGAATTCATGATTTGCTAATATTGCACCTTGGAAACCCAGGCAGGGTGAGGAGCACCCTGGACTGAAGGCTGGCTCGTAGGCGGTGCAGGAGCCTGGCTCTCCCATCTTCCCTCCCACTCCTCAGGGCTGAGTGCAGCTCAGAAGCCCCTGAGCCTCCAAGACTGTGGTGTGGACGGGCCACAGCAGCAGCAGGCTGGTGTGGACTGATGGCCAACAAATTCATAGAGAACGTCTACAGTTTTATACAGGTGCCTGGATCTTTCAGAAAAAACCTAGAGACACTGTGACTCTCTCCCATTTCTGTGAAAAACTAGAGTGTATTTTTCTACACAGAGACTTGTGCCAATCACACAGGGTTGGGCTTGCTCTGCCTGGATTAAAGACAACCTAAGCATGATCACCACATAGAAGGAGGGGAAAACAAAGGTTAATAATAATAATGAGATAAAAAATAGTTTTGGATAGGGGAGGCTTTATTAATATAATTAATAAGAACGAGTAGCTTTAGCCCAGATGATTTATTTTATACGCTATACTTTTTCTCTTGGAGGGAAAATAAAAAAGAAAAGGAATGTAAAACTTTGCTGTGTATTCTGTGAAAACATGTCAAAATCTTTACTTAACATTTAAACTTCCCTTGATGAAGTGAAAACCATGGAAAACTTTCTCGGATGAGTAGTGACTTACCTGAAAGGCAGAGAGCATTTGAGAAAGCAAATTTCTCTAGAATGGCATCATCTAAATCCAGCTCTGAATTTAACCTGATTTCCCCTCTGTGAAGTTTTGACTGTCCCCTGTGAAAAGGGAAAAAAAAAAGTATTTTCTAAATCTTGAAAAGCACTTTAATTTTTTTCTTTTAAAAAATGTCACGTTAACCAGAAACTAATATAAAAATTTTTTTAATTAAAACAAGTTAAAGGAAAAGAACAGAACATTAAAGTAATTGACAAACACATATACACACACACAAAATAAAAATGCCACCTTATAATCTTTCTAGGTCATTTTGGAAATTTGTATCTACAGTCTATTATAATTGTTTTATATACCCTTTGATCCATGTCTAAAAACTTATCCTAAAGAAATAAAAAATGCAAGTAATTTCATGTCTATAAATTTATCCTAAAGAAATAAAAGATTGAAAGAAAAAATTGTGTCCAAACAACTTTTTATGGACAAATGTTTCATACTAAAAAAATTGGAAAGAAACTAAATGAACAATTGAACAGTTCATTTATAGCAATTCCATACAGCAAAAATGAAAAGGCAAGTTTTTCGAAGGATATTTAATGGAAAGAGAAAAAAGAATCACAATATGTTGCTAAGTGAAAAAATGTTGAAAACTATATACACCGTGTAATCTAAAATCACAGGGGTATGGTGGGGGTGGGGAGGGAGATGGGAAGCTACGAAAAACTAAGGTATATGTACAGAGAACTCTGGAAGGAACTGGGGAGACAGGGAAAAGGATGGAATTTGGGAATATAAACACCACAAGCAAATGGGAGAAGTACAGGGTAAGCGTCCCCAAAAGGCGTGAGGCAAGAAGAGAGACGGACAAAGCAGGGTGGACAAGGAGGCCTAATGGGAGGGCAGAGAGGCAGAACCTGCTCTGATAACCTCAGGTGGAGGGAAAAAAGGAGAGACAAAAAAGAGAACAGCATTGACAAGACACTGTTTTTTCTTTATTGTGAAATAAAATTTTTAAAATTAGTTTCAGCTGCACAACACAATGCAATAGTTATACTTTTTACCCCTCAAAGTGACAACCCCCCTCCCTGAATCTGCCGTCCCACTTCCCCCCCATATCATACACATCTATTACAGTTCCCTTGACTCCACACTATACTCTACATCCCATGACTATATATACATATATTCAATTATAGTTGACTTAACAATATTATACAACATCAGCTACAAATACCATAGGATCTCACTTATATGTAGAATCTAAAAAACTGAATGAACGAGCAAAGTAAACAGAAATAGTCTCAGAGATATAGAGGAAAAACTGATGGCTGCTAG
>NW_017731391.1:1013527-1066272 GCF_001890085.2 Hipposideros armiger | reverse complement strand
AAGAGCGAGAGAACCTAGTGAGTAACAGTTTGATCTGGAAGGACAGCACGAAAGAGGAATTTATGGGAACGATAACCACAAGACCAAGTGCTTAATAATTAATGAAATTCTATTAGCGCCTCATCTGTTGTATCTTCCAGGGTCACATCCTCGCTTTCCACTGCAGTCGCTGCAGTCACCATGCTGGGCCCAGGCCCTCACTCACTTAGCCAGGAGCCCTTGGGCGACATGGGACATCTCTGTCTCCTCTGAAAGTTAGTTGCAATTACAGGGTTTTTGTCAGGATTCAATGAAATGATGGGTGAAAAGCAGTCAGAACAGCGCCTGACACAGGTGAGGAAGTAATTTTGTTGGCTGTAATTACTTAGCTCAGATCCCATCTAGTCTTTCCACAGCTAGTGTTTCTTCCAAATGTTCCTAAAGCTCGCCTTTCATCACTTTCTTTTTTCACACAGAGACTTTTTCCTATTCCACTAGACACGTAACTCGGTGAGGAGAGACCTTCCAGTCTTCTTCCTGCTGCCCTCTCTTTCTGCCCTAACATCTCTTCATTTCTCCCTTGCAGAGGCAAGAATCCGCTAGCAGGAGTCCCCTACCTGAGAATAGTGTGTCAGGACCCCACTTCTTACAAGCACCCCATTTCTACAGGTGGTTCTCTTGGACCACCCCATCATTATATTTCCTTGTTAAACCCATAATCAAGAGGGAAAAAATGGGTTTACTTAAGAGAACTTTACTAGACCAATCTGACAGGTTCATTCTGATAAAGGCATACTATTTTACTGATTTAGGCTGCTTAGGAGACTTACCACTTTGGGGTTATACTATCTGTTTTAATTTATGGGTAGCCTGAGAAGGCAAAAACAATAACGTCTATCCACTTCTATTTATGGTATTGTTTAGGTTTTGTTTTTATACCAATAACTTTTTTCTTAAAATTAGTCTCCAAATTTATAAGTCATTTATCCCCTCTACTGTTTTACCTCGTTATTCCACGTGCCCCTTTGGTAAATTTGATAAAACGTTGCTTACTCTGTTTTTACATAGGTAAGCTCTTCATTTTCCCAGTGTACCAATGCAATTTCATAGGGCTGAATTTCATGTTTTTCTAGAACTTGCATCACTTGCTTCATCTAGAAGAAAAGGAAGATTAACCTGATAGTGCACCTGACTCCTTCGCACAGAAGTATGTTACAGTGTCAATACATTTTCATTACATTTGATGACATTTCTTCTGTTAAGTTTTTAAGAAGAGAGCAATTTGATTGTGATATTAAACTCATCAGAAAGATATACTCATTTGTCTTTACATTTGTAAAACACAGGTGAGCATAAAGAAGAAAATAAAAATTATCATTATCCCACAACCCAAAGAAAACCACTAGTAAAATTATGGTTTGTACTCCTTAAATCTTTTTTAAAATGTAAAAGTAACATACTTCAAAAAATTTAAACAACACAAAGGTGTAAAAAGCAACAATCTCTCTGCTCTCCTGAACTCCTTCCCCGCAAAGGTAACCATTAAACGTGGCGCACGGCCTTCCAGAATTTTTTCTGTGTATGTTCATTTATTTTGCTTATTATATGAAATGGGATCATACTGTGCATACGAACATTTTTAGATAACTTTTTAGATGAAGAATTGCTGAGTTAAATATAAAGCTTTGATGTGTATTATCAAAATGCCTCTAAAAAGGTTGTGTTAAACACATCCAGATTGGGATACTGAAGAAATGATTTCCTGTGAGTGATAAAGTTATAGAAAACTGATCTAAAAATAAGACTCAGAGCAGCCAGCTTCCCGTGAACTGTGTGTACATGATTCATTTGGTAGATTATCATGTAAGAAATATACTTCTTTCCATCTGCAGTGTAACCAGGACTGTTCTGATTTTCCACAAATTTGTGTATGCACAGAGAACGGAAAACGTAGGAAATTAAAATTAGAAGATGAAGCTGCTAGGATAAATATCATCTAATACAGAGCAAATAAGTTGTGTATTATCTGTTAATTTTTCTTCTAATGGCTCAGATTATTGAGTGCTAGTTAACAATTTATTCTGAGGAAACCAAATTTTTACACTTTATTTATACTTACAGTTTTGTCTTTCACATTCCAGAACACAGCAGCTCCTTCCCTGATTTAAAAGAATAAAAGAATCAACTAAGTTAACAGTAGAATACATTCTTTAAGGCTATTCATAAAGCTTTGTTTAGATAACTTCTAGAATGTATCCAGAATGCAATTAAAAAATATACGATGTATTATTGACTGAACATTATAGTTCCCAGATGGATTTGCCAAAATAAGAGGTACTTGAACTCTTGATAAAACCTGACTTCTCCAAAATTCAAGGTTTGCAGAACAAATAATTACTGTAATACTATGTAACTATATCATGTATCTATACTGTTTCATACCTGGTTCAATTCTGATGTACAGAAATCAGAATAAGGACTTTTTTTTTTTTCAGATTTTATTGGGGAATCGGGGAAGGGGAACAGACACGTAGACAAATTGCTGTTTTGTTCTTCAGTCTAGTTGTGGAGGACGTCGCTTCACTGGCCCATGTTGGTATTATCATTGCGCTCTTCCTGGGTGAGGCAATAGGTCGCCGGTCATTGGTCGGCCGCTCACAGCGGCTCCTGGTAGCTCACACCAGCTGCCAGCCACTCACGTAGCTTACGGCAACCCACTGCAGTCCTGCTGCAGCCTATGCCGTCGCCGGCAACTCACAGTGGCTCAGCTCCAGGTTGAGCTGTTGTTCACCATCTTAGCTGTAGAGGGCGAGCGTCACTGGCCCTCAATGTGGGATCTGAACTGCAACCCTGCTGCTCAGAGCTGGTGCTCCCAAGCGAGTTCTTAACCAGCTGAGCCACTCGGCCGGCCCAATAAGGACATTTTTGAGGTCTATCTTAGCTCTCACTAGGCAGATCCTGCTGCAGAAGAACAAAGGGTCATGCTTTTAATAATTGTGGAATACAGAGAGCGAGATGAATTAAAGCCTCTGATGGCTAAAGGCACCTATAGGATGAAGCCACCCATCTTTACGATGCTAACGGCACAATTACAGTGAAGCCACAGGAGGCCCTGTGAATCCACGTCTGGCTTTGATAGAACTTACGGCCTAAAAACTATAAAGGAACTTATTTTGATTTTTGAAGTTTGATGTGTTGAGCTGTTTCAGGTAGTAAATAAAAATGGGGTATGGCTCTGGGTTATTGCACTGGAGGAAGGAAAGGTAGAAATGAAAGAAAAGTGAAAATATGTTGGCCCCATACCAGTCTTCAGACACTTCTTAAGCAATGTGCTTAGTATTAATATATATGTGAGTCTGTGCTTAGCATCTGAGCTACAAAGATGAGTATGTCTAGTTCCTATCCTCAAGGAACTCCCAATCTAGAAAAGACCATTGATACCTGGACCACCAATTACAATACAGTGTGATCAGTGCTATAACAGAATTATGCAGAATATACTTGGATGTACACGGGAGGGGCACAGTTCCTAAAGGACCAGCAGAGCTGGTCAAAGGAGAGAACGGGAGGCAACACGGCCGAGGGCACAGCCTGGGCTCAGAGAGAAGGCGGGAGGGACAGGGCTACATCCCAGAACAAACAGCCAGGAGTGTGAATGGCTGTGGATGGGGGGAAGTAGAGGGCAATCAGATTAGCGGCAGGGAGAGGCCAACCCCGCAAGGAACTTGGTGCTGTGATGAAGAGTTTGGTCAAATTCCACAGAATTTTAAGCACGAGAGTACAGTGATCAGAATTACCCATTGGAAAATTATCCTGCCTATAATACATGAACAGACTAGTGGTGGGGTGAGAAGACAGGCAAGAGACCAGGTAGCAAACTGTTGCAATAGGCCAGCATAGGGTCTCAGGATATGGATTTGAGAGACGTTTAAAGCTACAGTCAGAGGATTAGTTCAGGGTACTGCTTCTAGGCAGACAGGTCTCAGGAACTGTGCGCCCTCCGTCTAGAGCTGGGCTGTGCAGTATGGCGCTCAGAAGCTTCGTGCGGCTACTGAGCACTTGGAATAAGTCTGGTCCAAACAGAGAGGGGCTTTGCTAAGTGTAAAACACACAGCAGGTTTCCAAGGCTTAGTATGAAAAGAAGAATGTAAAATCTCATTAACTATTGACTGATTACATGTGGAAATGATACTATTTTAGATATGTTGTGTTAAATAAAATACACTATAAAGTTTAGCTTCAGGCAATATTTATTATTAGTGTTGTTCAAAATTAAACTCATCTTTTTTTAACTTTAAAAAATTTTGTGGCTGTTGGAAAACATATCACTGCATATGAGGCATGCATTTGTGGCTTGCACTCAATTTCCAATGGATGGCACTGACCTAGGGGACTTCAGAAATCCAAACTCCTCACTTGAGGCAAAGGGGACGCTATTCTACTTGGACTAAATGTTGAACTCTGGATTCTCTCCAAAGCAACATCAAAAGCAAGGTGAGGTGTCGACAGGAACAACAATATAGCTTCCAGTTATCATCAACTACAAGGAGGACAAAGACCAGAAACACTTTATCAAAATTTGCATTCTTACGGATGTTCCATTTGTTTGTTCTGCCACTTATTAGTCCTACGACTGTGGGTAATTCACGCAATCCCTCAGACCCTCAGTTTCCTCAGCTGCAAAAGGGGAGTAACAGGCCGTCTTAGGCATTGTGAGGATAACATGAAATTACTCTACGTGGTTTTTATTATTGTGACCCTTCCCCTCAGCTACTCTGTAGTATTTGATATTAAAACAAGCTTTAAATAAAAGAATGTGAGTCAGGGTTCCGGTCTGAAGTCTCTGGACAGGTAAAGTGGGCTTAAACTTTAGCTAAAGAGCTCCAGAGGGAGAAGGAAGAAAAGGAAGATAGCAGGGCAGGTGGCACAAGCCCGGGAAGGGGCATTGAAGACAAGAGGGAAATAGGATTCTCTACATACACTTCGCAAATGTAAACCCAGATTTACAAATAGAGACAAGCCAGGGGAAGGTTATTTACTGGTTTTAAAAATCCTTCATTTTATAAGAGGACTTACCAGAAGATTCCTAAAACTGACAAACCCTCCTAGGTAAAATAAGAATCGAAAGATAAATTTAAATCACAAATTTTGAGCACATTTCCTGCTGACAGAGGGGGTAGACCTGCAACTTTAAAGACCACATGACCTGACCGCAAGCCCCCATCGCCCAGTGGGGTTTCTTGTTTGTCTTACCTGAAGAAGAATATTGTTCCAGGATCCCCTTCTTTTGCAGAATTTTTGACACCCATCACCAAAATATTTGCTGCATCTGTGATTTAAAATAAATGACTAAAAACCTATGTCACGAGGTGACACAAGGTGTAAGAATCACCTATATACTTTTAACCAAGAACTTACGATCATTTCTCCATATACCATTAAGCACTCTATAACACACTGTCCATCTTTCTAAGGTTTCTGAAAGTATTTAGTATATGAAGATGAAAGGATCATATGAAATTATTTCACAAAACATTCAACAACTGTGATATTATTCTGCTATTTGAAACTGTTCATTCACACCCATTTTGATTCAGTAATCTCTATCCTGGTTAATAATTATTAAAGTGTTAGTTTCAATACAACTATGGCTCAAGAAGTAAACTTCTTTCTACAAAATTAAAATAAAATTTGAAGAACCATTAACAATAAAATACAATTTTATTATTGTAACTAATAAAATACAATTTTCTTTATAATTTTATATGTTAATATAATTCTCATAGTACTAATAATATAATTCTCAAACTACTAATTCTGCAGAATTTTAAATCACATTGTGTAAATTTTGAATAGAAAATATACACAAATAAAGATATTGACCATTTCAAAACATATCTGATTTCAAAGTTAATTATGAAAACTACCACAGTAGTCATCTGTATCATTTAAACATTTTAACCTTTTAAATATTATCAAATATATATTAATATAATCAATAAGTTGCTTTATATACTAGTATAGTGACATTTGTTATAAGTATATAAATGTTCTATAATATAAATAATAAATAATATATTAATATATTAATAAATATACTAATAGTAATACATAAAAAGTTATATGTAATTTCCTAACCTAAAATTAGGATCTTCACAGTTTCAGAATTCCTGGTACAGGTTGGGGGATGAGGGGCTCAAATAGAAACCAAATCCTAAAAAACCTTTTTTTGAGTGAAATCTAACTTTCCCAAGTGCTATATATCCTACGAGGGCCAAGTTCACCTATGTAGCCAAGAGCAACATAGAGGAAACGGAAGACTCAGGCCAGTGACACTGGTAAGAAGCCCCCAAGTATGCGGTGTACAGGCCGCCCTGCCCGACAGCCAAGGACACCCCTGGGCAATTTTTCATCTTAGGGGCCCTGGACATAGCTCTGTTTTTCTAACTCAATTATGTTTGTTTCTGCCATCAAATAGCACAAATAGTCTGTTCAGATCATCAAGGCTGAAAAAGCATAATGACATTTCCACTATTTCTTATGGGGTCAATTGCTCTTAAGAATTTTTTCTATAGCCAAGAGGTTTTCAACCTGCTATTTTTGCTACTTTGAGGTAAATTCATGAATTTCCACCAAAATGTTCCAAGTTACTTATTTTTAAATATAAAGCAGGTTGTTTTTTCCAAGAATCCTTCCTGATACTATTCTAATACTCTCGGTTCATTTTAATTCTCTTTATAATATTGTGTTTACCTTTTAACTAATTTTGTGAATTTTAAAGTATTGGATTATACTGGTTAATTTTTCTTCAAAGGCTCTCCTCACCATTTTGATCAATTTCCGGGTTCTTCTGTTAATAGTTTTTAATCTGATAGAAAAGAAATGTCATGGCCTTTGATTATCCCAGGTAATACTGATGCTATAAAGCTTAATAGACCTTAATGACTGTAATCTGAAACCTGAGTTCTCTGCAGATACATTTTAATTTTTTATCTTTGTATGTCATTTGTATGAAGAGATTCAAAGCCACTGTTTTGATGCAATCCTTTAAATAGAAAATGAAACTTAAGCAAATGCATATTTAAGAACGTATCTCAGGAAAACTGTTTTCTTAGTACATTTTAACATACTTGGCCCCAGGTTCAAGATGTACCTCTAGGCAAGCTTGTTACTTCCACATATCCACGAGAGGCCAGATCTTGAGACAGATTTCCAAGATGATATTCATCTGCAGTTGCAAATGCTGTGCAGTGCATCAGGTCCTGTTTCAGCGAGATTAGCATGACATGGGTTAGCAAGGGGCTAAGTGTCTGCAATGGTTGCTGTCACCTTACAGGACTCCATCTTGCAAAGCTAGCACTCGGGAGCGTTTTCTTCATACATCTCAAAGACTCATCCAAGGGGTATGTCAAGGATGAGGAGAAAGAAGCAACAGGAAGACAGATTTCAGCAGAATCTATGAAAGAACTTTCTCCTGCTAGCCAGAAATACACAATGGACCATCAGGGGAGCTGCTCCCCAACTGGTAGTATTTCAAGCACAGACTGAGCAAATGAGGGAGAATTAAAGCATCATATGGGTGCCCGGAAGAAATGCTATTTAAAAAGTCTCTCCAACCCTGAGTTTCCATGACTCTTTTTCACAGCAACGTTATTATTTGACAGCTTGTCACTAGCCTTGTACAGGCAGAGATCACTATAAATCTACAAAGGAATTACAGAACTATTACTCTGGTTAATATTAAACGAAAAGTTCTGTAAATCTGAGAATGCATCCAGGTTTGGTTAGTGCTTTTGTTCTTGCACTGTGTCTTGTCTGTGTATACAGGTAAACATTCATGGTTTGTGTCTCTACAGCACACACATATGGAAACACGGCACCACACAGTGTTTTTGTCCAACTGTAAGTCACACACACACACACACACACACACACACACACACACACACACATCCGATTAGTGAGTCCTGATATCAGCTTGGTGGGCCCAAATCAGCTTTAAAAAAACAGAAAAAATACTAATGAAAATAAAATAGAAAATATTAGAATACATTATTCACAATAAGGTTAAATTTTTATGATGTGTTCTATCACTTAGATACATGTAAGTATGTACACAGAGTCCACAGAGTCGGTATGGATGTATAATACAAAATACATTTCTCACTTCAGGATGGGGTCAATAAAGTTCAAAAGCTATCAGCACAGGCGCTGAGAGCTCAGGCAGAGAATTTGATTAATTTAAAAAATCAGAATAAGAATAATGCCTACTTTATAGGATTGTTGTGAAGTTTAAATAAGCCGATCAATGTCATCTGCTCAGAACCACGACAGGCACAAACGTTCAACATTTTGTAGGTTATTATTGGGCATAAAGATATGTTTAAACCATCAAAATTTATGGGAAATGAAAATGCTTATCAAGCAACTACATCTGAATTTTCACATGTTCATAATGTTTTTAATATTTACTCATCAGAATATTAGTGATCTATTATCTTTTGATACACATGGTGCTTTGGTCCTCATTGGTCAGAGGAGGTTTATGAGTCATTTATTCCTGGGCTTTATTAACTCATCTCAGCTCCTTTTAAATTCTTTCCCTTTCCGTTCCACTACTCCTAGTATGAAATTTAAGAAAAGTAGTATATTAGTTCCTTCCTTCCTCCTACTTGTCACTCTTTGCCCTTTCTCAAGAAATGGCCTAACCGTTTTGTCTTTTCCTTCAATCTGTTACACAGTTCTAGTGTGTCGTTTAAAAAGTAGTAGAGAAATTAACAGAGGACCCAAGGATACTCATAAACTGAAAAACCTAAAAGCAATAAAATATCTACTCATACACAAAATAGTTTTAATTGAATTAGAAAAAAAATAGAAGCCAGGGCCGGCCGAGTGGCTCAGTTGGTTAAGAGCTCGCTCAAGAGTGTGAGCTCTGAGCAACAGCGGTTCGAGTCCCGGCCCAAGCTGAGCAGCTGCTGAGCTGCCAACAGGTGGCAGGATGGCTCACCTAAAAAAAAAAAGGCGCCAGACAAAGCTGAAGCTGTTGTTGACTATGAGGCTGAATGGACGTAGCACCCTCCTTTTCCAGCTACCTGATAAGCTGAGTCCCATGGTCACATGAAGGCAGGAACACAAAACATGATCCATGCAGCCAAAGTACAGATAGTTTACTAGCTAGTTACTGGAGTAAAAGAATCAGTCTGCTTATGGTTTAGAACTGCTAGCACTATGTTCTTTTAAGGCTCCACGGAATTAAAAAGAGCTGACAGGATATGAGACTAAGCTGGATAAAAGAAAGGAATCCTGGTTAGAGGTATCAGGTAAGGCCAGGGTAGGCAGGCCCGACTTTGGGAAACTGCACAAATTTATTGAAGCTTGCTAAAGCAAAAATCACAGTATATTAGACTGGATGTCAGAATTCCGTGACTGCTACAGCTGACATGCTTAGTTTGGGCCAGAGTGGGAAGAGCAGGAGGCACAAAGAAGATAGGAAATAAGGAGAAGGTCAAGAGCTAGTTTAGTGGAGGACCCCATTACTGTACTGGAAATGGCAGAGCCCAACTGTCTCTAGAATCAGAATGGTGGACTGACTGCCCAGAGAACTACTCAACTCAGGAGGCGACTCACGCAGTACTTTCAAGATCTGAATTAACTATCCACAATCAACCGCGATTTCACACAAAATCCAAATTTCCACCATCTTTTGCTCAAGAGGAAGATCTGGCACAATTGACGAGGGCTGAGGGAGGGGCGCTGGTTCTCTGGCCCACGCAGCCCCTCCCACTCCCTGCTGTCTCATGCCTGCTTCACCACCATTTATGTTACTGACCAGGCCCATCTGTGCTGAAAATTTATACTATTTTGCGCTCTCAAAAACGGGGAAAGGCAAGGCATTTAATCACTATTTCCATGAGAAAATTTATTCTGAGCTCCAAATAGTCAGATTATAAATAAAATTTAAAATGCAAGCTGTTTTTCCTTAGCCATTCCAAGGATCTTCTCTGCAGATTCTCTGAAGAATGTCACATTTCCTCTTTCACCATGTCTTATTTAGTTTGGCTCAATGTTCTAGCCAATGTCACATAGCTTATATGGCTTGCCACACTACTTTCTATCTCCTCCTTAAACATTTTGGATCTGAGTCTCTGTTTAAGTTATAGCTTCTTCTATTAATAAATGATTCACAAAGTTTTTCAGTTTGACTCGGTAGACATATCTTTTTTTGGTTTTATTTCCTTTGTGTTTAAATTCCAAGGCTGTATTTAAATCCATTTGGTAAAGGGAAAAAGGACCATGAAGTGTCTTGTCTGCATTTTATTCCCTATTAATTAAAGGTGTTACTTTGAGAGAGACTTTCATTTTCATGTATTTTTTTCTGCATTTTTATAATGAATCATTATTTATTAAGCATTTTACACACACACACACACACACACACACACACACACACACACACACACACCAAATTTCAGGTTTTAAAATGGGTTTCAACAACTTGTTCTTAAATAAATTGTCAAACCAGCCTAAAATAGTTACTGGATTTAAGACCTAAATTTAGGCCTTTCTATTTTAAAATGTTAAAAATAAAACAAAACAACCCAAAGCCAAGAAAACCAATGCATTTCAGTATGTGTTTTTCGGGCCACAGAGAACATGTTCCAGCAGATGGGGCTAGAAATCTCTGTATGATTCTTGTTTTAGAGCATTGCACACTCGGATGGAACACTTGTCTTAAAAGAGAAAGTTTATTTTCATTCACATTCTATTACTGAAGAATGTTAATGCATTACAGCAATGTTGCTTCTAAATTACTAAGGGAAAAAATGCATGTTGATCCTGTTTCGCAGATTGTAGGTGCAAGTCATTAAACACGGATACATTTTACATTACTAGTACGATGCTTTAGCTTTTAAGAGTTTTTTTCCACAACCCATGGTGAGAAATCCTTTCATATACACAGCACATATGATATATACACATGTGCACACACACCTATAACTGACACAAAGCTTCCCAAAACAATATTTACCTTTACCATGACTAATGCATTTTGATACTTTCTATTTCATTAAAAAAAAAAGATTAATAACCCACTAGTTAAATTTACAACACACTGTGGTGTTTATCTGAAAACCACCTCTGGGCATTCCAGCATTCTCTCTCTCATGTCAGGGCCCATGCTGCACAGGACAGTAGTCCTTATGCTCTGGCTTCCTCCTCCTGAAAAACAGGACACACCAACAAACAACACTGTGGCTGCCATGAGAAATTCTGAGCCAACGGGATGGGGGTTGAGTATGTCAGCAGGTTATGACCTCTGCCAATGAGACCAGGCAGAGTGGATTCGCATACAGGGGTGATTAACCTCATCTCATCGATTCCAAGAGCACGCTGTGTGGCAGGAGAGGGCAGCTCAGGGGCACACGTGGGCAACGAGACAAAGCATGCCTGCTTTCGGTATGAGTAGAGTCCCTTCCTGTCTCAGTCCGGCGGGGCAGAAAGGCCAACTGCACCACAAAGCATTTGCCAGCCCAGGGAGCCCATGCGGAGAGGAGACGGAGGGGACCTCCTTTGGAGCAGATAAAAGCCCGTCTCCACCCCATGGGGAGAACCTAGTCACATGTCGAAGGTGTTCACCAATGGAAAGTAAGATCACCAAAAAATAATGTTCCAAAATTATATTACCTCAGAGCACTTTAGAAATGCTTTTGGAAATGTAAAACTTTCTATCATTTTCCCGTGCTTTTAGAGAGACAACATTACTGCTTCTGTTTTTCCAAAACTCCAACTGAAGTCACATCAATTATGTTACATAACTCTCCTATATATAAGGACCCAGGGAATAAATGACTCCTTAAATTTGGTGATGGTGAAAGTTCTCATAGGACATTTTTACTTATTTTTCCCCCCTGTCAGACCACAGAAATATACAACTCAGGGGGGATTTCCTCCTTTCTTTAATCATTGGGATGCTTACAACTAAATGTTCAGCTAAATGAGTTATTCATACCAGGTACTCGGTAACATTTATTTCTCTGTTTATGTCAATTGCTTGCTCCATTGTTAAGTGTAATGCGTTTATTATCGCATTTGAAACTATGCTAAATTTTGAAAATCTACTGCAAGTCCTTTCCTGGAAACAGAAAAAAAAATCCTACAGAAAAATAAAAAGTGGAATTCAGGAAAACTGCTTCAATGTCTAACAAAAGCCCAGAGAAATAATGCCTCTCTGATAGTTTACAACCGACAACTACAAAAAAAGTGCCATCTCTGACCTTATCAGTATCTTTGTAAGAAACCCGATTATGCTCTGTGCTGCTAGATATAACAAAAGAAAAAAAGGGAGTTGATCTTCTTCTTTTTTGTATCTGCCATGAATTCAGGTTTCTGTACTTAATTTCATTTCAGTCACTGAGATTCTGAATTTCCCAGACTATCACAAAGCTAAACAATATAACCAAAAGTCTGGCACTAGGAAGAAGAAACAGAGCAGTACAAGTGAAACTCTTCCATCCTTAATATCTGGGTTCAGAGAAACCACACAAGAATTTAGACAAAACTAGAATCCAAAATACAAATCATCAATCAACCCCTAACTTCATAACCTGAGGATGAGTAGTGAAGGTCTGTAAACCTTTTCAATGTCAACTGTACAGTAAAAAACCCAAAAAAAACAAACCAAACCAAAACATAATCAAATGAAACATTCTCAGGGTCTGGTCCCCAGAATCAAGATTCTCAGAAAGACATTTTCTGTTTTCCAATAGATTCAGCAGGCCTGATCAAGTTTTAAATATTCTACATTCCTACTTTTAATGCTGAGGACTACAGGCATAAATCCCTTTGTCTCTTCCATCCTTTCCAACTTAATAAACATTTATTAAGTATAAGGCACAGTTCTAGGTATTATGCAAGATACAAAGGTTAACAAAGGATTTGATCCTGACTCTAAATATTTATCATACAGGAGGGAAAGGTGATTATAGCTGAGAGATTCCCAAAAACCTTGTAATAGTGAATAAAAATACCCCCTTCAACCTTCAAAGGATAGAAAGGCAAAAACCTCCTCGCTGCCTTTTGATCCTACCATGCCCTGTCATTTCACTACCCCATGCCATGCAGTCACCAAGCTCACCTGTCTGCAGAGCTGCCAAACATTTTTTTAATTTAATAAAGAATTTCTAGTTTTTTTTTTTTTAAATGGGTGTTTTTTACAGTACCATTGCTAGACTGGACTTGACAGTCTTCTTTTTCAAAGAAGGCCAATAACTAACCCTTTCACAAACTGTTATTTTTACATTTAATAGCCTATATTTTGTCTTTAGACGTATCACTAATTCTCAAAATTAAGATTTTGATTCCCTTTGACTGTAACAGGTTTTACTAATAGGCTTCAAAGATCTTGATGAAAAAAAAGGCGCGCGGGCCACCAGTTCTCTTACGCTCGCAGGAAGGCTATGCTGCAAAGCACCCGTTTAGAGGGTGATTATTGTGAAATACAAGTGCCACCACCACACGTTTTTACCTCATTCACAGACAGAACTGGAAGGTTGGTCCTGGATGGCTGCCTGGTCCTCGAGGCTTTTAGTGGTCTCTTGATCTGCGGCAAGTCTTGTTTAGAAACAAGTGTTTCTGGTGGTGTGGACGAGTAATGCCTCTCTAATATTTTTATAAACCACTTAGAGCCTAATAGATTTGGTTTGTGAGTCACTTTCCGCTGAGTGCCCAAAGACTTCCTGGTTGGAAGGTGTGCTTTTTCATCTTGGCGATATGCAGTGTTTATTGTATAGAATATGCCCGTCTGTGATGGGTTCCGGTTCATTTCCAGAATCTGGGTCTTATTCGAACCACCAGCTGATGTACCAGGAAAGAACAAGTCCAAGTTTGGGCTTCTTGTCCAGGTGCAACGTGTTGCACTCTCAAGTTCCTTAAGTGGTTTTACTGTCTGATGAACAAATGTTTGGCAGTGGCATGCTTTTGATAGAATACAGTGAGATCCGGCCAGGGCTCTGAGAAGTCTCGCTGACATCACCACATCCCAAGCTAAAAGAAAAAGAATTCAAAGTTCAAGCTTTTTTAATTTAATGTTTAAAAAATACATATTTTTTTCCTAGGTAATACACATATTTCTGCAAAAATTTTGCAAAACAGATACACCTAAACCTAAGTCTAGTAAAAAAAAAAAAAAGGTTAAAAAAGTAAATACAAGTATTTCCACTTTTCCTTAGTCAACCTTTGGCTTTCTTTCTGGAATGTTACAAGATTATAAAGCTATTGACATGACAAGGACCTTAAAAAGACAAGTAGAGTGATGGGATCTTCCTTATCATTTAAAAAAATCTGTACTTATAAATTATTCAAAATTTATTCATTCTTTACAAGCGAGGGCCAGGGACATTCCCATGAAAGGACAGGGGCTCTGCCATCAAGGTGCCAATGGGCTCCTGGGGTAGACAGGCATTTTCAACTGCTCATTATAGTTCAGAGGAAACGGTCCAAGCCCTACCAAGGATCTCTCGTACAAGGAAGCATACTAGGAGCTTGCTTAATTCTACATGAGACAGGAAAAGTTCCCAAAAAGATTGAAGCTGCTACTTAAAGGGGAAGGTGCTTTTCAGGACGTGGGTAGGCATGGCCGATGGGGTGCGGGACACGATAAATAGATACACACACACACTCCAAAGGTAACAGATAGTGTGTGTAAGTAATCTCCTCCTTTATTTATAGTATATTTGTTCTTTAAAAGGAAGCCTGTCATAGGCAATTAATAACAATAATTCTTTACAAAAAATAACGTTTGGTGCTGGAGATACACGTATGAGTCAATGATTTCCGAATTCACAGTTCCAGCAGGGAAAACAGAGTAATATGATTAAGTACTAAATCAGAGGTATGTACAAATTGCTGTTGGGCCCAGGAAAGGGAGCATGTGGGGTTGGGGATTGGTGGGACATATTCACAGAGGTGACATTTGAACTGGGTCTCAAAAGGGCAGAGGGGTCAGCAAATCAAACACCCCAGGTACACAGTGCTGTTTATCTGACAAACAAGGTGCAGTTTTGGAGGAGGCAGGAGTAAGTTGCCTAACAGCTCAGGGCTGAAAGGAGCCAGTGGCCAGATCGTATGTGATCCATCAATAGGCAGGGGAGGCCAGAACTTTCCAATGCGAGACTCACATGGTCAAATGCATGTTTAAGAAACTTATCTTTGGTTATGATATAGAGGAGGAACTGAGAGAGACCAAGATATTACTTACTGAGAACTTTCTACCCACCAAGAGCTCTGCTTTACCTCACAATAATCCTAGGAGGCATTTTACAGGTCAGGAAACTGAGGCTTAGAGATGCAGAGATGTAATTAAGACCTAGGCTTTTCCAATTCCAAAGATAACACTGGCAACCACTGCACTGTATCACCTCCCTTTAGAAGGAAGAGGACAAGGGTGAGTGACAGCGATAGTTAGGAGGCAGAGCCTGCTGCTTTCAAAATATCTCCAAAAGTTGGAATTCTGTGTTTAGTTCTGGTCCAATTAGTTCCC
Organism: Hipposideros armiger; assembly: GCF_001890085.2. Taxonomy (NCBI): domain Eukaryota; kingdom Metazoa; phylum Chordata; class Mammalia; order Chiroptera; family Hipposideridae; genus Hipposideros; species Hipposideros armiger. The sequence continues at coordinate 1,050,755 of NW_017731391.1, read as the reverse complement.
TTTAATTAGTAGTATCCAGTAGAACCATTGGATTGAAGAGTCTACTTACAAAAAACCTTAGAAATTTTTATAGCCAGACCCGAATTCTTTCATCCTCTTCTAGGAAATTCTTACCTCCAAACTCTAAAGACTGCCTTCATAGGAGGCTGTGTGAAAAACCAGGACAGAGAAAGTTAAAAGCAACAGGACAAGGAAAGTAAAAGCTACAAGACAGCAAGGAAAAACAGATGTGTAGCATTTAAGGGGTCCAACACAAAAAAAATACTTAGGCTTTGTTAAAAACTAGAACACATCTCAGGAAAGTGAAATTTTAATTGTACACAAGTAAATTGAAGGATTAAAAAGTACACTCAATTTTCAGTTCCCCTAACAGCTTTATGTGATGTTTTAGCATTGAATTCACATGCTCCCCATTATCCTTGCTGTAATTCTTGATGGTTTCTAAACCCATGCAGTTCAGTGGAGGGCATGATTCTTCGAATCCCCTGGCCCCGAAGTCCCCCGACCTATCTTGTCTTCCATCCTTCCTCAGCCACTCACTCCCATGCTCATGTGCTCCAAGCTGTATACAGCCACTAGGCACGTGTAGCTATTGAGCACTTGAAATGTGGCTCAATAAAATAAGAAAAGCTTTTCTTATATGTTATATTTTATACTAAATACAAAAAAGTAAAATATCTTAGTAATTTTTACATTGGTTACTTGTTGAAATATTTTTAGATATATTGGGATAAGGTAAATGAACATTAATTTCATCAGTTTTACTTTAAAAGCTTCTAGAAAACCTGTTCCATCGGTGGCTTGTATTGTACTTCTATTGGACAGAACTGCTCTAGACCTTGTCATTACCAGTTACTGCAACCCCGCAGTCTCGATTTCAAACATCCTACTCTCCAAACACCACCTCTGATCTTTCAAGTTCACTTCTTCTATCACCCAATTCCAGCAATTCTTCAAATCCAACAGGACCTACAATTCAACGATCCAACCACCTTTTCACCATCCCTCAATCCCCACTTCACTTCCTCCACATCCAGTTTATATTCCATGGTCTACCATTGTAACCTCTCTCCCCCACACACCTCGAATCCTTTGCACCCCCCTCTCTCTGCCACATACCCACATGACACGACCTCAATCTGAATTAAATATAACTCACCTAATTTGTACCTGTATGCCTGCAGCTGAACACAGCTGGAGACAACCAACCAACCAACCAAGCCACCTGGTCTTACTTTAGAATCGTGACCACTCGCTTCAGGCGGGCCTTTCATGCTGCTCACCAATCTTGAGCATATTTCCTACCATACTCTCCTCTCGGCTCTCTTCTCACACCTTCAACGCCTCCTCTTCCGTTTTCACTCTCAGTAATGACCTTGTTTCCTTTTGGATCGGCAGAGCAGTCAGAGAACTTCCACAAGTTCTCTGCCATAAACCATCTGCCCACTTACTTATTGCTTCTGTGTCCATATACGTACTTTCTTTTCCCTTCTGCTGCCACAGGTGGGCTGCCCCTGGCTCTATCCAGAACCAGGCCCTCCACCCGCCCGCTGAATGGCAGCCTTTCCTGCCTACAGAAAGAAGGATTAGGCTCTTCCTCCCTCCTTCTTCCATGCTATTTATTTTCCCCTCTTTCCCGGAAAATTCCTATTAGCATACAACTATGCTTTAATTTCTCCCATCTTATGAAAACAACTCTCCCGACTCCATCTCACCTTCCATATATACTACAACACCTTTTCTCTGAGCGCCCTTCCTTTTAGAGGACTTTTACTGACTGTCTCCAACTCGTCTCTAATTTTTCTCAAACCCACTCCAATCAGGCTTTCATCCCTACCACTTTACCAAAACCCGCTTGTCAAGGCTACTGACGACCTCCACATTTCTAAGTCCAATGGTCACTTCTCAGGCTTCGTTTTACCTGACTTATCAGCAACATCTGATACAGTTGATCGCCCCACCCTCCTGGAAGCACCTTCTTCCCTTGGCTTCTAGAAGACCACACTGACCACTTGTTTTCCACACTGGTTGCACTTTCAGTCTCTTTCGCTGGTTTCTCATCCCCTCAAGAATGGAATGAGCCAAGGCTCAGTATTTGGGCCACTTCTCTATTGTCAGCTCTTGGTGACCTCACCCAACCTCCTGGATTTATATACCATCTACACATTAATGAATCACATCTTTATCTCAAAACCACTCTCATTCTCTCAAAACTCAGCTCCTGAACTCTTCCTACAAACCCCATTCTTCCCACAGTCTCCCCCACTCATGAAATAGCAATTATATCCTTATCTTTGCTAAAGCCAAAAACCTGGAGTCCGTCTTGACTCCTCCCTTCATTCTCCATACCCAATCTGTCAGCAAATCCCACTAGCTTTCTTTGGACTGGTTCTTACCACCAACACTGCTACCACCCTGCTCCATGTTGCCATCTTTCCCCAAGGGTACCGTAATGGCCTCCGATTGAGTCTCCCTGCTTCTGTGCACGGCCTCCTACAGATTCTTCTCAACACAGCAACCGAAGCGATCCTTCGAAAACTTAAGTTGGATCACATCTTTCCTTTGCACAAAAACTGAAAATCGCCTCATATTTCACTTGAAATAAAGGCCAAAGGCCTTAAAATGGCATGTGTGGCCCCCATTCTCTGGCCCTTTATCATCACTCTAACCTCCTACAGCTCTGTCGTTTGCTCATCTTGCTGCAGTCGCTCTGGCCTCTGGATCTTTGCACTTGCTGTTCCTTACGCTCTTCTCCCAGGGAGCTGCAAGCCTCATTCCCGCACCTTCAGACCTTTGCTCAACTGTCTCCTACCCAGTGAAGTCTTCCCCAACCACTTCATTCAAAACGCACAACCAGCAGCCTCTCCTTCTCCTCCGTATACTTCTCCACTGCATTTAACATCACTTGCATACCTTGTATTTTAAATGTATTAACTTATACAATATGAATTGAGTTCTTATGTGGTAGACACTCAACTTGCTGAAAATACAGGAAATTAAAATAGACTAAAGCCCTATATTTGAACCTCACATCACATTGGGGTGACAGTTAACATGGTAAATCAGCAAAATACCGGGGGTGCCAAAAAATGTATACACATAACTTGTATTTATCTTTTGTTATCGGTATATATTGAGTATTGCAATTTTAATACATTTTTTGGGCACCCTCTGTATATATTAAACTGTGGCAATGCTAAAGGAAAAAACAGAAAAGGAACTGATAGATTTGTCTCTCTTCCCTGTAGACCGTAATCTTGAAGACTGAGATTTGTCTTTTGTTCATGCTGTGTCTCCTCTGGCCATAGGGCCCAGCACACAGGTCTTCAACGTAACATTTTTCTGAATGAACTACAAAGCAGCTACCCAGTTCTTGAGCACATTTTCTATAAGAAAACGGTATCAGCTGGGCTACGATTCAGTGGATGAGTAGCGTTAATCTTTGGGAGCATACCTTCCAATTTCTTAAGCTTCAATTATTTTGTCTTTGCAGTTACTGCTATACACTGGCTCAAAAAAAGGTTCAATACGTATTTGTGGACTGAGTGTTTTTTACTCTCAGCTAAGGCGACCAAAGGTCAGTTGAAGGCAGGGGTCCACAGCGGTACCGGTGAAGCCTGTGACACGAGAGGTTCGGGGCGGCCCGGAGCAAAGGCGGGGGACCGCTGCGCAGGAACACAAAAGCTGCTAGGGAAAAGCAATGCACTAACCTCTCCGCGGGAAGAGAAGAGGGACGCGCCAAAGGCGCAAGCTTCCACCAACTGGCTGCAGGGAAGACAGTCTCGGCGCCACCCTCCAGCTCCCCGCAGCGGACCCGCTACTGCACTGCCGCCCCTCCCAGCGCCCGGCACTGCGCAGGCGCATAGAACTCGAGGCTCCGCGGAGCGCGAGCCTCCCTGTTCACGTGACTACCCCACCACGTGACCCGACCGCCGCGACCTTTTCCGCTCCCTAGGCTCTGGGACCTCCCGGTCCCTCCTTCCGCCTTCCGCCCGCTTCCTTATTCCGCTTCTCTCGTTGCCCTCCGCTGTCCCCGCCTTCGTCCCCGGAAGATCTCCGCGTCCTCGAGCCTGCCATTGTTTGTCCCTCCTGCGGGCAACAAATAAAGTTGTTTCATTCAAAAGTGTTTTTTTTAACCCTCGTCCCTCCCTTTTACAGTTCCTCCCCCGCGCCAGCTCCGCCTCTCTTCCTGCGGCGAGTGCGAGCCAAGCGTTGGCGCGGGGAACGCGGAAAGTGATGGCGCGGCCTCCGGCGTCTCTCTCGGGCCGGGACGTAGGGTTCGTGTCGCTTTCCTCGTCCAGTCCCTCCGCTATTTTGCCCCCTCCCCACTTTTGCGGAAAGCTGGGCCTCGCTGGGGAGACGAGTGGGGAAGCCGCGGCGGGCTGGAGGGCGCCCGCTCCCCGCCGGTTGTGAGTTCAGTCCCCGCGTCGGGCACCACTTCCGCGGGGGCGCTGTCTCCGTGTCGCCGACTCGCGTGGAGGCCGGGGCGAGGCGGCCACGGGGCGTGAGTCCGCTCGCTGCGGCCGCTCTCCTGGCTCCAGACTCGGGTGGGCTTTGCCGCATCTTCCTTGCGGTGATTCGTGGCCCCTTCCCTGTCTGCACGGGAACAGACTGAACTCCAGCTGAAATTCTCCACGTATCCCACCTCTCCCTACAGTGTTCGCTCAGGCGTTTTAATAGGTTTATATTAATTTGTATTGGCCAGTTCACTTGTCTTTAAAGTGATTCAGTATTTTTTTTCTTTTACTCCCTCAGACTTCCTTGAGAGTTTGCACCGCTTCTGCTGCCTATCAGGGTGTTGCAGAGCACGACTTTAATGTTTTGGTAAACGCACTTTTAGGGGTTTAAAATTCTCTAAAAGTTAGGAATCTCAGATCTATAGAGAAATGCATTTCTTCGTGTTGCTGATCAGATTAATTCATAATCCCACTGTAACAAAATGCCTGTAGCGTATGGCTTTTTATGCGTCATTTCACAGATTCTAGGTAAAGTTGTGGACCACCGTAAACAAAATATACCGGGGGTGCCAAAAAAATGTGTATATGTGACCAGTAGTCATCTTTTGTTATCAGTATATATTGAGGTTTACAATTTTAATACGGTATTTCCGTTTCTTAAAATATGTATACATTTTGTTGGCTCTATATATTCAATTTATATAAATTTTCAATTTATATAAATATAGCCATTTACATAAATTGGCCAAATTTATATTATATTTGAGATATGACCTTACACCGAAATATTTTGGTACCAGAGGCCCAAAATTTAAGTAGGCACTCAGGGTCATGGGCATATGGGGAGCGTTTGCTTACTTAAAATTTGAGATAAAGGCTCTGGCCTCACCTTAGTGCTGACATGAGTGGAACCTTACCCCAGAGTACAGGCCTCTGAGGAAATTTAGTAGCTGGAAAAATAGTAATACATACTTTCCAATTAAATAGAATCTTCAAAGGACCATTATTTCTTTTTTGTATCTGCTGCCTTGGAAAATTCAAATGTCAGTTCATTTAATGTCTTCTCTTCCTCCAAGGATTTAGTAGTGATTTTCAAAGTAAAATTCTGATCAAAGTACAATAGTTACTATACATTAAAACCTAATCATTGTTCAGGTTACTCAAAGCACCACAGAATCAAAGTGTTTTTGCAATTTTTTTCTAGCTTTATAGTTATCATTTGAGGAAACCTCTTAAATACTCAGGTATTACCCAGTATTTAAAAAGTTTCAGTAAGATAGTTGAGTTTTTAGATGTGTGATAATCCCAACTTAGGTGATTGGGGGAGAGAGAGTGTCAAAATTATTGTGTCAACTTTCTTCGTTTTTACTTTGGTGAGCTAAAGATATAAATGAATTGATCAGCTACATTCTGTGTTCTCTATTTAAAAACTGCACAGAATTTCACCACTTACTAAAGTCTTTTTCGAAGTGAATCATGTATTGGGTTGTTGGAAAAGTTATGACATAGTTTTTCTATGTTTTTCGTTGCAAAAATGCGTCATGACTTTTCCGACCCAATATTTCCTGAAAAAACTAATTACATATAAAATGATCTGTAAAGTTTGGTTTTTGTATGTCTAAAATCAAGGCTATCTTTAATTTTTTTATGCAAGTGTATTCAAGTTTTTCTTAATCTCCAGCTTTTTTTGACACTTCTAGAAAGTCTGTTTTGTTATTGTTGGGGGCGTGAGATGGTAACTTGCCTTAATTTTGTTGAGGGAGAAAACAGGATGGAAGGAGTGCAGGTGGAGAAGGCAGCAGGAAAAGCCTTTGAAAAGAATAAAATTGGCTAAGAGAGAAAAGAAAGCAGCAGGTCATAAATATCTTTCATTCTTTATGTTTCTCTAGCACATCAGAGTCAGTCCTCCAGGCACTTTTACATCCGTTGCCTCATTCATGTGTCTAACTAGGTGAAGTCACCTAGTAAGTAATTGACCTGGGAGGAGAGCCTGTTTGATTTTTAGGGTGATTCTTTTTTTCTCCTATCACATTGTTAAACTAGTTTCTGATTAAGGAAAATAAAAGGAATAGAATGGGAAAGATAAGAATGATTAAGCAGACTCCAGGGGAGAAGCTGGGATTAGAGGCACAAAGACTGCTTAGCTTCCAAGACATACCAGAGAGAAGTTTTCATATTTTCCTATGCCTTAATATAGTAGCCAAACAGTGCTGGTTTTCCTTACAATGGCTGTATGAAAAGGAATTTTAATTTGAATGAGATGATCCAGAGACTGAAAGATGACCAATCTCCTAGAATTAATGCTACTAAGTAATAATATACTATGTACATGACTCTTTTCTAGATCGTTTGCATATCTTACAATTAAAGACAGAATACCACAGATCTTAACCAAGGCTATTGATACATTGCATCGACATAAAAGTGAATTTTTTGAGAAACATGGAGAGGTAAGAAATGTGTTTGAACTTTAATTTTTTTATTAACTCTTTAACAGAAACATAGTAAACAGTTTTCCCTCTGATAATGGTCATTCAACCTGAAGATAATGAAAGGACTCTAGTTCATAAGATGAAACTTAAAAAAAAAAAAAGGCAGAATAGATAAGGCAGGATAATGTTGATATGAGATCTCTGTGCATGCTTTGATTTGCAACTTAAGAATTCTAAATTTTAGGGCCATCCAAATGGCTCAGTTGGTTAAGAGCGTGAGCTCTGAGCAACAGGGTCGCTGGTTCAATTCCCACATGGGCCAGTGAGCTGTGCCCGAGCTGAGCTGCTGCTGAGCTGCCAACAGGTGGCAGGATAGCTCAGCTGGTGACAGCATGTGCTCCTGACAACAAGGTTTCCAGTTCCACTCCCACATGGGATGGTGGGCCATGCTTGCCCACAACTCAACTAAGATTGAATATGGCACCTTGAGCTGAGCTGCCGACAGGCAGCTGGATGGCAACTGGACTTGGAGCTGAGCTAGCTGCACCCTCCACAACTAAGATTGAAGGACAGCAATTGGCTGTTCCCCTTTCCCAATTCCCCAATAAAATCTTTAAAAAAAAAAATTCTAAATTTTAGATGTTTATAATAGTTTGTAAGGACATAAAATGTAGTTTTGAAATATAATATTTTTTTCCTTCTTAAGTTTAGGTACATAAAAATGTACATAAAGGTACATAAAAATAGAGGAATTATTCATCTTTATATATTTATATATAAATTATACATAAAAATTATATATAGATTATTTTATATATATAAATGTTTCATATTTCTGCAGAAAGGCATGGAAGCTGAAAAGAAAGCTATTTCTCTTCTTTCTAAATTACGGAATGAAATGCAAACAGATAAGCCAATTATTCCCTTGGTTGAGAAGTTTGCTGATACTGACATATGGAATCAGTACCTAGAATATCAACAGAGTCTTTTAAATGAAAGTGATGGAAAACCAAGGTGGTTCTACTCACCATGGTTGTTTGTAGAATGCTACATGTATCGTAGAATTCATGAAGCAGTTATCCAGAGGTAAGTATATAACCATCAAATAAATGCTTAGATAATTTATGCTTTGTTTAAAATTATAAAATGATAAGTTTAAAAATAAAAACCAGTTGAAGCCTGAATTTACTTCCAGCAGATATTAATGGCACTGTTGGGCATTTCTGTAAATGTTATCGCTGTAATAGATTCTTGGCAATTATAATCCACTTGCCTAGCCCAGACCTAAGATTAAATATCTAAAGTAGGAGCTAATTAAAAATTCTTGTATAGACTTACTTTTCTTCTAGAGTAACACAAACTGTACTAATTGTGCAAAAAATATTAATCTGAAATAATTATATAAAAAATCAAGATGGGACACAGCACATAATTTTATTTATAAAAATAGATATGTCAATTAATTTGGTATTAGGAATCAACAGAAGAGTGAATGACTGCATTATTTTATGCGCTATTTTAATCTTCAGTCCTTTTATTTTAATGGGTAGATTAGAAAAAGACTGAAAGTTAAAACACATCTTCTGAATAACTTTTTATAAGCTTGTTTGTACTAATGTAATTTTTCCTAAAAAAATTCTGCTGTAGAACTGATTCATAGAGTAGAAGGAAATGTAACGTGGATCGTCCTTTTAGCTCACAGATTACAGAAATGCAAGTTTGCTGAATAAGAGGAATCCTTTGGTATCTGTTCCTAAACGTAGCATAGGATAATTTAAAGCAATCAATCAAAGCAGCACTAATAGTAAAAAAAAATAATTTGGGGAAATGTGCATAAATTTGAGTCTATTCATTAGCTTTTTCTGTCTTAATCTTTATAAATTATTATTTTTAATCACAATTTGGTGTTTTTGCTGAATAAGTATGTTTTGGGACTCCTGCTCTAAAAGCAGAATACGTTATGTATTAAAAACCTAGCACGCTGCCTGGCACACAGAAGACACCCAAACAAAAGACTATAGCTGATACTAGTCTTTAGTATAGCTGCCATGTATTGAATACCAGCCATGTTCCAGCTACTTTGCAACTCAGAGAAATGTGGGTGTAATTTTGGTTTCCATTTTTCATTTGAGGAAACAGGTTCAAAGAGGTTAATAACTTGCCCAGGGTTCCATAACTAGTAAACGGGAGAGCCAGTATTTGAACCTGGTCTGTGTAAATTAGATTAGAGCCCTCATCAACTATCTTTTTCCAAGTAGTAGAGTTGGATGTCTGTCCGGTGCTGCGTCCAGCGCAGCAAAAGTGCTGGGGAGTGAGGGGGCGGCGCAGGGTTAAAGAAACACAAGAGTCAATTATAGAGTTAAAGCGGGGCCAGGGGGCTGCAGTCTCTCTCTTGAGCTGAGCCCCGAATCGGGCCAACACGTGGCTTTTATTAAGAAACTTCAAAGAAGTGAATGAAACTTGGTTTTTCTCAAGTCCGTGTGAAAAGTGCCTTATGGCTGATTTCCATCAACCAGCCCCGTTGTATTCCAACACCTGCTGTGCCTTCATACTCCTACACACACAACCCCCAGGATGGTGCTGCTATGCTGTGGCCATGAAGTAAGGGAGAAAATCGACATCATTCCGTTGGGTCTCAACTTTCCGAGACATTCCCTTGAGGTAGCTTTACTGATATCATTCCACCAGGTCTCAGCATTCCGAGACACTTCCTCATGACCTCCTTAGGTCAGGGGTTGGTGTGGGGGCGCGGTTGAGGACGAAGCTGTAAGGCAACAGTCTGGAGCTAAGGTTAGCCTGAAGCTCTGGGTGGTAGTTTCATAATTTTGGAATCTGTCTGTGGTACTAGCCAAAGCTGCTGAATTGTTGAAAGTCTGGGTAGCACCCTGAAAAGGTTTGGTGGGTGGAGTTTGGAAGTTGGAAAGGCAAAAGGAATGCCGTTTCTGAGTTGGATTTTAGAGGTGGACCCGGTTCAGAGAATAAAAAAAAAATCTAGGGCAGAAATTCACAAACCTGGCTACACGTTTATAATCTAGTTGGGGCGGTTTGTTTGTTTGTTTTTTACATGCAGATTTTGAAATCATATTAAAAGAAATACTGTGATCTAAATTGTCTGTGTTGCATTGGGGCCTGGGCATCAGTTTTTCGTTTTACACCTTGGAGAGTCTGGGCAGCCTAGGTTGATAGCTATTGGTTCAGGAACAGCTTGTAAAAAGGGGTAGAGGCAAAATTTCACTCTAAGTTCCAGGAATGAGAATATTAGCCATGGATGCAGACCTCTTATGAGGTGATCTCTGTGGCAGGTATTTGAAGGTCTGTGCCTTTGTATTATATCGCCCCAGAACTCAGATTTTAGGTCAGTATAAGAAAGAATGATATATAGATGATGTATTACAGAATTGTACACTTGATACTTACGTAATTTACTAGCCATTGTCACCCCAATAAACTTTAGTTAAAAAAAAAAAAGAACTGTTGCCCTACAGCAGAACTACCACTGAAGTAAGTTTCAGATGTCCACAGTTTGTCAGCATTCCTTGTTCTGTGTCAGTGACAGCTCCAAAGTGACCAAAGAAGGATTTTTAAAAACTTTGATAGGCTCTCAGAGTACACATTAGCTTTAAGGCGTGTTTATGTTGATTTTGCTAAAGTGTAACGTACATCAGGACAGTGCGCACGTATTAAGTGTTCAGCAGTCTTTACCAGAATACGCTTATGTCCCTAGCGCCCCAATCAGGAGGCAGACCCTTACTAGGACCCCAGAAACACCCCGAGTCTCCCTCCAGTCACTGCCATCACTGCCCCTCAAAGATAACCACGATCCTGATCTGTGTTTTGCCTGTTTTTAAACTTCATGTAAATGAAATTATACGGGATGTGGTTTTGGGCCTGGCTTCTTTCACTCAGCATTATCTTGGTGAGATTCATCCATCTTCTTTGCATATAATTGTAAATCATTTTTATTGCTGCACAATATTGCATTTTATGAGTATATCACACTGTTTACCTGTTCTGTTGGTGGTGGATATTTGAGTAGTTTCCAGTTTGGGGTTATTCTGAAGAATGCTGCTACAAACATTCAAACACACGTGTTCGGTGAATGTCTGTGTGTGTGTGTATTTCTGCTGGGTGTGCATCTAGGAATGAATGACTGGCTCACAGTATATGCACATATACAGCTTTAGTAGATTGTAAAATAGCAAACATTTTAAAATCAGAAGTCATATACAGTTATGTGAGTTTACTCTTTTAAATACAAGAAATAAGCTCATTCTTAATGAGGTGTGACTTTAAACTAATGAATGATTTGTAATAAAACACTACAACAAGGTCGGCAAACTTCCTCTAAAGAGCTGGATAGGAGATAGTTTAGGCTGTGGGGGCCTCATGGTCTTAGTTGAAGGCACTCAGCCCTGTCATTGCAGGGCAAAAGCAGCTCTAGACGGTGCCTAAATGAATGAGCATGGCTGTATTCTCATAAAATTTCATTTATGGACCCTGAAAATTTAATTTTGTGTGTTACAAAATATTCTTTTGATTGTTTCCAACCATTCAGAAATGTAAACACCATTCTTAGCCTGCAGGTCATAGAAAACAGGTGGCAGGCCAGATTGGGTCTGCTGCAAGCTGTAGTTTGCTGACCTCTACACTTGAACCTGTGCTGCTAAATAATTTTTATCCTTTTAAGTCACCTTGAGAGACTGATGTATGTCAGCAATGCTGCCATTGCTAAAAATGCCTCTTAATTCTTTGGCACTTCTTTCAAAGCCAGTTTAAAGCCTCAAAAAGAATATTAGTCTCATTATTTTTTAGTCACTCCTCATTTTTGACCAAAAATGTTTCACTCCATTTGATTTACACACTTCATTCTACTGAAATGACTCTGAGTGACTTTTGGCTGTTTCCAAAAAGAAATTAACACCAAAGGAGGAAGATATGCTATCGCTGACAGGACGTTTGATAATGCGCCACAGGTTCTGAAGAAAATTCCAAAAGAGGAATTCCAAAAGTACTTTGAGCAATGGCAGCATCCCTGGAATAAGGGTGTAGCTCCCAAGGTGATTGACTGGAAGGAGGCAGCAATCATTTGGATGTATAAATGCTGGTATGTTTTTTGTTTTTTAATCAGTCCTACAAACTCAGTCATATTATTTTTACCCTCAGGATGACCCATGGAAAAAACGAATTTAGAAGATCATATAAGCCGAATGTCTTTTATATTTGATTCTGTAAAGGCTACTATGTTAGTATTTATATCTTCTCAGTTATATTTTCTTTAGGCCAGTATTCATATTATTTGAGATCTCGTTTGACAGCATAAAGATGAAGCCACGACACATACATTACCGTTGGTCAGAGTCAACTTGGGAGTAAAAGTTGCCAAAAAAAAAAAAATCACATAAATAATCAAAATTTATCATTATAATAAAATTTACATTAGTATTGTCTGATTTATCTCAAGTAGTCATTGGGTTCCCACAATACTCTGTGTTTGACTCTATTTATGATTACTATTCAAATACTCTTTACATCCATGTTTATTACCTGGAACTCTGCCACATTGAGCACACCAAAAAAAGTTGTTAAACCAAAGCAATCGTCTTGAAATTTTGTTTCTCGTAACTCTTTTGCCCTGGAAACCCTGCTGGGTAAATAATTATGGATATAGTCACTAATTATGTAGTACTTCCAGTGAAATATTTGATTAGGGAACTTTGACAGTTAATTAAAATGAGTTCGGGGGATTTATTTTTGTGTAATTTGATTTGTGTACTTTGATTATTATTTTTGTATAATTCAATCCATGTTATATCTAGTGTCTATTACCAGTAGTTTTGAAACTGAATGCTACTGTTACCTTTAATGATTAATTACCCAAATATTTTTTAAAAGCTACAGAATTACATAAATATTTTACTTACGTTTTTCTCCTACCTTAGTCCACCAATCGATGACTTTGATGTATTTAGAGAATCAAAAGAACAAAACTTCTTTGAGTCACAGGAATCTATCATTGCTTTATGTACTCACCTGCAAGAGTTGATGAAAACTATTGAAGACCTAGATGAAAATCAGCTGAAACATGAGTTTTTTAAACTTCTTCAGGTAAATGTGATAATCTCTTGAGTGTATTTATTTAAAACAGTTGAAAAATAAGCTGGTACACATTTAACAACAAAGCATGTATGTACATTGTCATTTGAGTTATAATTGATCATTTTTTATCATTTTAATAATAGCGTTATTCAAAAGATAAAAATCCACTTAATCTCTGAAAATGTGTTTTGAAATCTCTTCTGCTCCACCTGGAGGTGATTTTAGAGGCACAGGATTTTAGTGGCTTCATGGCTTCTGTCATTCTTGAGAGAATACGTCACAGTCATGTGGTTGGCCCAGGCTGACTTGGCATGAATGCCGGCTTTGTTGCTTATTTGTGGTTGGATCTGAGGCAAGTTACTTAATTTCTGTGAGCTTCACTTTCTTCATCCGTTAAATGAGGATGATATTGTGCACTTCATAATCTGATGTGAAAATTAAACTAGATTCATTCTTGTGAGTGTCGAACATGGAGCCTGGAACACAGAAGCTGCTGTCATCATCAGGTGGAAACACTCGGGTGGTCCGTGGCCTGTTTAAATGTGATTTAATATAGTTTTGTCACATGTTTTCATCTATTGGGTTGTCGGAAAAGTCATGACGCTTTTTTGCAACAAAAAACAGAAAAAATATGTCATGACTTTTCCGACAACCCAATATATTGTATTAAGTTTAGTTTTCAACTCTCATTCAGAACATCCCTAAATTTACAGTACTAGATTCGGAACTATTTGAAAATGTGTAGTTCTACACAGCAGTATCCCCAGCCCTCACTTCCAGGAAGAGTTGTCAGAAAGTGTTATGAAGAGAAATAAAGCAGAGAAGGGGAACAGGGACTGTTGCGGGAGGGAGGCAGGGGCTGCAGCGTGAAGTGGGGCTGCCCGGGAAGGGCCGGAGACTTGGGGGAAGGCGGGAGCGGGTCAAGTGTATGTCTGGGGTGCAGCACCCCTGCTGGGGCCCTGAGCTGGGAGCCTGCCAGGTGTGCGAAACTCCGGGGGGCGGGGACGTTCTGTCGGAAATGAGACGGACGAGACGGTGTGGAAGGGCCACGGAAAGGCAAGGACTTGGGTTTGAGTCCCAAAATGAAATGGGAAGCTTTTAGAGAGTTTGGGTCAGAGGAATAATTAAATGACTTATTTTAAGGATGACTTCTGAGAACAGACTGAAGGGACGCAAAGGTAGAAACTGGAGATGTGTTATTAAAATGACTCAGATGAAGGATGACTGGAGCACACTGGTAGCGTAAGAGGGGTTACGTGTCGTCAGATTCGGATATACTTTGAGAGTAGAGGCTTCAGGTTGTGAGGACAGGTTGTGGGATATGACAAAGTCCTGATGAAACTTTTAGGGCAAATAGAGTAAGCTGAGTGATGAAGAGGGACAGGCTTATTTTGAGTTGGAAGAGAAGTCGTCAGAGTATTGTTAATAAACATAGTTCCCTTTCCCCTGCTGAACTATCCTTTATGCTTAGCTTAGAATTAAGGATAGAAAGAAGAAAGTCAGCAGGTTACTCTTTACCCCTAGCTAGCCCATTCTTTCACGGAATAATAGTCTTTGAATATGTTCTTTGTCCTATAAGTATAATAAATTGTGAAGACGGAGGAGTACCAACCTAGTTTCTGTCATCTAATTTGGCCAGCTACCCCAAACTGCCACTCTGCTCCCCAGTAAACTCAGCCAAGGTTGTGCTCATGATAAGCAGCAGGTTTACTACCTGCGAGCAGCCGGAAGCTGCTGCTTTAGTTTGCAGAGAATACTGATCTGGTTTTAAAAGCCACAGAACTCTGTCACTGTCCACACGAGTATTTCAGCGTCTCCGCTGTCAAACACTGTTCTTGATGGTGGGCATGCGATACTGAGAAAAACAGACCAGTGCCTTGCTGTCATATACCTTGTAAACTTGACGGAATACAGACAATCAAATAGGGCACAAAACAGTATGGAGTTAATTACAGACTGGAAGATGGTGTGAAGGAAAAGTACAGGAGGCCAGCAGAGACCCTGACTTCAGCTGGGGACGGCCATCATCTACGCCATTGTGCACGTGTATTTCTTCATCAGATTTGGACTAATTCTTTTAAAAAAATCTATTCACTTATTTTTCTTTTTAAAATAATATTCTTGGTTGAAACATGCATTTGCCTGCTATTTTGAAACACAAGAATAGAGTTTGTTTTGGCTAATATTTATTGAGTACCTCTGTATGCCAGCTGTTGGCTACAATACTTACACCCATTATGTCAATTAATTCTCACAATAACTGTGAGGGAAGTACTATTATCTTATTTTTCAATAGTGTAACCTGAGCCTTAGAGATCACGTGCAAGTTACCAATGGTCATTAGTTGGAAATGCTGGGACTTGAGCCCAGGTCTATCTGATTTCAGAACTGGCATTCCTAATATTTTAGTTAACAGCTAAAAAAAAACTCCCCCAAAAAACAAAACAAAAAAACAACCTAGGGCTGTATACCATTTCCTACAAAATAAGCTAGAGTATTATTTCAATTTAAAGTAGAATAATAGTTTATTAGAATTGGAAGGGTCTTTAGACATTACCTTGTCCAGTTTCTTCATTTTTACAATTGAGAGAACTAAATCCCAGAGAGGTTGGATTTAAGTAAAAGAAATTGAGCAGTTTGGGGGTGGGGCAGTACTGGGAGGAAAAACTAATTTTTCTCTTGACTCTGGATTGTGAAGTAAACATTGTAGCTTTTTACAGCATCAAATCATGTTCTCATAACTGCAAGATGCAAAAACTTATTCTGATTAGATATGAGTCATTAAAATCATTCAAACCAGTTTTTAAAATTTTTTTTTTAGCTGAGCCATCCTGCCACCTGTTGGCAGCTTAGTGGCTGCTCAGCTCGGGCAGGGACTCGAACCACTGTTGCTCAGAGCTCAAACTCTTGAGCAAGCTCTTACCAACTGAACCACTCGGCCGGCCCCATTCAAACCAGTTTTTAAAAGTTTATTACATACAGATTAATTAAAAGTTTTATTGTTTTACCTTTTTATACAGCCTCATGTAAACAGTCTTTGCATTATTACACAAAGCATCAAAATTTGATAAACATTTTAAGAGTTTTGTAAAAATGATTATGAATACTTTTAGCAACCCCTCCCCCCACATCCTACATAATAGTTTTTGTTGGTTATTCAAAAGATGGACAAACATTTTGTACTTTTTCTTTTTCAGATTTCACTGTGGGGAAATAAGTGTGACCTGTCTCTAACAGGTGGGGAAAACAGTTCTCAGAAGACCAATATCATGAATTATTTGGAAGACCTAAAACCTTTCATTTTAGTGAACGACATGGAACATCTTTGGTCATTGCTTAGCAATTGCAAGAAAACAAGAGAAAAAGAATCTATAACTAGAGTGGATATTGTTCTGGATAATTCTGGATTTGAGCTTATTACAGATTTAATACTAGCTGACTTCTTATTGTTTTCTAATCTGGCTACCGAGATTCATTTCTATGGGAAAACTATTCCATGGTTTGTTTCTGATACTACTATTCATGATTTTAACTGGTTAATTGATGAAGTGAAACATTCTAATCATAAGTGGGTGTCCAAGTGTGGGGCTGACTGGGAAAACTACGTTAAAACGGGCCGATGGGTTTACCATGATCACATATTTTGGACGCTCCCTCATGAATTCTGTGCCATGTCTCAGGTTGCCCCTGACTTATATGCTGAACTACAGAAGGCACATTTAATTCTATTCAAGGGCGATTTGAATTACAGGAAGTTGACAGGTGACAGAAAATGGGAGTTTACTGTTCCATTTCATCAGGCCTTGACGGGCTTTCATCCTGCCCCTCTCTGCAGTATCCGAACACTAAAAGCTGAGATTCAGGTGGGTCTGCAGCCCGGGCAGGGTGAACAGCTCGCAGCTTCTGAGCCCAACTGGCTGACCACTGGGAAATACGGAATATTTCAGTTTGATGGGCCGCTTTAACTTGCTTTAAGAACGCTAAGTTGTGTAGAAAGATCTGAGAGTTTTCTTATGCAGAAAAGAAGGTGTGTGAATTTAGCCACTTCACTGTCTGCGTTAGGTCTGGGAAGCTTGGCTTCTCAGTGTCCAGTCACATACACTCTGGATGCCTTTTCCTTTGAACATTTTGCCCACTACTTTGGGGGTGGATGGATTCAGCTAGTTACAGATATTTACGTTTATGTTGGAATCTTGTTAGTTTATTTCAAGTTAAGTGCATAATATCAAGTGGTTTTCATGAACTTTAATAGGGCAGAAAAGCAAAATATAAGTGAATTCTGCTTTCAAAGTTAACATTTTTAAATCCTATGCTGCATGGTATTTAATCTAGGAAGCATGGAATTTTATTGAACTTGATTTTGGGCTTATTAGAAATAAGAGCTCTGTGAAAATATGCATCTTAAATACGCTTTACAAAGAGAGGCATTCTTACAACTGTATTTTATCATGTGTTCAAAGATATTTGAACACATGAAAGTAAAACTTACCTCATAAGTTAATTCCAAATTTTGTTCTTAAATTTTATTTCATTTCAATAGCCTGTTTTATTTGCATGCGTTTGTATTTTGATTGACTTGTGGAATAAATGGTTGGAAACACCAAACTGAACAGAACGAAAGAAATGGTACTTGAAGAAAAATGTAATATCTTTTACGTGCTATGTATGATATCTGTAATCAACTGAAATACATTATTTTAACACAAGTGTTACAAATGAACATATTTTTAGATTGTTCTTCAGTTTAAAAAAGTACTTTAGAAAAGGTTCTCATGCATTGAATTTGGAGTACTACCAATGAGTTGATTCACTTTTTAAAAAATTCTTACACATTTACCAGATAGTAAAAACAGTAAGTTACCGGTCAATTTGTTTTGAAACTAAAATTGGAAATAAACCTGGAAATGTTTTTCTTGCACTAAAATAATAAAATGAATTGTACTGAAAGTCACATTGGCTTTATTTTCCAATGGGGGAACATCAAGAAGGAAAGATTTAAAATGAGGTGTGTATAATGAAAAAACTCATAATGTGTATTGCAGACATTGCCAAAGCAGTTCTTATATTAGGTCACTTAAATGAATTTATGGTGTATGTCTTCGTTAAGTGTTTAAAAAATTTGTTTTGTAAAATGTTTATATAAAGCTGCACATTTTGAATTTACTCTTTGAATTACTCTTCGAATTACTTTGAATTTATCTACATGTGTTCCTGTTTCCTTAAATACTGAGCATATTTGAATTACTTGTAGACACTTGACCTAAGTTAGAACACAATTGTATAATTGTGTTCAATTCATAGCCACAGTGTGAGCTATAGTGTAATATATTACATTTCCCAAAGCACTGGATTTTTTTTCTATTTTTACCATGTTTTAGTAATTACGTGAAATTAGGATGTATGAGGAAGTAGTGCACCCCTCCTGCAAGAAAGAGAGCGACAAGAAAGGTGGCACTGTGGAACAGGAAGTCAAAGTGGCGTTTTAAAAAATGCTTAGCTGGAAGTGAGGGCCCTCCTGTAGTTCCACCAGTTGATTTTTTTTATTATTTTTTATTATGAAATACACATTTTTTAGAATTAGTTTCAGCTGTACAACACAGTGCAATAGTTATACTTTTTACCCCTCGAAGTGACAACNTTTCAGCTGTACAACACAGTGCAATAGTTATACTTTTTACCCCTCGAAGTGACAACCTCCCTCCCCCAATAGCATACATATCTATTACAAATCCCTTGACTCCATTCCCACACTATACTCCATGTCCCATGACTATATAGTTGTAGTTGACATACAATATTATACAACATCAGCTTCAGGTGTACAGTGCAGTGATCAAGCCTCTTCCCTATCCGTGATGCAAGACATGTATGTGACCACCACCAGTTGATTTTTTTTAAACCAACTTTTTGGAAATCTGACTCATATGCAATTCATCCATTTAACATATACACTATTTTGGTACATTCACAGGGTTGTGCAGTGCAGCCATTACCAAAATCTAATTTCAGAACATTTACATCACTGTGTACACATTAAGTCATTCCCCACTCCCCTTTCAGGACTTCGCAACCTGTAACTACGTTTCATCTCTGGATTTGCCTATTTGGACATTTCATATATAAATAGAATCATAAAATATTTGGTCTTGTGACTGGCTTCTTTTTAAGGTGCATCAGACGAAGTGTGTATCGGTACTCATTCCTTTGTATGGCAGAAGAATACTCCATTTTATGGTTATACCATATTTATCCATTCTCAGTGGGTGGACATTTGGATTGTTTCCACGTTTTGACTATTATGAATAATGCTGCTATGAACATTCATGTCCAAGTGTTCTTGTGTGTTACGTTTTCAGTTCTCTTGGGTATATACCTAGGAGTGAAAGTGCTAGATCATATATGTCAGCTGTGTTGAATGTTTTGAGGAACTGCCAAGCTTTTCCAAAATGTTTGCAACGTTTTACATTCCCCCCAGCAACGTATGATGAGGGCTCTGATTTCTCCACATTCTTGTCAGCACTTGTTATTGTCCGTGTGTTTTTTTTTTTTTTAAGATTTTTTCAATTGGGGAATTGGGGAGATGGGAACAGCGCTGGGGAATTGGGGGAAGGGGAACAGACAAGTTGCTGTTGTTTTTTGTTCTTCAGTCTAGTTGTGGAGGACGTTGCTTCACTGGCCCAAGTTGGCACCATCATTGCGCTCTTCCCAGGCGACGCAGATCAGTCGCCGGCTTCTGGACGGCCGCTCACTGCGGCTGCTGGCCGCTCACGCTGGCTGCTGGCTACACACGGTAGCCCATGGCAACCCACTGCCACAGGGGCTGCAGCCTACGCCGTCGCCGGCGACTCATAGCAGCCCAGCTCCAGGCTGAGCTGTTGTTCAGCATCTTAGCTGTAGAGGGCAGTGTCACTGGCCCTCATATGTGGGATCCGAACCGGGGCCCTCTGGCGTCCCAAGCCAGTTCTTAACCATTGCGCCACTCGGCCGGCCCTACTGTCCGTGTTTCTGATTCCAGCCAGGCTACTGGGCGTGAAGTATCTCCGTGGCTTTGATTCACATTTCCCTAATAAGTCACGTGGAGCGTATTTTCATGTGCTTATCGGCCATTTGCATATCTTTTAGAGAAATGTCTAATTCTTTTGCCCGTTTAAAATTAGATTATTGAGGGCCGGCCGAGTGGCTCAGTTGGTTAAGAGCTCGCTCAAGAGTTTGAGCTCTGAGCAACAGCGGTTCTAGTCCAGCCCGAGCTGAGCAGCCGTGAGCTGCCAACAGGTAGCAGGATGGCTCAGCTTAAAAAAAATAAAAAATAAAATAAAATTAGATTATTTTTTTATTGAGCTGTAAGAGTTTTTAAGTACTCTGCATGCAAGTCTCATTACATGTAATTTGCAAATGTTTTCTTCCATTCTGTAGGTTGTCTTTTCACTTTCATGATAGTATCGTTTGCAGCACAAAAGTTTTAGATTTTGGTGAAGTCCTCTTTATCTGGTTTTTGTTTTGTTGCAAAACATTGGTTTTTTTAACTGCTTCTTAACATCCCATAAGAGCCACCGAAGCAAGGGACCTTACCCAATGGACAGGGCTCTGCCGGCAGCCCTGTCCTGCTCCCCGACGTGTTTCTACCCCAGCGAATTTGCACTATGTATGTTTGGCATAGGTTCAGAGTAGCATGATAGGGAAAGCTGAGGCTCTGGAGTTAGCGGGGGGCGGGTTCTCCACTGAAGAGCTCAGTGATCTTTGAACGGTCCCAAAATAGACATCTGCAATTGTTTGAAGTGCCGATACCATACTTGGTTAAGTATGAAATAACTCCTGCATAAAGCAGCTCATAAATTTCATGTAATACGTTTTTATCAAGACAGATTCAATAGATTAGTTATATTGTGGTGGAAATGTGGATGAAGGGCAGGTAAATAATTAGATGGAGGATGATTTATAGTCCGGGTCTATGCTGCTTTTTGATTAGTAGATGTTCAAGATCTCTTGGGATTCAGCTATATATATATATATAAAAAATTTGAGGTGGTATTTTGTATTTGATAAAATGCAGTATTGCTTTTGAACCTTTTTAAAGTCAGAACCCATGCTGTTCAACCTCAAGGTCACATTTCTATAAAAGAACTACCCACCACAAAAGGCAGTATCAGCATAATTCAAACCCTTATATTTTATGAAAACCCCAGAGTGGATTGAAAATACAATTCAGAGTTAAACTTATTAAAATTCCCACTCCCCCCCATTTTCCTAACAGCCCTCTCTTACCCCAAACCCCACTGAGCCTTGTTCCGGTGCCTCTCCCTCCACCAAGCTTTTCTTCTCTCTCTCTTTTTAAAAAAAATATTTTATTGGGGATTTGGGGGAGGGGAACAGTGTTGGGGAGTTGGGGAAGGGGAACAGATAGATAAGTTGCTGTTCTTTTGTTCTTCAATCTAGCTGTGGAGGACGTCACTTCACTGCCCATGTTGGTATCATTGCGCTCTTCCCTGGTGAGGCAGTGGCTCACCGGCCATTGGCCAGCCACTCACGCTGGCTGCCAGCCGCTCACCGTAGCTCCCGGCAGCCCACTGCAGCACGGGCTGCAGCCTACGCCATTGCAGGTGACTCAGGGCAGCCCAGCTCCAGGTCGAGCTGTTGTTCGCCATCTTAGCTGTAGAGGGCGCAGCGTCACTGGCCCTCATGTGGGATCCGAACTGGGGCCCTTCTGATCAGAGCTGGTGTCCCAAGCCAGCTCTTAACCAACGCGCCACTCGCCGGCCCTTCTCTCTCCTTTTTTGCTGGACTGGGGGTGAGGGTCGGGGAGACTGAACACTTCTACACATTCACCTCTCATTATCTAGATAAAGTGTTAATGTCATGTCTGACACGGTAAGCTCTAAGTGACATCTTGAAATTATAGAAAATGAATAAAGCAGAGGAAAAAAATGAGGAAAACAAGAACATAATCCCACCACCTCCAAATACTCCTGTTAAGATTTTTGATATATGTATTTCTAAGTTTTTCTCCATGTATAGACATTTTTTTTAACATTTCTAAGATAAAAAAACAGGATCATACTGTTTAAAAAATTTTTTAAATTCTGAACTATGTTTCTAGCTTCTAAAATTTTTGTCTGGTTAATTGACTTTGTTGTTATTGTTGGTGTCATTTTACTTTTGTAATTTTTTTTCTAGCTTGCTAATTAGTTCCTGCTGGGAGGATAGCAGGAACTAATTTCTTTCTTGGATAGCAGTATGACCTGGGACTCATAAATCCCTGGTCTCCTGTTAACCGTGTGACCTAAGTCACATTCTCACAATTTTACTGGAAAAGGAGAAGTTATTTCTGGTCAACTTGAACTACATTCAATCTCAGACCCAGATTTCCCTAGGGAAACCGGAGTCATGCTGAAAGATGTCAGCGTTCTGACATCCCCTAGTGGCCACCTGAATATTCCATAAATCCCGGGGTTTTTTCTTCCTTTTAAACTGCAGGCCAGGAGATACTGTTGCTTATGGAGTATCAGTTAGTGTACTCTGAACCCTTCCATTAGAGACCACCACTCACATTTTCTCTTGCCTCCCTGCTATTCTTTGCTGGGTCACATTCCCCCCTTTCAGTTTAGTTAATATCCATTCTCAGACCTTTTAGAAAATAGATGGGAAAATCAGTTCTCCCTGAAGACACTTCGAAACTGCTGATTCCCATTAGTCACACATTTCATGGGGCAGCCACCAACTGTGTCTTCCTGTATTTGCCCCACACGCTATTGATCACAGAGTAGGTGGTCAATGAAGGACTGATTGATAGGTGATGAATTCCAGCATTTGAAATAATTTTTAAACCTCTGAGGTGATGCTATTTAAATTGAATTCTGAAGGATGAAATGGTTCTGCTAGAAAGTCTGATTAGTACTTTTGTTGAATGAATTAAACATATACAACAGTTTTCCATAAATGTATGCATCTTTGAACACTGCTTTATTCCTTCAATGTTTTATTGTGATCAATTACCCATTTGTCAAAAATTCTTCAGAAAGGTGATTTTTAATGGCCCCAGACATTTCATCATATAGCTAGACTGTATTTCCTTCTGTTATGTAGAGTGTTCAAAATTTTTGCTCTTATAAAAGAAGCTGAAATGAACATCTTCAGGCAACTTAATACCCATAATTATTTGAAGCCACCCAATTATTCTAGTTCTTGTAGAATAGTGTTTGTATTAGACTTATAGCCCCAAACTCTCAATATTGAGTAACTGGTTTATATGAGAAGGGAAGTTGTTTTTCTCCTTATTAAAAAAAAAAAATCGTACCATACACCATGTTGATGACTTTCAATCCCACTTGAGTTCAATACAAAGTTTAGGCACAAGGGGGAGATCCTTTAACGTTATAAAGTGGCTGGGTTTCTCTTCTGTACTATTTAGCACAGAGATTTCATTGTTGACTGCACACATTCCTGTGGTTTCAACTTTAAAATCATTACACTGGAGCTAGGATTCTGGCGTCTACCACGGTAAAACACAGGTCAAAGACAATAAAAGTGTGTCCTCATTCCTTTCTTGGCTGAAATTTTCTGTATACATCTAATGCAACAACATATTACAGTGGTTTATCATAGAAGTATATCAAAACGTGAATTTGAAAATAAAATTCAGGAAAAGTGGAAAAAAGAAATAGAATTTTGTTAACAATGTAGAAAAGTCACATTAGAAAAAAGTTTGTTAAGAAAATACAAGTTTTTGCTTTCCATTCACTTAACCTTTGCTTGAAAGAAATAGCAATATTATATTTGTTTCCTTATTTTGTAAATTTTAATACAGCAAATTAATTTTTATCATGATTGAAAAAAAATTTAAAGGAACTAATATTTCAATTCTGTCTTACATTTAAGAAGATACAAATTGGGCTTGGTATGTCTCCAACACAGAAGTTCTACTGGTATCCAAAGCGTTTGGGGGACAGAATCCAGGTGGTCTGAAAATTTTTTTAAATTTTCATTAATATCTAATTGAGATTTAGTGTTTCCTTCAATTTTGAATATGGGCCATAAACCTCAGCAATATTAGCAATACCTGTACCTTTGTCACCTGTAGAAATCTCAGATATTTTCATATTACATTATAGTTATGTTAGATATCTTGAAATACTGTTTCATCACTGTAAAAAATTTAGACACTTTTTTTTGGGAGAAGTTCATGGCACAAAAGCTGGTTAAGAACACCTGTTCTTATTTTTCACCTTTTCCTTCAATTGTCCTTCTTTTCGTATCTCAAAGTTGGTGAAAGTCATGTTGGGTTTATTTTTATTTATTTTTTTTGTAGCCAAGAGGAGACACATTATACTGTATTTTCTCTTCTTGTCTCAAACTTCATTTAATACTAATCTCCATTGTCCAGCTTGGTATCTTCCAGGAGTCTTTAAAAGAAATAAAGGATTTCCCACATGAACATGGATTGAATCGTCCTTAGCCTTATCAATTTATCAATAGGAGGGTTGTTGTTTTTAAAATATATAAAGAGATGAAAAGGTGTTTGGAATGTTTTTTTATTTAGAACACTTATCTTAAAATATTTTAAAGATCTTAAAAGTCAGAAATCAGAGTTGTTTAAACTATACAGCAAGAAGTAAAATTCAACAAAAATTTCTTTCATGTATGTTCTCAATTTTTGTAATAATTGCCAATCAGTGAATATCAAACATATATAGATGCATTATAATCAGAACAGGTGCTATGTATGGAGCATGTGTTCCAGGCACAGAATCAAGTGCTTTACTCAGAATGTGCTATGATATCCTCATAAAAATTCCGGAAGCATAGTTTTTTATTCCATTAAACGTGTAAGAGCACCGAGTTGCAGTGATTTCAGGTAACCCAATTAGTCAAAGACAGAGTCAAAATTTAAACTTCTATCTGCTGGACTCCAAAACTCAAGGTATGGCTTTTATTTGAAGTTACAATATCATTAGCATAATTTGTAATCATGTCGTTAAATTCTTTTTAAAAATGAGTAAATATACTATCAATGGAAATTTGAACCATCAGATTATGTGGATGATAACTCGCTCATATTATGAGTTAATAATATGTTGAAGTCTCAGTAGAAGAGGGAAAAACCCCAGCGAAATATCAATTTTATGTGTTAAAATAATGATTTAGAATGAGGGTGGGTGAGAATAGATTGTTTTTCTGTATCATTACATTTTGCATCATTGGGCATGTATGAATTCATGGAGATCTACAATAGGCTGAACACCACACTGAAAAAGGAATTCTTCTTTAAAAACTCTGGTATAGATGAGGATGTAAAGTACAGCATAGAGAATATAGTCAGTAATGTTGCAACAACTTTGTATAGTGCCAGGTGGGTACTAGACTAATCGGGTGGATTACGGCATAAATTATATGAATTTCTAACCACTATGCTGTACACCTGAAGCTAATATAAAATAATTAAAAAATTTAAAAAATAAAAACTTTGGTGTAGATGGCTGAATATCAGTAAACCCAGCCTCTCAGGTTTCAGGCCACCAACCAGCTGAAAACCAGTGGGTAGTTATTTTGAAGGGAAATTTTTCTTGAGAACAGATGGAAGTGATTTGATGAGAAGGAACTGGCTCCTTCTTCCATCCAAAGGGATGATATAAAAATTGTTTTGCAATCTTGGTAAAATCCAAAATCTGTTCATACAAATGATTCCAATTCTTGCCTGGTCTTTGATAGCATTACTGATAAGTCGTTTAAGTTTATACGAGGCACAATTTATATTAATTAGTAAAAGTGTGCCTTAATCTTATATTTCTATTTCCTTTCTTATCAGTTCCCGAATGGAATGTGATCTGAACTGCTGAAACCCTAATAATGGTGACCTTGAAGAAGACCTATCAGCTACCGTCCATTATTGAGGTGGGATCATGTTCAAAGAGCTAGTAACTTGGGCAAGGAATCTGAATCCCAGTCCCAGCTCTGTTACTAACTAATTTTGTGACTTTTTTTTTAGCTATGTGTTCAATTATTCTGCTACTTAATGTACTTATGTATAAGCAGTAAACTTGCTTTTAGCTCTATGATTTTATGATCTAATTGTCTGTGTTTTTTTGCCATGTACCAAGACAAGGCAATGCTTTCTTGCACAAAAGTTGGCATTTTACCTTTGTGGAAAATTCTACTTTCTTCTTCCTATTTTGTTTATGTCATTTTTTTCTTCATGGAAAACTCTACTTTTTTCTTTCCACTAACCTCTCTTGAAGCCATTGAAAGATTGGCTAATTTCCCTCCTGATTCCTATGTCTACACAACGATGACTCCCACCGCCACACTGGGCAGGCAGATGGTACCTTTTAAACATGATGAAGTACTTTTGCAAACTTAGCCATTTTGGAAAGTCTAAATGGTTTCTGTAAGACACATCACAAGGATATAATTTAATATGTTGGTAAGTAAGCACCAAAGGATACAGTTTATTCTCAGTTAAAAGAATTGATTGAAAATATTCCACATTATAGACTGCAGACACTTTAGACAGAAATTCTGCATGGGATGGAGGACTATTTTATTACATCAATGCCCCTGGCTTAGCAACAGGACTCCAAGGGTAGAAATGGAAGCCAGCGCTGTTGAATGACTACGCAGAAGTCATTTGCCATTCTTTTTCCTGGCACAACCACCATCCTTCCCCATGTTGATACCACTCCCTTTTCCAATGATTGCTCTTAAAAAGAGACTTATAGGAGATATCCCTCTTCCTTGGGAGGTTTTCATGGCTGGATGCTGGATGTAATGCTATATTTGCTCCATTTCACACATGAGATAACAGACTCTTAGAGAATAAGAAACTTGCCAATGGTAGCAAGTGGCAGAACTTATATTTGTATAAAATCAAAAGGGCCCAAACCCATAGTTTTTGCCACCACCTACATTGCCTCCTATAATCATACATTTTGCAAAGCACTTTACAAAAGAATTGACCTACTATGTCATGTCATCATAAGGGCACTGTGAATAGGTTATTATTCCCTTAGCTTAATCTATGGAGCAACAGAGGGTCAGCAGGTCCACACAGCTAGTAAGTGACTGGATTGGAGCTTGAACCCAAAAGCTTCCAAGTCCTCTGCCCTCTCTATGGTCCCATAAATTCTTTAGGACAAACAGTAAGATCTCTCAGAAATCAGAATTATCACTCTGAAAAGTTAGACTTTGCCCTATTGGCAACTGTTTCTCAACCTGTGCTTCTCTGAGCTCTGAGTGGGGGAGGGGGCTCTGTGAAGGAACTTTGGGGGTTTGGGATGGTGTGTAAGATGGGGGCCATCGGGAAGCACTTTAGTGGGACTCTAGCACCCAATTCTTTTTCAACTCGGAACCAAGGCAATCTCCAAAATGGTCTGTTCTGCACACTGGGTTCCTGAAAAAGATGCCAACTGAGCAAAAATTCACTGGTTTTGAAAGGAGAAAGGCTTGGAAACCACTGCAATAGGTGATAAGAAGCTACTGAAAGTTTCTGAGGGGGAAAGTGGTAAAATCATGTTTTAGCAAGATCAATCTGGAAGCTTTGTTGCAAAAGACTTTTGATGTGGAGAGTCTAGAGAAGAGAGACTTTTAGGAAGGAGGGAATAAAACAGGAGAGGTCACAAGCGAGGTTACTGGAGAAGGGTGGGGGAGGGCGGGAAGGCCAGCAAGGTGTGGGGAACAGCAAAAACAATTTTTCTGGATTTTAGGGTCCATAGGACTTAAATTTTACACCATATTTATTTTTAATTTTTATATCATAGTAAACTTGAGTTTTAAATTTCGGGATATGATTCTATGAATTTCAACACATGTATAGATTTGTGTAACCACCACCATAATTAGAACAGTCCTATCAGCCCCCTAAAACTCCTTTGTACTATTCCTTTATAGTCACACCTACCCCCATCCATAACTCCTGGCACTAAAGAGCTGTTCTTTTTTTTAATTTTTAACCTGTTGGCAGCTCAGCTCAGGCCGGGAATCAAACCGGCAACCCTGTTGTTCAGAGCTCGCACTCTTGAGCAAGCTCTTAACCAACTTAGCCACTCAGCCGGCCCCAAAGATCTGTTCTTTATCCTTATAGTTTTGTCCTTTCAAGAATGTCATAGAGGGCCAGCTGAGTGGTGTGTTGGTTAAGAGTTGGCTTGGGATGCCAGCTCTGATCAGCAGGGCCCCGGTTCGGATCCCACACGAGGGCCAGTGATGCTGCGCCCTCTACAGCTAAGATGGTGAACAACAGCTCAACCTGGAGCTGGGTGGCCGTAAGTCGCCGGGGACAGCATAGGCTGCAGTGGGGCTGCAGTGGGCTGCCGTAAGCTACCGTGAGTGGCCGGCAGCCAG
This sequence comes from Hipposideros armiger, assembly GCF_001890085.2. Lineage (NCBI taxonomy): Eukaryota > Metazoa > Chordata > Mammalia > Chiroptera > Hipposideridae > Hipposideros > Hipposideros armiger. The sequence goes on along the minus strand of NW_017731391.1, from coordinate 1,022,443 downwards.
GGTAAGTGGCCATGAGCTGCCACGAGTGACCGTCCAATGGCCGGCGAACGATTGCCTCACCCGGGAAGAGCACAATGACCACAATACCAACATGGGCCAGTGAAGCGACTTCCTCCACAACTAGACTGAAGAACAAAAGGACAGCAACTTGTCTGTTCCCCTCCCCCGATGTCCCAATGCTGTTCCCCTACCCCAATTCCTCAATAAAAATCTTAAAAAAATATGTTATAGAAATGGAATTATACAGTACAAACTTTTGAAACTGGCTTCTTTCACTCCACATAATGCCTTCAAGAGTCATTCATGTTGCTTTGCGTATCAGTATTCCAAGAAACTCTGAGATGGGAAATAGGGTGCAAAAAGGAACCATGGCTTGATAATATTGGGGCCTGAATGTTTTTGAGCCGAGATGAGTAATAATCAGGTTCTGCAAATTCTCTGGGGGAATTCATTAACTTACTCACTTATGCAATTATTTACTGAGCCACAAATGTGTGTTAGGTACTGTTTTCAGTGTTGGGATGTAATAATGAACAAAATGGGAATCCTTCTTCCAGGAGCTTAGGAGCTTACAGTCCAGGGAGCAGAGACAAGCCTATGAATGAGGTCCCATCAGAAAGTAATGTGTCCTGGATAGGAGGGTGGAGGGAGAAAAGGCTATTTTATTTTAGAGTGGTCAGGAAAAGCCTCGTAAGCAGGTCAGATTTTATTGCAGAACTGAATGGGTTATTTGAGGGAGGCATATGCTCATCCAGGCGCCTGTAAAGGGCCCTGGGGTGGGTGTGTGCTTACCATGTTTGAAGAAAGATAAGGAGGTGTAGACAGGGCAGTGGAGAGGTGGAAATGAGACCAAGTCATGTAGAGTCTTGGGAGCCATTGAAAGAACTTTGAGTTTTTATTCAAAGCGTGATGGGCAGCCATTGGAAGGTTTTGAGCAAGAGTGACCTGCTCAGATTTATATGCCAGAAAGGCCACTTGTGTTGCTGGATAGAGAATAGACTCTTCAGAGACTGTGTACAGATTGGATTGGGAGAGCGGGGAGAAACTGAGGCAAAGCAGTCATGTAATATGGGCCTGAAATGATGGTAGAACAAAATGGAAGAAAGATAAATGTAAAAAAATATATATTTTAAAGGAAAATGAAGTTTATTGCCTAAGGTTACATAGATTGAAGACTTAAGTGAGGGAAACCAAGGATGTTTGGTGTGACTGCACCTATGTGATTGAATGAATATAAATTGTGGCTTTCAAACTGTGCTCCTAGAGCCGCTGGGATTTTGTTAAGGTGTTTCCAGGGGTGGCAGGGACAGTTTGGGGCAGGAGCCACATTTTCAACCCCTGTTTCAACCGGAGCATTGCCAAGATGATCTGTTTTATGTACTTGCTTCCTTGTAAAATTTTACTGGAGTGAAATGTTACTGTAGTGGGGCGGAGGGACGTAGGGGGTTTACTCTGTAGAAAACCATATACTCAAAAACTTATTCAACAAATGAAGTCCTTAGCCTCCCTGACTGACAGAAGCTATCCATTTCCCCACCGCAAGGGGGCGCCAGGAGCACAGATCTGACTCAATAAGGAAAAAAGTTCCCCTCAAATATTTTATTTTTTACTTTTAAAAATGAATTCACAATATATCTCCTTTCATAAATTTCTAACATTCTACAACAAAATTCAGCAGGATCACATCTTTTTTGCTTTATTTGTTTAAAGAATGATACATTGTATACTTAAGGTTATGCTGTTGTAACAGATAAGCACCCAATGCTCAGAATAGAGTGTACTCTTCTGAAGTCCAATGGGCGGGGGTGTGTGTGGGGGAAGTAATGGGGTTATCAGCTCCAGGCAGACGTTCAAGGACCCAGGCTGATGGAGGCTCTCCCATCTTCAATATGTGGCTTCAGAGGTCATTCTGGAATCAGGATCTAGCCAGAAGATAGGGAATGAGAAAGCACACAGAATCACACAGGAAGTTTTTATGAGCCAAACGTGGAAGTCACTGACTTCACTTCCACCCACGTACAAAATGCTGGAATTTGAGGCCACACCTACCCAGGTTCAGTGAACAGCTAGCTAACCAGTTTCTGCTGCCTATACAATTGCAGTATAAAAATTGGAAAACATAATAAACGTGGGCCCCGGATTTATGTTTTGGCCTTGGAGCAAGTCAAGCTACATTTATGTATGAGTTTTTGTGACTATGTGTGAACACTGCAATGTGTAACATGTGATTCAGAGAGTTTTGTTTACATATATGCTACGAATTGGCTACGCCCAAAATATGATGTGCTAGGAGTTAGTAAAATTTTTACTTTTCCTCAGTTTATCATTAGGAGTTCTGGTAAGATTCACCTCCCCAGTGAACTCGTTTCCAACCGATGATCAGGTACTTTCACAGCTCCAGCTTAACATGTTGGCAGTACGGCTCTAATTTTTATGTGGTTGCATTTTATGGTTTTTCTCTATTGCATACCTCTTCATTCCTCATTCATCTGAAAGTTCTTGAGCTTAGACTTAAATACCTTTTATTTGCTCTTTAACTCATTGTACATTCTGAATCTTGCACTATATTGAGCAGTATTAAGTATTAAGTACTATGGCTGATTTATCAAATGAAATAAAGACAGTGTATACTCATAAATCAGTGTTTTGTGTCAATGATGAAACTTTTAGATCTCAAGAGACATCTGTCCCTGGAAAGGCTGAGGCTTTCATTTCTTTAAAAAACAATTAGCTGAATGCTTGGCATCCTGTATCTTGCTTCCTTCTCTTTCTTTTTTATTAGAGGCAGTTTTATAGACCAAGGAAATTTATGACTAGTAATGCAAGCTTATAAAGAGGGTATATTAATTGAGGTCAAATCAGTGAATCAGCAGAAGATAAAATCTCTTGCCAAAAATTAGACTATTTTTGTGATGTTGAGAGGAGTAGATGAGGATCACTTTATAGGTATGTAAAGGATTGACTAAACCTCAGTTGGTAATAAAGTCTAGCTTGGTTTCAATCAGGAAAATCATTGAAATGTTTTTGAATACTTTTGCAAAAACCTCTCGATATTGAGAAGCCAAAGCAGTGCATATGAGGAACAGTCTTCGCTCTCAATTTCACAGACTTTTTATTCACGAGGATCATTTGTTGCTTTTGAAAGAAAGTTGGCATGATTTTAAAAGAAACCCAAAGCCTGTCCAAAATGGGGTCAGGAAAATCCCACACTCCCCCACCCTAAAGCCATATGACTTTCCAAAATAAAGACATTTTAAAGATCTAGAAGAAGCTGGGGGTGTTGCTTAATTTAGAATCCACATTTGCTTTTTTGAAAGTTGATTTTAGTGGAATGTTTGGCAAATTATCATATTTTTTGGTGGAATTTTAAACATTGGTCCTTCAAGAACTCCAACTGTGGAAGCAAAAAGGACCTGAAGAACTGCACTTGTTCCTCTCTGTCTTAGAGTAATCCTGGCTGGACATAGCTGTGACATCGGGGTCCTGAGGTCCTGGTCTCGAGCACTCCCGGACAGGATTCAGAGGGAAGACAGCTCCCTGGAGAGGACTTCGTGGCCACAGGCTTGCAGGCTTTGAGGGTGGAATCTTGATCTTTAAAAATCAGAAAGCCTATTTTTTAATTTAGATGAGAAATAACGTATCAAATGGACAAGACATTAACATTTGAGGTCTACTGCTTTTCCCCGGAGTGTTCATTATGCAATAACCTCGCTTGTAATCCCCATTATTCTTTCTTTACATGTGTTATAATATAATATATTCAATTAAGTCCAGTCCTGTCTTGGCTGGGGAAGCAGTGTCTTTATAGGGTGTTTTGCATATCTTTGCTTTGATTTAATCAAAGAAGGCTGATTGACTTCTAAATTCTTGGAGATGAGGCACCTCCCTTACTCCCAGTTACTACCAGCAACAACCCCTTTCTAAAATTCTTATTTCCCAAAAGTAAGGAAAGCGCTTTAAGAATTCGTTCTCCTATATTGAGTAGTAAAAAAAAAAAGGATTTTGTTAGGCCTATGATCTTCCAAAGTTCTGAGTAATTTAGAATCAGAGTAAACACTTTGTCTTTCTAATCCTTTTTTGTAGTGTCTTGTGAGAGATTTTTCTGTGTTTTAAAATAATAATGCTAATAGCTAACGCTTACTTAGTACTTTGTTCCAGGTTCTGTAGTAGGTACTTTGCATGCATTGACTCATGTAGTCCTTGTAACAACCCCACGGGTTAAGTACTATTATTACCTCTGTAGTACAAATGAGGAAATAGGCCGAAGGAGGTGGAGGAATTTGCCCAAGGTCACAAGCTAGGCAATGGCAAAGCCAGGATTTCATTCCAGGCAGTTTGGCTCCAGAGTCTGGCCACTTAACCACTGTTTGAGGGCCTCTGAGTCCAAGGATAAATTCAAGGACTTTTAGTAGATTTTTAAAAAAGCACAAGAACTCTCACACGAGTTTATACTTTACTGGTATTTTTTTTTCCTTCTATATGAAAAGAATTATTTATAATCTGATTTCAGTTAAGGGTACATCTACTGCTTGCCAACTTTGTTAAAGCAGGGGAAATGCTTGACCTTACAACATTTTCACTGAGTAGCCTAATATTTTTTGCTACTGAGAAGGAGGGCTGGCTTTTGTCTGGGAAAAAGTCTGCTAAGTACATGGATTAATCTAATTTTTCAGTAACACATCTACTGATGTGATACAGCAATGATGTTCTTTCAGTATTACAAACCTTTCTTTTAAAGATTATATTGCTTTACAAAAACACAAAAATATTTTTGTAAGCATCATTGCTTCACTTTTCTTCAAAGAATTTCATAATCTCTTTGATGCTTTCAAGGGTATTATGCACCATGAATTTTGACCTCTTGCATCTTTTTGCTGATACCATTAAATTTATTTTAAAAATCATACCAAACTAATACAGAGCAAATACATTGAAAAGTTATTAATTTCTGGAGTAACATTTGGCCTGCTCTTTAGAATGCATGATAAATGCTACAAATCTTTGAACTCATTTTTATTCTTCACTTTATTTTTTCATCCCCAGAGTTCAAAACATAGATATAAAAATGAATACTATGAGACAGAAAAAAATAACAAGATTCACAGATTTTTGTTTTGCATCATTTTTGTTATGTGTGACAAATTTCCAAAATTTTGTATCTGTAGAGTGTTTTGGAAAATCTATTTTTACTTCAGATGGATAGTTTTGAACAAGAATATGTAATTTAGAAAATCCGTATTATGTGATCAAACACCTGAGTTGGCTGGAAATACATTTGGATTATCCCATTTAATTATTACATTATCAAATATTAGCTATTTAATGGCAATTGTCATAATGAAAATACTTGTAGATTTAAATTGGGAACTCAAAGATGCCATTCTGGACAATAAACAAACAGCAGACCCCATACAAACTACAATGTGAATGTGAAGTTTAATCAGTCAGTGACTTATTCCAGTGGAAGACAGTAGATTCTTGTTATTCATAGTAATGTCCTTTAAAGTTGCTTCAGACACTGAATTAACAAACACTGAACCATTGTTCCTAGGGGAAATACAATGCTACCCTTCGGTCTCAGCATTTTCTTTAACCGATCCATACATAACCTTGAATTTTACATGTGTTTCTGTATTTTACATGTGTTTCTGTTTAAAGACACTTTGTTTAATATACACTGTTGATTCATTAACATTGAACTCACAGCCAACAACGCTATAGCTCAGTCCTCAGGGAAGCTTATCTAACACAGTTTTCTCTGGGAGGCACATCCCAGCCCTATTTATTATTATTATTTTTATTGGGGAGCTGCATGTTTTTCCAGGACCCATCAGCTCCAAGTCAAGTAGTTGTTTCAATCTAATTGTGGAGTGCGCATCTCAGTTGCCCATGTGGGGATAGAACCAGCAACCTTGGTGTTATGAGCATTGCGCTCTAACCAGCTGAGCCAACTGGCTGTCCCATAGCCTTGTTTTGCTTAGGAACACTAGACAGCACTTCAGCCCTAGCCTGGGGGCCATACAGCAAAAATCAGACACACCAAAGCTCAAAAATGCAACTACAAAAGAAGTGGCACTAAACAGACCTGGCGCAGGACACACTTCCAGCAGGAGAGTTGGAACCGAAGGCAGCACGCCGCCTTGTTTGACCTCAGCTGGGAATGTGCACATCGGTGACTCAGATTTTTCACCACTTTGTGCATGTCTGAGAATAACCGAGAAAGTGGCATGAACGTCGATCTGGGGGTTGCAAGTAAATTTCAGTGAGTGGGTGAATGTGAGCAAGCTCTCTGTCTGAATTTTAGCCTTCACATCTGTAATAACAGGATAATGATACTCACTTCAGAAGAGTTGATTGGAGGAGGAAAAATAACCTATGAAAATTAGGAAAAAAGAGGCATATGATGTTAAGACTCTCCCTCTTTTCTACTAATCAGTGGGGTTTCCTTGAAAGTTTTAGAACAGGGGGATGGTCTGATCAGATTTCATGTTTTTGAAAAATAATTCTTGCATTGGTTTGAAAATGGATTAGAAGCAGACTAGTGTAAAAGCTCAGATTTAAAAAGAAAAAAATTCTTAAAACCTATCCTAAGGCAATGATAGCAAGAATGGAGAAAGGAGAAAGTGTTATTTCTGAGATTGAATTGTGCAATTCAGGAGTCAGCAAACTATGGCTCGCGAGCCAAATGTGGCTCTTTGGGTACGTACATGTGGCTCTGAAGTAAAATTGAAAAGGAAAATAAAACTATCATAGTTTCATTTACAAAAAATTTTTAAAGGCTATTATTCACATAATGGTGATTTCACTTGTTTTATGGCTCTTGAACACTTTTTAAATTGTTGCAAGGGGCAGGATTGGCTCTTCCGTCTCAAAAGTTTGCCGACCCCTGGAGTAGTTGAAGGAGGTGCTTTCTTTCGGGAGCCCTTTTCCTTAGCTGGAACACCCCCTTCCCAAAGCAGCAGCTGTGCCTGTTGGCTGTAACAGGCTGTCCCTCTCACTGGAGACTTGCCCTCCTGCCAGTGTCTAACTGCCATGGGGCTGTGGGTGGGAATGGAGCAAGGTGGGGAGCAGGGACAAAGAGCTTGCTCCCTGGCCTCAGAGTGGAGAGTTAGTCTCCAGGCTTGGCCTCTTGCTTCAGTAGCTTGTTCTCCTGCCCTACCTTCTTTCCCTTATCTCCACCTTGTCCTAGGAACACTCCTCAGTAAGCCACTTCCTTAAGAATCCTGACTCTCTGCTCTTCCAAGGGAACTCCACAGGGAAAAGACTTTAGGAAAAGACTTTTAGCTGCAAGGGGGTGCGGAGGAGAGAGGACTCAAAGAAGGCCCTTATAGGTACTTCAAGAACTCAGCCTTGAGAGGGTAATGTGTTACTGAGACCATCTGAACGGCATATGTGTCTGAACCCTGTTAAGCCCTCTATAGAAATCCTTAAGATTCTGGCAGGTGGGTACAGAGATCCACAATTGCATCCTCATTTCCCAACTGCATATCTGTGTGATGCCACATTCATTCATATAATTTCACTGAAACTGCGTATCACAACAAATGGAATGCAGAAGCAGATATGAGAATGCAAGTGTTTATTTTCTTTCTTTTTTCTTTTTCTTTTTTTTTTTAGCTGAGCCATCCTATATTTGTTGGCAGCTCAGCAGCTGCTCAGCTCGGGCTGGACTCGAACCGCTGTTGCTCAGAGCTCAAACTCTTGAGCGAGCTCTTAACCAACTGAGCCACTCAGCCGGCCCGCAAGTGTTTATTTTTAAGCCAGACATGAAAAAGATTGGCAAAAAATAAAAACATAAAAAAAGAAAGCCCTTACAAGGGGCACTTACTTCACCTCCCACTTTCCATAATCTTCCTGATGGGTTGACATTTTTCTTTTAATGAAGAGACAGTTGGTGAGGTGGTTCTTCTGACAGTCTGCCACTGGAAAGTGCTCTCTCCCCAGGAAGAGAAAAAATATTAACATCAATTGTCCAGTTAATCCCTCAAAATTTTTCCTAAAATATTAAACTCTTTTAAACTGGCAATTTTCCAACTTAAAGATCACTTCAGTAAGGCTATGAAGGATAGCATTATGTACAACAAATCTTTTTGACTAGTTCAGGAAATATAGATTAAAACTTGAATTTAAAGTCAAATAAACATCCTGTAAGTCCAGAAAATACACCGAGGGTGCCAAAAAAATGTATACAAGTGGACACTTTGGTCAACGTAGCTCAAGCAGTAGTTCGCCATAATCAGAAGTGTCTGGACGCTGATGGTCACCACTTTGAGCACCTCTTGTAATTGCAGAAGTCAAATGTGACTTGTATTCATCTTTTATTATCGGTATATATTGAGTATTACAATTTTAATACCGTTTTCCTTTCTTAAAATGTGTATATGTTTTTTTGGCACCCTCTGTATATTATCATGGGTGTTTTTCAGGAACTTATATTTACTTAGCTAAAATATTTTTAAAGTACTCTCCATTTTTGATAAGAATTTTGCTCTTGAAAAGAACAATCTGTTATTTACTTTAATGATGAAACTGATGGTCTTTGAGTTGGTTATTTTCTATAAAGCGAGGTGTCAGTGGTTCTCTAAGCTTAGCCTATAGTAAAGTTATAAGATGGATCACATTTATTTTAGGTGCAAAATATATTGGAAACAGTCATATTTATGGGGAAATGAAAGAAAATGGATTTTAAAAATATATGAAATGAACATTTATGAAGATCTTGGCAAAGATTGATAAATTGTTTTACAGCTAGCTGTGTCATCATATTAGAACAAGTAAGGGACAGGGGATTTGTTTTAGGGAGAATGGATGAAACTAAAATTATTGCTAAAGAAGAACTCATTTCTTTTTTTTTTTAAATATTTTTATTGGGGAATTGGGGGGATGGGAACAGTGCTGGGGAATTGGGGGAAGGGG
>NW_017731391.1:998048-1013492 GCF_001890085.2 Hipposideros armiger | reverse complement strand
TTTTGTTCTTCAGTCTAGTTGTGGAGGACGTTGCTTCACTGGCCCAAGTTGGCACCATCATTGCGCTCTTCCCAGGTGAGGCAGATCAGTCTGCCGGCTTCTGGACGGCCGCTCACTGCGGCTGCTGGCCGCTCATGCTGGCCGCTCATGCTGGCTGCTGGCTACACACGGTAGCCCATGGCAACCCACTGCCACAGGGGCGGCAGCTTACACCGTGCCAGCGACTCAGGGCAGCCCAGCTCCAGGTTGAGCTGTTCAGCATCTTAGCTGTGGAGGGCAGTGTCACTGGCTCTCACATGTGGGATCCGAACCGGGGCCCTCTGGCGTCCCAAGCCAGTTCTTAACCATCGCGCCACTCGGCCGGCCCAGAACTCATTTCTTAAAGAGATCAAATAGAGATCATCAGCAAAACAACTGAACCAACTGAACCAAGTCTGATAAAGGGCTGAGAGTGGCTTTAAAGACCCTTAAATGCTCTCAGTTCCAATAGCAGATTTCTGTGGTCTACATTTCACCTTCGAATCTGCCATTAGGCGACTACAGCAATTGTTTGCAGTCTTTGGCAACATTTCATTCAGTTGCTTAGGAAAATATTTAAATCAAACATACTTTTTTAAAACAATCTTTAAACAACCAAATTGTCCTATGAGTGGTTTCAGTGACAGCTTTCTAAATGTAAGTCAAAAGCCCCCAATGCTGTCAACAGATTACAAACTTTCTTTTGAGAAACGAGTTTTGTATGTTTGCAAGACAAACAGACACACAAGAAAAGCCCCCAAATGAAAGTCCAAGAGCCAGAGGAACATAGTTCTTCACTGACTCTCCCAGTTTCTCAGGAGGCATTTTTATTTTGTCTCAGATACGATGTTTATTTAACATGGATCTCCACATGCCAGCTTCATAAATGTTTCAGGATAAAATCGAACATGATAGCAGAATGAGCTGGAAATTCTGGTTTAAGCTGGATGTGCCCAGGACTTCCTGTTTCCAAACTGCCAAATATGTTTGCCTTCCCCTATTGGCACCTCAGACTAAAAGTGTCCCAAACTGAACTCTCTCTTCTCCCTCCTCTGCTTTCCGTCCTTGCTGCCGTTCAGGCCTCGCCACGCCTCCACCTGGCGGGTTCGCGCAGGCTCCAGTGGATTCCACCTGACAATCTTCCCCTCCTCACCGGCACCACTCCCATTACCACCAGTCCCAGCTCTCACCTGGCCTGTGACAGCCTCTTCCTGTGGGCCTCCTCGCCTCTGTCTCTTCCAGTGGATCCTGTCCACTGTTGCCCTGTTCTCTTCCTTTGGGTGCAGCTCTTGTAATGTTGCTCTTCAAAAATCTGGCCAGTGGAAGAGTTCGTATACACCCTGGTCCAAACTCAGGCTGGCATCGAATTAGAAACATCTCTCTTCTGTAATGAAGTACAATAGTTCTATGAGGTGTGCTAGGTCACACAGCTGGTAGCTTCCTGTCTTTGTTGTCATTATAAAGAAAACTACAAGTCTGTACTGAGGTATTATGGATCATAATATAATATATTGCCCACACATGCAGTTCTGTGAGAAATCTGGGCTGGGGCATGCTTTGTGCACTTTTACTTTCCTTTCTGGCTTAAACTGTCTTCATAAGCAGAGTTCCCCTGACTGCCAGCCTGCACGTTCTACCATCATCGTGCGGGCTTGCCTCACGGTGAAGCCCCTCCCAGGGTCTGGCTCAGACCTACATCCAGAATCAGTCCTCTTTCTCAACTCTCAAAGGACACATCACCAGATGCTGCCTTGAAGAGACACAATATAGTCATGGGGATATGAACTATAGCAAGAGGAATATAATCAACAATGTTGTAAAGATCATGTAAGGTGCCAGAGGGGCACTGGACTTATCAAGGGGATCACGTCATAGGCTGTGTAGATAGATTCCTGACCAATGCGCTATACAACTAAAGCTGAAGTAGAATAACATTGTATGTCAACTATAATTAAAAAAATATATATATAGTCACAGGAGGTGGAGTATAGCATAAGGAAGACAGTCAATGATATTGTAACAGGTATATAAGATGTTAGAGGGGTAGTAGCTTGGGGGAGGGGGGTTATCACTTTGTGAGGGCTATAAATGCCTATTATGTTGATTTGTACACCTGAAAGTAATAAAAAATAATAATAATTAAAAAAAGAGAAAAAAGTCACTTGGCTCATGTCTTGACATCAGAAAGTTCGGAGGCATTTGGGCGGGGGTCAGGTCAAGCACTCTTTCTGTTCCCACTTACCACAAAAGTACATTGCTTTCACACAGAGAAAAATCCATTTAACACTGATTAAAACCTTTTTTTCAAAAAAATTTGTGTTTGTTTTTTTCAGCTTTATTGAGGTAAAACTGACAAAACTGTAAGGTATTTAAAATGTGCACAGTGATGATTTGATAGACATTGTGAAAAGATTCTTCCCATCTAGTTAATTAATGTATCCGTCATCAACACTGTTTTTTAAAGACCGTGCGAATTCATATTTTCTGTTGCCGTGAAGAAGAGTTATAAGATTGATCAGAATGATTAGAATTAGACTTTATAAAATTGAATTCTGAAACAATTGGATGTAGAGTTAATGGGCAAGGGACTTTCTCAGGGTGGTTTTCTTCCAGGTGCCCTGAGTTTTCATCAACTTTTGTGTTTCATCTGGTAGTGTCGTTTCACTGAAAATTTAACAAATGTGCGGTGATTTCTACTGTAAGGAAAAACTGCAACTTGAAAACATGTTTACTACAAACTATACTATTAATAAGAAATTTCTGAAAGTCTTAGTTTTCACTAAGGACTTTTTTTACAAAAAGTTGCTTCAAATGAAAGCATTGAGGTGATTCTGGATTGGATATGGGGCAATGTTGCTATAAGATCAAAAGCCATTGTCAAGGCCAAGGAATCCTCAGACACAGTAGTGGATGCATGTAGGATGTTTGGGCAGAATCCAAGAAAAGCTGCCATCTCTTTGATTTTTAAAAAAATTTTAGAACAGTACATAGATCTACCAAGGGCCTTAAGGTGGGGTGAACGTGGGTTCCATTTTTAGGTGCTGCTACACATTGTAGAGCCTGAGGCAGGTTACTCAGCTTTTTTGCGCTTTCCTCTTGTGAGCTGGGGTCTGATCTCACTCTGCCACCGACCAACTGTATAGCCTTGGGCAATTTATTTCATTTCCCTGGGATCGGTTCCTCATCTTCAAAATGGATAATCCTAACACCCACTTCACAACCTTGTTTCATTTACTGAGGTAATTACACGGGAAACACTTAGAACAGCTTTTATGAGAACACATGCGAGCCTTGCACAATTAGAAACTACGGCTGTAAATTAACTCCAGTATTACTGTTATTTATATTTCCCCGCAGAGTTGTTGAGAAGTTAAATGCAAGAACGCTCAGAGCAGGCTACACAAGTTGTGGAGCCCGTATAAGATGAAAATGTATGGCTCTTAGTTCAAAAGTCAGTAAGAACGTCAAGGCTGGGGCAGCAGAGCATGAAGCCAGCGAGGGACCCTTCTGAGCGCAGGGCTTGTGGCACAGCCACGAAGCCGGCCCTGGACCTCCAAGAGGCAGAGGCGTTTGCACACAGTAAGTGCCAAATAAACGCTCCTTCACCTCTGTGTCAGCATGCTCCCGCACCTCGCGCACCAGCACTGTTACCACTGACCACTGGCTGTCACTGGTCCCCGAGGGAAGGACAAGACCTGGAGTTGCGCTCGCGCTGGAGTCCTTGGTGAAGACCAGCCCCCAACCCCGCTGTGCCCCCGTCGCTGTGGCAAGTGTCCGCCGCTCAGCCAAGCCTTGGCCTGGCCAGATGGGGCCGCCGAAGCCGGGAGGACACCCTCGGGAGGACTGGGGTGGGCCCCGCGCCCGGGGACCCGTGTCTGAGGCCAAGGCGGCGGGGCCACCCCGCGGGTTCGCAGCTCGGCCTGGCCGCGGGGTCACGCAGGCGCCGCGGGCGTCGGGGCTCCGCCGCCTCCCGCCGCGTTTCCTGGTTGCCCGAGGAGACGCGCCCGCCGGCTCCGGGCGAAGCAGCCTCGCTCTCGGCGGCCTGGGTGCGAGCGCGCCGCGGGGCTCCGGCAGTCATGAGCCGCAGCGGCTCCTCGGGACCCAGGCGCCTGCACCCGACCAGCGACGCCGCCTTAGGCGCCTCGTCACCCGCGCCCGAGGTACAGTCCCAGCCCGCGGGCCGCGCGCGGGGGGTGGCCCCAGCCGGTGCCTGGGCCGCCTCTCCAAGGCGGAGAGCGCACCGGGCGTGGAGGCCCCGGGGGTGCACCTTCCCTCTGGAATGCGTGGGTAGGTCGGAGCCCGCGTGTCCCCGCCTGGGAAGCGGACGGGAAGTGCCTGCGGCCGGTTCAGTTTAGGAAGTTATGGGCAGGTCATGAGTTTACCAAGTGCGCCCGAATCTTAGGTTGTACCAGTCTGCTTCTCTGACCATTTAAACGGGTTAAGTTCTAAAGACAGCGTACCGGCACCTGTAGACCCTCCCCCAGTCCCCTGCCCTGTAGTAAATAATTCTTCCATTTGACTTACACGACTTAGCCACTAAGACGTGACTAGGAGGACTGTCTTTAAAATCTGAGGAAGTAGGATTAATGTCAGTCCTGAGCAAAGTCGCTAGCCTTTTCGTTGCAAATCACTCCAGGACATTAATTCAGTTGTTGTTGGATCCATTTACTCATTTACTCTCAGGAGGTACTTGGGCATTGGGGACTTTTCGGGCATCGGGTATGTTATCACACACACACACAGACACAGACACAGACACCCACACACCCACACACCCACACACCCACACACACACCCACACACACACACACACCCACACACGCACACACCCACACACACTTCGGGCTGGCTCACCCTCGGTTAATTGTCCCCTTCTGGACCTGACATTAGGGTCCCACAAGGCGTAGAGTGTGTCAGGGATGGTTGTTAGAGATCGGGGGACTGTGTTCAGCTAAACTTCTAACCTAACAGGTGTCCTTAGCCTAGACACACTGACTATAAAAATCCCTGAGGACACTCTGAGATTCAAAACATGGGGTGGCTTCTCTGACATACTACAGGAATTCTAATATTCAGCAGCTTTGATTGTTGCCTTCTTTACATCTGACCCAAAAGTGCCTTATTTCTAATCTATATTTAGATTTCTCTGATTCTTGGCATGTTTGTGGAAAATTAGTACCATCTTGTACAAATAAAACAAATTTTTCTTCCATTTGACATTTGCATATTTTATCCCAATATGGTGATCTCTGTGAGTTAAGAATGTTAGCCCATGCATAAGTATGTAGTATTTTTATATTATTTATATTTGTTTGGAGAACCGATTGAAAGTAAATTACAGACATCATGGCTCTTAATCCCTAAATACTCCAGTGTGTATCTGTCTCTTAAGAATAAGGGCATTCTCTCACTGAAATATAATGATCAAATTCAGGGTGTTTAACATTGTTGCAATAATATTATCTAATGTACACTATCTACTAAAATTTTGCCAGTTGTCCCAATAATGCCATTTACTGCAAATTTTTTTATTTATTTCAGAATCACACGTTGTATTTAGTTGTTATGTGTCTTTAGTCTCTGTAAAACCTGGAATCATCCCTCGGTTTTTGTTTGTCTTCGATACGTTTTAGAGTGTAGGTCATTTGTTTTGTAATAAAATAGGTTTATCTGATTGTTTTTCATGGTTAGATTTTTGGTAGGAATACTATATAAGTGATGTGTCTCAGTGCATCACACTAAGTGCATGTCAGCTTGTCCCACTATTGGTGATGTTCCCAATTGGTAGTATCTGTCAGAGTTTTCCACTGTAAAGGTGGAAAAATAAGTTTTAGCAATAAAAAGAGTGATCATATTGAGTAATCCTACAGATTCATATTGAGATTTTTAGGATAAATTTTACTACATACATAAAGGAAAATATTCACCAAACTTAAGATTTTAATTGACCTGAAAGACCTAAATTTTATTGAGAATAAAAGTAGAAGCAGAACATCCAGTATTTATTACAATTAATTTTTTAGTTTACAAGCTACTTCATCTGAGACAATCTTACAAGTCACGTAGGCTAGGCAGGAATTTCCCATTATATAGAGGATGAAATGGCGTGCTCAATTAGCAAGTGATGGAGTGGGGAACATACATGTCTTTCTTCTGAAAGTTTAGTACTTTTCCTACCGTAAGATGATGCATTGAAAAACATTAAAATACAAAACAGGAATAGTATGTAACTGTATGAAGAAGTAAAATAGTGCAGAGACTTAAGGTATAAGCTTTAGGTTCAAGAAATCCTGATTATACTGCTTATTATCTGTGATACCTTGGGCAAAAATAATATTAATATCTCAGATCTTTAGTTTCTTCATCTGAAACATGGGATCGTAATACTTATCACATAGTATAGTTTTGGGATTTCACAGTTAATATATGTAAAGCACCCAACAGAGTGACAGAATAAGTGCTTATTAATATTAGCTATTACTATTCTTTATCATTTTTGGAATTTGCCTTGACATCAACCACTGCCTCCCACTACTATCTCCATCACTGACACCTCCATTGGTACCTCAGCCACCACCTCAACAATCAGCTATTGGGGGTCTGGGTGAGGGACTGAGGATACAAAAATGAATCTGACACTGTCTCTGCTCTCAGTGGAGAATCAAGACTTTACAGTGAAGAGAAACAGACATGTAAACAGATTACTGTCTCATGGTATCACCCATGAACCAAATTTAATGCTGCATGTTTCTCAAGTTGTCTTTACCTCTAATTAAATCACCAGCAGAGTTTTTCTAGGCTAGAGAATGTGATGCGTACTAAGAGTAATATTATGTGAATTGAAGTGTAATTGCTCAAGCAGGGAGGACAGAAACATGCTTTGTGGAAATTTACAAACGTAGCTTTGAGCACAACAGTGTAACTTTGCCATGCAGTTGAAATAAGGTACTGGAGCTGAAGAATGTTCCCAGATTATATAAAGTAATATGATCAGTCGGCAAAAAGCTGGAGCAATCATTTGGTGAAAAGTGCTTGAATTTGGATTCAGAGCTACAAACATATGGTGGCTTGCCAGCTACCTCGCTGTGGCAGCGTTTTCACGTACCTAGAAGACCTGAACCAAAGTTATGGCTCCAGTTTATACCATTGTTGGGAATTGGAGCAAGTTTCTTTTCTCTGTCTTACAAGGGTTAGTTAGAATAACTGTTTGCTGGGGTTCTTATGAGAAACATGGAAATAGCAATACAATCTGTCAACAGCTACAGTTCCTCAAAGCAAAGGACTTAGAGCTGGTCATATATAATTATGAAGGAAGTAAAGTCAGTTTTCCCTTTATTTCTCCACCATTTCAACTTTTTAAGAAATTGTGATAAAATACACATATCCTGAAATTCACCATCTTAACCATATTTAGGTGTACAGTTCAGTGGCATTAAGTACATTCCCATCATTGTGCCACCATCACCACCATCCATCTCTGGAACTCTTCATCTTGCAAAACTGAAACTCTGTACCCACTAAACAATAACCCCCCATACACCCTCTCCCTAGCCCCTGGCAACCACCTTTCTATTTTCTGTCTCTGAATTTGGCTACACCAGGTACCTCATGTAATGGAATCATACAGTATTTACAGTATTTGTTTTTGCAACTGGCTTACTTCACATTGCATAATATACTCAAGGTTCATCTACATTGTAGCATGTGTCAGAATTTCCTCCCTTTTTAAGGCTGAATAATATTCAATTGTATGTATAGATCATGTTTGGTTTATCCATTCATCTGTCCATGGACACTTGGGTTGTTTTTACCTTTTGGCTATTGTGAATAATGCTACTGTGATCATGGGTGTACAGGTATCTCTTCAAGACCTTTCTTTCAGTTCTTTTAGGTATTTTCCCAAAATTGGAATTACTGGATCACATGGGTAATTCTACTTTTAAATTTTTGAGGAATTGCCATACTCTTATCCGTAGTGGCTACACCATTTTGCATTCATATCAGCAATGCACAAATGTTCCAATTTCTCCACATTCTAATGGTTGTGAGGTGGTATCCATTTCCACTTTTTAAAAAACCATTTCCTCCTTCTTCTAGTTCAGCGGTTCTCAACCTTCCTAATGCCGTGACCCCTTAATACAGTTCCTCATGTTGTGGTGACCCCCAACCATAAAATTATTTTCNTAACTGTAATTTTGCTACTGTTATGAATCGTAATGTAAATATCTTTTTGTTTTCTGATAGTCTTAGGCGACCCCTGTGAAAGGGTCGTTCGACCTCCAAAGGGGTCATGACCCACAGGTTGAGAACCTCTGCTCTAGTTCCTTTTTTTTTCTCTTCCTTTTAATCAAACCCTAGTTTAAGAAAGAATCTGACTTTAGTCAAATTTCTTTATATGAATTTAAGTCAGAAGACTCCCTATTCTAGTATAAAGAAAAACTCCCAGATCTCCTCAAAACGGCAAGAAAGGAGAGAAAAAGAAACAGAAAAGCAGGGGAAAGGAAAAAAACAAGACGGTGGTGAACAGAAATACAAATATGTCAGTAATTACAATAAATATAAATAGACTAAATGCTCATTTAACTGACAAAAGTCAGATTGAATGTTTTAAAATCCAGGTATATGCTTTTTATGAAAGACTCATATAAACAAAAGGATGTGGATAAATTTAAAGCAAAAGTGTATAAAATGGTTTACCTGGCAAATAATAAGCAAAAAGAAAGCTGATTAGCTACAGTAATATTATATAAAATAGCTTTCAGGCATGAAAGCATGATTACAGGTAAAGAGACTCATTATAATGATACAAGTTATATCTCTATCACATAATAAAAATTTTCATTTACCAGGAAGTTGTAACAATTCTAAATGTATATGCATATAAAAATGCCTCAAAATATATAAAATAAAAATGACAGGAGTAAAAATCTATAAGGATATATAGATAAATCTACAACTAGAGTAGAAAAATTTTTTTTAACTTTATTGTGTTTTTCCCAGCTCCGAGTCAAGTTGTTGTCCTTCAGTCTTAGTTGTGGAGGGTGCAGGTCAGCTCCAAGTCCAGTTGCCATTTTCAATCCAGTTGCGGGGGCGGGGGGCAGCCCGCCACCCCATGCGGGAGTTGAACCGGCAACCTTGTTAAGAGCAAGCACTCTAACCAACTGAGCCATCCTGCTGCCTACTGGCAGCTCAGTGACAGCTCAGTCCAAGTCATTGTCATCAATCTAGTTGTGGAGGGTGCATATCACTGGCCCATGTGGGAATTGAACCGGTAACCCTGTTGCTCAGATTTTGTGTTCTAACCAACTGAGCCACCCTGCCGCCCCAGAGTAAAACATTTTTAACATGCTTCTGTTAATATCTGATAACCACAAAAAATTTGGAAAGGGAACTATTAAAAGTGCTAAAAATATGAACTTGATTAAGTCATTGTAAAGAAGAAGAAAAGTACATGAAGTATTTGGGATATGGATGTAAAAGTTAACAGGATGACTTTTTCCCTTTGCCCAAGGGAATAAATACCTTTAGACTGGAATCAATTGGACAGAATCCTAGAAACTGTACTTTATTGATAGGGATTGAACTAGAAAAGTAATTAGATATTTTCCCCATGTTTTAAATAAAAAAGGAATTCATACTATCCCAAATAAATGACGACCATCTCATCATGAGAAAACATTAGACAAACCCACCTTAAAGGATTTTCTGCCCAGTAACTGAGTAGTACCCTGTGTCAAAGTTGTGATTGGAGGAGCCCAAGGACACGTGACAACCAAATGCAATGTGGGGGCCTGGATTGACTCCTGGACCAGATTGAAAAAACTGGTGAAATTTGAATAAGGTCTGTAGTTTAGTTAATAGTATTGTACCGATGTTAATTTCCTGGTTCTAATAAACGTACCTCACTTATTCCAGTTCTTAACGTTAGGGGAAGCTGAATTAAGGGTATACGGAAGCTTTCTGTTCTAATTTTGCAACTTTTCTCTAAGTCTAAAATTATTTTGAATAAAAAGTTTAAAAAATAAATGATAACCAGCTAATTTATTTGCACATCTAA
Organism: Hipposideros armiger; assembly: GCF_001890085.2. Classification (NCBI taxonomy): domain Eukaryota; kingdom Metazoa; phylum Chordata; class Mammalia; order Chiroptera; family Hipposideridae; genus Hipposideros; species Hipposideros armiger. Next base: position 1,003,417 of record NW_017731391.1, on the reverse strand, counting down.
TCTCGTTTAACTACAACACTTAGTTTCTCTTGGTGTCTAATTATTCTTGGACCAGTTGGCTTTAAAATGCAGCATGAGAGAAAGCAGCCAAAGAACAGCTAGGAGAAAAGAACTTCCCGCACACCAAACAGAGAGCAAGTTTTTCTTTGCCCATTTTACAAAAGATTGTGTGTATATTTGCTCAGTGTTACCAAATATAACGTGTAGTCTATTTGAAACAATAGTGAGTGCTCCTTGGCTTGTACTTGAATTAAGTTCACTAATTTAAAGACTTGTATTTGCTGTGTTCAAGGACAACTTAAAAAAAATTTAATTGAAAAAGGGAGTAACATTTGCTGCATGAGGAATTATTTATGCTGTGTTCTTTACCCAAGGTTTCTTTTTTCTTTGTTTCACTTCCAGTTTTTTCCCTTTGAAATTGTTGCTTTGATCTAAGGCAGAGAAGTTCAAACGCATTGTTGAGGTTGACCAGTAGCACCACATTCTTTCTCTTTTTGATACCAGCACAACTATTGATTAGGGTTTTCTACATTTACATGTTTAGGGTTGAATAAAATATTGTTTATAAAAATAAATATTTGAATTACATTTCTGGATAACCAAAATAACTTCCTTTTCATTGACTGAATTTGCCCTATGATTTCCCTCTTGAATCTTCTCTGTCAGCTTTGTGCAGAATTGTTTTTTTCAGCATATTCAGGTCATCACAGTCTAATCTCAAAGTCTGTCCGAAGGGGAACAATTTAAGACCTGGCTATAATATCTCATTTCCCTAAGTCTCTTCTATTTCAGAGTAAATGAAATGGGTAGTAGTGGAGAATACCAAAAGGAAGTCTTATTCATTAATTAATTTCTCAATTATAGTTGACATACAGTATTATATTAGCTTGTACAACATAGTGATTAGACATTTATATAATCTATGATGTAATCATCCCCATAAGTCTAGTATCCATATGACACCATACATAGTTATTACGGTATTATTGGTGATATTCCCTATGCTGTACTTTACATCCCCATGACTATTTTTATAAATGGCAATTTGTATTTTTTAACAAAAGGAAGTCTTGATGTTGAAATCTTGTGAATGTTTAGACTAAGCAAAAATGAGCACTTGGGAGGAAATCTGAACCAGAAATATTCTACTTAGTGAATCACTGTATTAGTCACCCACTTGGCAAATATTCATTGAGTCTTAGGGACTCTGTTAGGCACCAAAAATATAGAAATTCTTTTCTTCTGCAGCTATAAATTGAGCACCTATTCTAAAGCAGTTTCTGTTTTAGATAAGGTCCACTATGGTAGAAGTTATATTCTTGAGGGGGAACTAGATAACCAAAAAGTAAACAAATATCTAAACAAGTAACTTTATGGTGAAAAAGAGAATGGTAAATGCTTTGAAAGGAAAATAAAGCAGGACAACCAGATCAAGATTGGCTGGGGTGAAGGGTGGGGTCTACTTCGGATAGGGTGGGTAGGGAGGGCTCTCTAAGGAGATGACCCCTGTGCTGAGTTGTGAATAATGATGGGAGGGAGTGTTCTCAAAGATGACAAGGGCAAATATAGGTCCTCAGGCAGGAATCAGGGTGATGGGATTAAGAAGAGTACATTTTGTAGAATGCCCTGCAATTTCAGTGTGTCTAATGGTTCCTCATCATGAGATTCAAGTTAATTATTTTTGGCCTTCATGGCAATTCTATAGGAGAGACGTTATGTTTTTCTCAGTGTGTCACATCAGAAGCCTTACGTCAGTTTATCTCATTGTTCACGTAATGAAAGAAAGAAAGGTTGAGAACCAGACAAAACAGACTAAAGATACCTGACAATTACCTTTATGCATTCATAGTTGCTCTAAGGAACATTATTGAGATAATTGGTGAATAATATATTATTCTTGAATTTGACAGTTGTATGCAAAGGAATGTCCTTGTTCTTAGGGGTACATGCTGAAGCATCTAGGGGTTAAGGGCCATGGTGTCTATAGATAGCACACAAATGATGCAGCACTCATAACTGTAATATACATATGGAGAAAAGAATAAATCAAATGTGGCAAAATGTGCTCACCATTGCGGATCTAAGTGAAGCATATTCTTGAGTTTATTAGATTATTCTTGTAACTTTTCTGGAATACTGAAATAACACTAAAAAAATTATGAGCCTGCAACCAATGAGGTTACAAAATAGAAGACCTGGTTTCTAACTATTGAGCTTACGGTAAGTAAATAAAAAATAGTGATAAATACAGGTTTAAAAAGGAGAAGATGAGCATGGCTAGAGTCAAGATGCTATCTCAGATGAGGATCTCGAGCAGCGGTTCTCAACCTGTGGGGCGCGACCCCTTTGGGGGTCGAACGACCCTTTCACAGGGGTCGCCGGGTACTCGTATGTGGGCGTATCTGCATGTGGGCCTGGAGACGGATAGAGGAGCGGTGTCTCGGTTCCTAAGACCATCGAAAAATATGTTAGGCGACCCCTGTGAAAGGTTGAGAACCGCTGATCTCGAGGGAGAGACACACAAGCAAACACAATTACACGGGGCGCTGTGGTAGGCCAGGGGACGGTGCGGGGGAGGGGACGTTTTGCTGAGGTTACTGGATGGTGGGTAGGGAGCTGATGTTGACTTTGAAATGCCAGTAGGACATGCCCGTTATGTTCAGTGACAATTGGGGGCTTGGGATTGCGATTCTCTAGCTTTTGATGCAGATTTGCAAGCCATCAGATACTGGAAGCGGTTGCAATCTCAGGAGCACATGAAGTAGGCCCGTGAGGGTGTGTTGAGGGGATGAGAAAAGAGGGTTGAGGACAGAACCCCAGAGAATACCAAGTTGAGGAGTGGGTGAAGGAGGATGACTGAGAAGGGAAGGTCAGACGTTTAAGAGAAAGAAGAGATGCTTAGATTAGGGAGTTGAGAAAGGCAAGTTCAAGGAGCTATGTTTCATGTGTCAGATGCCAAAGGGAGGTCAAGTCAGGGAGGGAGTAAAAAGCGTTGCTCATACTTGGTGGTCAGGGCAGTCTTCTCCCAGGAAGTGAAATTTAAGCTGAGCTTGGGAGGTGAGTAGGAGTTAGCTAGGCAAAGGGTTGGGGCTGGCTGTGTTGGTGTGGTTCTCTTCCTTGTGTGAGGAGTGGGTGCTGGGGTGGAGCTCCTCTCAGGCCTAATGAACACATCACTGAGTCATTGCTGTTTTACGCCCAGGAGCTGTGCTGCCTTTAGGGCTTCTCTAAGAGGCTTCCTGGGAAGCAAGGGAATTAGCTTGTATTATCCCCCACCTCCCACCTCTCATCTCAGGTGTTAGGTCCCAAGAGGACTGGCACCATCTAAGCATTGGTGGTGTCTCCCCTTCAGTCCTCCTTTCCTCATGTATTGGAGCCACACTTCCCCTGGATTTATTTAGAATGGACAATTAGAACATTAGTGAATAACTACTCAAACCAATGATTACAGTTTTGGCCATATTGGCTGTTAAAAATGTTTCTTTTTGATAGTAGTTAACTAAATATTTTAAGGCCTTTTCTGGTCCATGATGTAAAAATCATGCCATTTGGGTAAGAATGTTTACATTCCTGTTCACAAAGGCAAATGGACAGTCTGGCATTTACTTAAAAGCAAAATGAAAATATTTAGATATATTCAAGTTTACAAAGTTAGATTTTTTTCAAGACACAGGTGATACAGTTTTGTTTCGCATCATTTTGACCTTGAGACAAATTATTCCTTCCCTAGCCTGACAGCAATATTTGCATGAAAATTTTTGTAATCTCATGTATAGCCTGGTATCAACCAACCTCGAGGTCATATTCTTTTGAAAATATGGCTTATGATGGTGAAGTTTATGTGTCAACTTGTTTAGGCCTAAATATTTTGTCAAATACCAATCTAGATGTCACTGTGAAAGTATTTTTTAGGTGAGATTAAGATTTAGATGAGTAGACAGAGATATAGAGGAAAAACTGATGGTTGCTAGTTGGGAAAGGGGTGGGGATGAGGGAGAAAGGGAAGGGATTAGACAGCATAAATTGGTAACAACAATATTGCCATGGGGATATGAAAGACAGTTTGGGGAATATAATCAATAATGTTGTAAATATTTTGTAGGGTGTCTGATGGTCACGTCTTGTTAGGGAGACCACTTCATGGACAGTGTAGAGGCTTGATCACACTTGAAGCTGACGTTGAATACTATTGTATGTCAACTATAATTGAATATATATATAGTCATGAGATATGGAGTAGAGTGTGGGGAGTGGAGTCAATGGAATTGTAATACATATGTATGATATCGGGGGTGGTTGGATTGGGGGAGGGGGTTGTCAGTTTGTGAGGGGTAAAACATATAACTATTGCATAGTTTTGTATACCTGAAACTAAAAAAAAAAAAAGATTTAGATGAGTAGATTTAAGTAAAGCAGACTACCTTCTGTAATGTGGGTGGGCCTCATCCAGTTTTTTGAAGGCCTTACGAGAAAAGACTGAGTTCCACGAGGAAGAGGGAATTTGCCTCCAAACTGCCTTTGGACTCAGGGCTGCAGCATCAGCTCTTCCCTGGGCCTCTAGCCTGCCCGCTTACTCTGCAGATCTCAGACTTCCCAGCCCCACAATCACATGAGCCAGTTCCTTAAAATAAATCTCTTTCTATATGTAGACATTTTATTGGTTCTGTTTCCCTGGAGAATCCTGACTAATACACAGGGTAACTCCATTTGGGTTCCTTCTATGCTTGAGGAGTTGGTTAGAACAAACGGGTTTGTAGTTTACCCCAGAGGACAGTGGCAGCAAGGCCCACATGTGCTTCACACATAAACACAAAGGCTAATAATCAACAGAAGGAAACTGGGAAGTGTTTGTCATAGCTTCTGCCTGATTTCCTAGACAGACGGGACAATTCCATCCATCAGTGCCCACGGGGGCCCAGCACACTTTAAGGGACCTTGAGAATGTTTTACTATCTTTTAAAATCAGAAGAGAGAGAGAGAAAAAAAAGAACTTTTAAGTTGAAGAAAATATTTTAATACATAAAATTTTCATACATTCATCTTTATACCAATGCAGTCATAAAACATCATTTTAATATATTTATGGAGGAAATGGCACGTGAAGACAAAGTACAATACATAGGGCCCTCAAAAGCTATACTATGTAGGGGAATGAAAATGTGTGTGAAAACATTGTATAGAAAGCATTAATAAGTAATAGAGGAGTTAATAGTAAGAGGTAAGTAATAGAAAAAATTTTTCAGTGTTATTGAGATATAATTGACATACAGCACTGATAAGATTAAGGTGTATAGCATAATGACTCAACTTACATATATTCAAAGTGATCACCACAATAAGTTTAGTCAACATCCATCATTTCATACTGATAC
>NW_017731391.1:989607-997877 GCF_001890085.2 Hipposideros armiger | reverse complement strand
CAGTGTCACTGGCCCTCATATGTGGGATCCGAACCGGGGCCCTCTGGCATCCCAAGCGAGTTCTTAACCATCGCGCCACTCGGCCGGCCCTGATGAGAACTTCTAAGACTTTCAAATATAACATATAGCCATGTTAACTATATATAGTATTGGGTTGTTGGAAAAATCATGACACATATTTGCAACGAAAAGCATAGAAAAAATACGTCATGAATTTTCTGACAACCCAATAATTATGTTGTTCATTACATCCCCAGTACTTACTTATTTATCATATAACTGGAAGTTTGTACCTTTTGATCACTTTTATCCAGTTCTCCCCGCCTCCTTCCCCACTCCTATCCCACCTCTGGTAACCACAAATCTGATCTCTTTTTCTGAGTTTTTTTGTTTTTTAGATTCTACATATAAGTGACATCACACAGTATTTGTCTAATTTATTTCACTTAGTAGAAAGCCCTCGAAGTCCATCCATGTTGTTGCAAATAGCAAGATTTCCTTCTTTTCTATGGCTAAATAGTATTCCATTTATTATACACACGTACACACAAATTTTCCTTTCCATTATATCTGTCTCACAGCTCCTTTATCTATTCATCCTTTGATGGACCCTTAGGTCGCTTCTGTTTCTTGGTTTTTGTAAGTAATGCTGCAGAAAAATTTATCTTAAAATTGCTAGCTCCTGAAACTGAAGAGGAGTATTGAAATGAAGTCCAACAAGACTTAAGCCTCCCTGTGACAATTTTATGACACTAGAGAATCGATCTTTTGGAAGATGGGATAAACTATATTTCAAGTCCATTCCAAGGGAAATATTCTGGAGCAGCCAATTTGAATAAACAACTTATTAAAGTTTAAAGCGCACCACTCAGCATAGACACTAAAATATTGCACGTTGGAAAAAATTTCAATTAAAAGTAATTTATCAAGTGTTTTAATAATAGATGGAGTGGAAAAATCCCATTTGGGAAGTGTTCTAGAATCTGTAACATGTGAAAAGGTATATATAGGATAATGACAAAGAAGATGTTGCATCTAGTTGTCAACAGAGATTTTTGTTTCCATCATTCCTCTCACACAAGCTATTCCATAAGTGGCAATGTTCCCAAATTTGCATTCGTTATTAGCCTCCTCAGTCCAACACCCAAAACCTCCCATGGAGATATAGCCAATATATAATAAATGCTAAACACTGCTAATCACTTAAAATAGGACCTGAAGTTAATTAATGTGCTTGTGCTTTTCTTTGTATCCACCTAAGAAGTTATCTTGCTAATGTGAACAGATTTAAAAAAGAAAAAAACTTCAAAGAACTTTATATTAAAACACAAGCTTCTAAATTGACTAGACCCAAACTGTACAACAGTTATGAACTTATAGAAAGCAGAAGGAATCTTCTAGAAGTGCTTAGAAAGAGATTTATGAATTTTGTTAAAGTTGAATTCTTTGAACTTAACATTAGTTATGGAAATGCAACTCATTACAGCAGCCCGACTTACAGACAGCAATATTGAAGGTCATAAAATAATTCAATTTAGGGAGAAGCGACTTTACGGTTTTTTTCCTTTCTTAACATGTGTACACATGTTTTTGGCACCCTTTGCATATGGGACAATAACATAGTGAATAAAAAACATGGGCTTTGGAGTCAGGCTTTGGTTTAAATTCTAGCTGTGCCATTTCATTCATCCTTCGTTCATTCATTCTATAGGTATTTACTGATTGATACCCAGTCACTGGGGACACAGTGGTGAGCAAAACAGGCATTTTCCTGCCTCTGGGGACATCATAGTCTAGTGGAGGAAGTAGAGATTAAGTAAATAATCATATAATTGAAAAACAGTTAAGTTGGTGATTATATGCTAGATAAGTGTTGGATGACATGAGAGCAAATAACAGAAGAACCTGATTTATATTGAAGGTTTAGGAAGGCTGATTTAAGGACTGAAAGCAGCCTGCACAGTGGCTGGGTAGAGTGAGCCGGAGTAAGAGAGGTTAGAGTTGAGGTAAGAGAGGGGTGGGGGAGAGCCCCTCTGAAACTTGATCAAATTCCTTATCCTCTTTGAAACTAAATTTCCTTTTTGTACAATGTGGATAGTAGTAATAGCTTCACGTGTTTGCTCTCAGGATTAAATGACATTGTATTGAATCATGCTTAATACAGACCTAGCATAATAAATATTTACTCCCTGGTGGCTATAAATAATAATAATAATAATAATAATAATAATAATAATTAATTATAACAACAATGCTTTCATGGAGTTTACATTCTGGTGAGGTGATAATATCCACCTTGAGAATGGAAAGGAGCAAAGAGAGGCTGGTAGTCATTGAAAGAGCTTCAGAGAAAGTTCCATATTTATGCTAGTTTTAGAAACAAATTATTTATTGTAGTCACAACTGAAGGAAAAGGCAAGACAAAACATCATAATATTTTCTGATTAGCAAGTGAATTTAAGTGACATATATCAGCAAGGTTACAGAATAAAGATACTAAAATTATAGAGTGTGAATTAATGTAATTTTTCGTAACGTACATCTAGCATGTAAAACCTTGAGATCAAGATTAACTGTTACACAAGGGGTGACAAAGACAGGAAGCTTCTAAAGACAGGATGAGTTAGAGAAACAATGGCAAACTTATTAGCCCAAGATATTTTCATAACAACATACAGAAAAATTACGAACTATAACATATGGGAAGGGACCTTCACTCTAACAAGGATTAAGATTTATAATTTTGGTTCCTTCAAGGTAAATATTTGATACATGTTTTAAGCTTTAATCGTTATCTAACAAGATATGGATGAATCATTCATGGCCTTGCCTCCCCAGTGTCTTGGGCAACTATCTCCTATCCTCTCCACCTTCTCCTAAAGCTCATATCTGTTCCAGGTTGATTTCTAGCCAGGGCTAATTTTAAAAATATGAGGCTTATTATTTTCTATTTTTACAAGAGGTGAGTGAAATTCCACCTATACTTGTTCCAATTGGCCTTTGTTTAGCAATAGTAAGGTGTTATTATTATAAAATGTGATAGATAAATTCAGCCAGGTAGTTTATCTTTGATATTCTAATCCTAGAGATGTAACCAGAGAAGAAACCTGTTCATTCTTTCCACCCACCTACTTGTCTGTCCATCCATCCATTCATCCACCCATCTATCATCCATTCACCCATCATCCAGTCATTGATTCAACTACATTGGATGGATATCTATTCAACAGGCATTGACGGGGGTTCATCATATGCTAGGAAATGTGCTTGGTGTTAGGATACAAATATAACTGATTTCTAGATTTGGTCTTCAAACCCACAACCTTGTAGCTGATCATTCATTCACTCATTCATTTATTAATATTCAACATGTATTTCACGAGATCCTACTCTGTGCCAGGTACCATTGTAGGCACAGGGGATACAGTGCTGAAAAACACACAAGGGCACGTCCTCATGGAGTTTATGGTCTAGTAGGAGACATAATAAGTAGTGTAGAAGGTAAGGGCTGTGCTTTCCAAAGTGGGCTTGTGCAAAACGATTAATGAGAGGTTCAGGAAGAAAAAGCTGGAACTCTATTTATCTCATTTTACTTAACTTATATTCTTGTGTATATTTGGAAATGTGCCTAATATGTACCGTAGTGCATGTATACCATTTATATATAAATAAATATTTAACTTTATTCCATGAATTTGTACTGATAAGGTTGCATAAACAAAAACATTTGCAGACTCTGGGGTAAAAAACTTGGATTTAGGATCAGATAGAGTTGTGGCTTCGAAGTCACTTTCTGTCACTCATTACCCATGGGTCCTTGCCCAATCCCAAGCTCCTCATCCTTTGTAAGAATTGTTCTAAGGATTGAGTGCAGTAATGATAGTAAGGTGCTTATGTTATGTCTGTTTATATCAAGTCCTCAAAAAAAATGATGACTGATGTTACTATTGTTATTGTTCATGTGATAAATATTAAAATTCAGGTGTCTTCAAAGTTACATAGAAAATATTGAGAAGGGACTGATTAAGCAATGTTGTAAAACTTCCAATAAATTATTGGTGGGAATGTAAGTTGATGGTACTTTATGTGTACCAAACTCCGTAATATTTTTTATTTACTTTAACCCAGTTGTTCCCTTCCCAGGAATTTATCCTAAGGAAACAATCAGAAATTCCAGCAGATTTATAATAGTGACAAATTGGAAAAAGAACTCAATGTCCAAAGGTACGAGAATACTCATATTAAATTATAGCTTTATAATGGAATATTGTACATCTCAACATTTTAAAAGACTATTGGGTGCACATTCATATTTAGTGAAGAAGATGGGATCCAAAGTTATAGTGTGACCCCAACTATGTGTTTTTAAAAAAAGCACACTTTTGCATCAGTCTACATTTGTTTTTGGATGAAGTTCTGTTAGAGCCACTTTCAATCCTGATGTTGAAATGCTTTAAAATGATCACATGAGCTTAGCATATACGACATTTGAGAGCTTGGTAAGTCGGCGTTTGATATACGAAGTCTCTACACTCACCTAACGGGACATATTTCACTGGTCTCGGCCGGAAGTTGGATCCTGATGACAAGGAATGCAGGCTTCGTACCCAGAAGAGAGGCCTCAGAAATGTGTCCGTTCATGCTGTCCACTGATGTTCAGAGGATTGGCCAAAGCGTATGCGTTTCTTCATTCTATGCTCTCCTTCAGAATTATCCTTGAAAAGCCAGAACCCAGGAGAGACGTCTACTTAGACGCCATTGTTTTGACCCTGCTGTCAAAGTGCTTTTACTGAACAAGGGCTTGGGATTACTCAATTGGATTGTTTCAGGGGCTTTGAAATTTGTCATGGTTTCTTCTAGGGAAGAGGTATGCGGTTACTGAGTGACTTGTTTGCTTTACCTCGCAGTCCTAGTGGGTTGTGTGACTCATGCTGATCTTGTTGGAGGAGCCGAATCAAGCTGTGGTCTATCCCTAGCAAGTGCAGAACACCAACAGCGTGTCTACGACACTCACTTCCTCTCGTTAGCTTTTTCCATTTTTTCTTTATTGCTGATGGATTGCTTCCTTTTTGTTTTTCTTGGTTGGACATTGGATAAGAAATAAACCTGAAACTTTGGATGGAAGTTAAAGTCGTGTTCTGAAATCCAGACCTTTGGTAAACTAAAGATTACAGGAAACGCTAGCAGGGTGGGGACATGCCTTTAGCCTATGATGCTGCCGTGGTAAAGGGGAAGCTCTTTAGTGACTGGGAAGTCTGTTCCAGAACACCCACAGGTCAAAGGAAGACAGCTTACCTCCTGTCAGGCCTTCTGGTCATGGGATACATTCACGGTTTCTGGTTTGTCAGTGCTACTGGAGATGGGGGCCACCTCAACCAACCTGTCACAAGGGCAGGGGGCCCAGGAGGAGTCAACCAGCTCCAGGGGCCTGATGGTGTCTGACACAGCAGATGAGAATGGGATGAGACTGTGGAGTGGATCAAATGGGAGGGCTAAGATATTAGTAAAAAGAGCATCCATCCATCCATTCATTCACTTACTCTACAAATGATAACCGAGCGTTTACATTGTGAGGTCCTGAATGGATGCTGGTATGACCTGGTGAACATCACAGTCTTTTCAGGGAGAGAGACATTAAGTACTTAATCATACATATAATTTATTCCCACCATCATGCTATTGGGAGAGGAGAAGTGTAGGTTGCCTTGAGAGGAGAGCTGAAAGATAGCAGTGTGGTTAGTGAGAGTTTTGATTGATAGGCTCTAAAGGAAAAATGGATTGGGAAGACTTCTAAAGTGTCATGAGGCAAAAAGTGGGACTCTGTTTAGTTGTGAACACTGTCCTTTAGTTGATTTTTTGTTGGCCTCTGATCCCTTCTTTGATCTTCCCAGCAGCCTCCTGCTGTGCTCTTTATGAGAGCCTCCATGGAAGGTGTGATGGGACCATTGGAGCAGAGGGGCTGAGCCCTGGTTACAGTGGAGATTATGGGTTCTGTCTTTCACAAGGAAGGCGTTCTGAAAACAGGAGCCTGCCCACTTCAGTCTGTCCTGTGGGTGTGCTGAGGACATTCTTACCATCTTCATGTAACGAGACTTGCTAAGCACTGCAGCTTGAAATCTGCCTTTAATCTTCCTTGTCCTGGACACAAGAGAAAAATTAATTCTAAAAGCCATGGATCTTGTTTTGTCTCCTGGCAAGAATTCTTATAGGAAGGTTAAAAACTATTTGGTTTCTTTGAAAAGTGAAACCTCCAGATTACAGATTGGTCACATTTCCCACCGTCTTCTCAATTTTTACAAAATGGGCGTCTGTGGAGTCTTTGTAGCTGTCAGGAGTGTGTATACTGGACGTCATGCCTTCCTTCTAACAGAATGATGACGCACTATAAGTTTTATTGAGTTTTCTTTGGGCAGAGCTAAGGGGCCACCTTGGAAGAGAAAGCAAGGACTTGTGCAACACAGAAGTTATTTAGGTTGTTTTTTCTCGCTGGCTTGTCCTTTGTTAATTGGAGATCGTTTTTGCAGTTAATAAAAACAAAAAATCATTGAATTCTTGTTTTAATTTTTGAAGACACTTAGTATTTTGGCTATAATGTGATTTTACTCCATTTATTTTAATGGTGAACTTCCTGTCCCAAACGTAGTGAAAACGTGTAGTTGCACAACAGACACATTCTAAGTATTGCTGGAAACCCAGCAATTCTTTCTACTTCTTCCTCCTTGTGATGCTGACGTTCATGTTCAGGGTTCCTGTTGCCTCTGCAGCCAGAAAGGAATTCACAAACATTGTATTCAGTTTCTTAAGTCTGAAGATTAGGATGTGAAGATTAAAAACCTAGTGAATTGGACTCTTCAAACATACTTTCAGTTGTCTTTTGCTTAATTAATTAAGCAATTAACTTTAATATTAAAATTATAGTCACTTTAGAGGTAATGAAGTTTGGGGGGTATCCTTCAGCCATTAAAAAATACTTTTTGCATTCATACTTATGGCTCTAGAAAATATATTATTTTGTTGAACGTGTATTTTAAAAATCATAAATGGTATCATACTGTTAGTTTTGTTCTCTATTTTAAAAATAGTATGATACCTACCCATGTTGCTCCAAATATTGTAGATTTAGTTCAGTTCTTTTACTTGCTTTCTAGGTTTCCATATTATGGGTGGTTCTATACAGATGTATTATAGCTGGTCAACTGGTGGACACTACAAACCATGAACATTTGTGTAGGATTAGAATTGTACATCGTAGGGTATATGCCAAAATGCCTCCCTCAGAGGCAGGGACATTGTGTGTACCCATTCATTAAATATGCTTTAAATTTATTTTTTAAAATTATAAGCACAGAAAAGCAATCATTGCTTCCAGACCCACTACCAGTTGTTTGATATTTGGCAATAGAATTTCCTTTTTAGGCCTAAATTACCTCATTTTCAGGTGAGGGGATAAGAACAGTTTCTACTCATAGGGTTGTTGTGAAGAGTGAATGGGAATAGTTCCTGGTTAGGAGCTATTACTTGTGATTTATATATATAAAAAGCACCGTATATACATATATATGTATTTATACTACACACACACAGACACACACACACACACACACACGGTATATATATAGTATATCTCATAACCTATATATAGAGGGTGCCAAAAAATGTATACACATTTTAAGAAAGGAAAAAACTGTATTAAAATTATGCTGATGGTAATCATTTTGAGCACCTCTTTGTAACTGCAGAAGTCAAACATGACTTGTATTCATCTTTTGTTATCAGTATATATTATTACAATTTTAATACAGCTTTCTTTCTTAAAATGTGTATACATGCATTTGGCACCCTCTGTATAATAAGGATTGGTATTTGAAGCAAACCCCCAAAAGGTGTGCCATCTATAGTAAGTTTTTCTAACTGCAGCGCCTCCACACCCAATGAAAAGAAGACTTAATTTTTTTTTTTAAAAAATTTTTTTTGGGGAATGGGGGGATGGGAACAGTGCTGGGGAAGTGGGGGAAGGGGAACAGACAAGTTGCTGTCGTTTTGTTCTTCAGTCTAGTTGTCTAGGACATTGCTTCACTGGCCCAAGTTGGCATCATCATTGTGCTCCTCCCGGGCGAGACAGATCAGTTGCCAGCTTCTGGACGGCCGCTCACTGCGGCTGCTGGCCGCTCATGCTGGCTGCTGGCTACACACGGTAACCCATGGCAGCCCACTGCAGCAGGGGACTGCAGCCTACGCTGTCGCCGGCGACTCATGGTAGCCCAGCTCCA
>NW_017731391.1:978874-988857 GCF_001890085.2 Hipposideros armiger | reverse complement strand
AGAGAGAGAGAGAGAGAGAGAGAGAGAGAGAGAGAGAGAGAGAGAGAGAGAGAGAGAGAGATGAAAGGGAGCATTCCATAATGGAAGAGCCTTGGTCATACAATTTTGCACTGCAGTATGGACACATGCTGAACAAAGGGAGACTGGTTATAGGATAGAAAGATAAAAATGGACTTAGGAGGTTTTGTATGTCAGAGGTAGGTAGTGATTTTCTCCTCATTTTTTTGTCCATGGGATAATAGATAACTAAATACTATAGTAGCAAGACTGGCCCCAAGACATTGTCCCTAGGTCAGATAATTGGGCACATTGTGTACTACATTATGAATACGCTTATCTCGTCTCCATGCCATTGGGCTTTGAAACCATCCTTTATTCTGAAAAGACTATGAGCCACCCTGTGAGGCAATTTCAATCATTATCATAATAATATCAGTAGCAGAATCAAATCATGTGTTGCTGGCTTCCTAAAATTAATATAAAATTGCTTCATAGGTTCACTGAGAGATACCTGATAACTTAGATTATCCTCATGTGAGGACAAATGGATGCGTTTTTAATCTTGTCATTTTGAATAGGGTAAAATTATTATTACCGTTTTAAAGTGAAGATTGTTTAATACTTATAGAAAAGTTGAAGAATTTTCAAAAATTTTTACAAACTTGAGGGCTTATTTAAGGGAGCAAAACCCCTGAAATGTCTGCTCTCACCTGTGTTCAAGTCTTCTCTGCTACCCAGGGCTGTTTCTTTGTCCACAAGTTCTTCAGAAAGACTGCATGGCAGGGTTTGTGATTTTTGTCTGTCCTGTACTTGCTAGTCTTTTTAATTTAAGGGGATGGTGTTTATTCTGTTTATGAAAGTAGCACATGGTCATTGTAAAGGATTTGGAAAATATAGAAACATATAATAAAGAAGAAAATAAAATCTACTACGATTACTTAAAGATAACTGCAGTTAACACTTTCTTTCCAGGATTTTTATTGTCTGCAAATTATATTTAATTATACAAATAATGCATAAATATATACTCCTTGAAACACATTAAACTGTCCCCTCCTCCCCCAACCCAATTTAGTGTCACTCCCAGACATAAGTACTGCTATTAAGTGATGTGTGCTCTTTCAGACCTTTGAATCTTTTTCCCCCTCTAAATATATTTGTATAAAAGAAATAGTAATTCCCCCATGTGTGTTTTTGAAAAAAGGTATCAAACTATAAATCTACATGTTCTTATTTTTGTTCAATGATATATCTTGGCGATATTATTATGTCCAAACATACAGTTCTATCCCATACTATCTGTTGCACAGTATTTTATAATATGGAAATGTCTTTCTATAGTAATTGCCCTGTTGATGGGAATTTACATTGTTCCAACCTTCCTCCCCCTTTTTGCCATTAGAAATAACGATATAATGAATACTCTTAGACATATCTTTATGCCCATGTGTGAATATTTTTCAAAGGGAGCTAATTGGGGAGTAGAGCTGCTGTGTCAGATGGTATTCACATTAAAATTTTTAACAGATACAGCCAAATTGGCAGGGCATCCAAAGGGTTTAACCATTTTATATTCCTGACAACTACATGTGAAAATAACTTTCTTTATACTTCGCTAACACCTGATATTATCGAACCTTTTTTAACCCAAATTGATGAATCAAAAATGGTGTCTTTGTTTTAATTCTTATTTCCCTGATTACTAGGAGACTGAGAATCTTTTCAAGTGTTTTCTTGCCATTTGTATTTCTCTTGATGGGAATTCCCTATCTGTATTCATTTTTATTGGGTTGTTTGTAATTTTCTTATTAATTTGTAGGTGTTTAAAAATATTCTAGGTTCTATTCCTATGATATATAAAAAACAATTTCAGTTTCTCATTCAGTTATTTATATACATTTTTTTAAAAGATTTTTATTGGGGAATTGGGGGGATGGGAACAGTGCTGGGGAATTGGGGGGAGGGGAACAGACAAGTTGCTGTCGTTTTGTTCTTCAGTCTAGTTGTGGAGGATGTTGCTTCACTGGCCCAAGTTGGCACCATCATTGCGCTCTTCCCGGGTGAGGCAGATCAGTCGCCGGCTTCTGGACGGCCGCTCACGGTGGCTGCTGGCCGCTCACGCTGGCTGCTGGCTACACACGGTAGCCCATGGCAACCCACTGCCACAGGGGCTGCAGCCTACGCCGCGTCGCCAGCGACTCACAGCAGCCCAGCTCCAGGTCGAGCTGTTGTTCAGCATCTTAGCTGTAGGGGGCAGTGTCACTGGCCCTCATATGTGGGATCCGAACTGGGGTCCTCTGGCGTCCCAAGCCAGTTCTTAACCATTGCGCCATTCAGCCGGCCCTATATACATTGTTTCTTTACAGAGTTGGAACAAAACTGTAGGTACAATTTTGCATTTTGTCTTTTTTTACTAAAAATTATACTGTATTTTCCCAATGTCGTTAAAGGCTCCAAAAACATGATTTTAAATGACTAAATATAATTTGTGTGAATGTATCGTTTTCTTTTCTTCTCATGTTAACATGTTTTTGCTGTTGAGTTCTCATTGTTTCTAAGTTTTTGCTGTTATAGATTTTTGGAAAAATTTGCTAAAGACTGCCTTTCTGAATATCTTTGTATTCAATCTTTAGATATATTTCTGTTTCTTTAGATAAGATTATAAGAAGGAAACTCATTGAGACAAATAGTATTAATTTTTAAAGTCCAGTGACACATACTGCCAAATTCCTTTCTGAAAATTTTGTACCATTTGCTTTCTATGAGCAGTTATGTTAGTATGTTTTGTTCATAGAGTTATCACTTAATATACTTGGCTATCAAGTATATTTAAAATGTTGCTAATTTTTAAGATCAGAAATAATATCTCACTGATATTATAATTTATATTTAATTAATGATCAGTGGGGGGATACTTCTCATTTTATTAATCATTTATAGTACTGATAATTGTTAGTTCTTCTATATAATTTTTCTCTTAAGGCATTGGTTTTCTTAATTGGTTTGAGTAGGTTCTCTGTGTATTAAGGTTTTGACTCTTATTTTTGCAAATATTTTTCCCCTTTCACTTTAGATTTTATTTACACATATTTAATTTATAGAGGTTTAAAAATTTGTTGTCATTTGTGATTTTTTTCTTTGATGTTCTTCCATTGCTTCTATACTTAGAAAACCCTTCTCAAGATAAGATAAATATAAATTTATAGTACTTTTTATAATTGCATTTTTTATATTTCATACTTTGTCTACTTTATATTTATTTTGGCTTATAATGTATAATACAGCTCTAATCTCTGTTTTTTCTTTAGTAATTAGCTTCATTATTTATTGACCAATATTTTCTTTTCCCATTCTTTGTGATGCTTCTTTTTTCATACACTAAATTCTCTGAGAATTACAGAATAAGAACAGTTCCTGGGTTTCTATTGATCTTTCTGTTGATTTCCTGCTGAGTATCCCATTCTTTTAATTAGATTTTTTTTCAAAACAAGAATTTTTAAAAAGGGCATATTTAAAAATGCCTCTAAACCCCACAAAAGGCAGTGCAGTTTTAAGAACGTTCTGTCTAGGCACTTCTAGTTTAAAAATGGTAACACACAGTTAGCATTTCTCTGTTCTATTCCTGGAAATCAGCCACAAGTAACAAAGAAGATGAGAAACAAACTCCAATTTTTGATGCAACCAAGTGATGGCTGAAATCGTAAAACACAAACTAAGTGGAAGGCCTTCCTGAAGCAGGGGAGGTTGAGCGGAGGTGCGTGTGGGAGGCATCACAGCTGCAGAATAGAAAGAGCTAGGCCAGCTCATTTTCCGAGGGCGAGTGGCAAACTCAGAGAAGTCAGGCCAAACCCCTTGTTTGTAAGAAGATAGAAGTGTGTGGACTGGCAGTGGGAACCTCTCTTCACCTCCTCGGGTTCCAAAAAGCAGGAGAGGAAGGTCTAAATAAATATCACACTGCAAACCAGATTTGCAAGAGGCTCTGGAGTGGTGGTCTCTGGGAAAGCCTGCATTGTGCTAAGCCCACCAGTTGCTTTTCTCCATGGGCTGGAATGATATATAGGTCAGATAAAGTTATACACAAAGTCCTGTGTCTTAGGGAAGCTGCTGTTTGGCTGGAATACACATGACCCTACTTTCCCACTCCTGTGTGCACATAAAGCTCTTCCACCGCTGGTCCAGCAAACACTTACCCCACATTGAGCAATATAAAGGAAACAGCACAGGATTATTTAAGGCTGCCATGAACAGCAAAAAAGTAGTGGGGTGGGGGTAATGAATAGGAAAAATATGACAAATGAAGAGTGTCTACCGGAAACTGTTGCTGTGATGAAAGGAACAATTGAGACCAAACATTTCATCCTGAATAGAACAACTGGATGAAGCCACTACTTACCTGAGGCATGTTCAGAAAGCAGAGATCTAGTACCTCAAGAAAGATATGGTAAGGCCAGAAGATGAAACGTGATCTGGCAGAGTTTAGAAAAGAAAGACACAAAAGGAGGTGAAACTGTCACAGAAATAATACCAAGATTGGAAGATGCATGGGGAGACAGGCAGGCATAGAGAAGAAATTAGAAGAAGAAAAATGAAATGGCAATAAAGAATAAAAAAGGAATAGGCAGAAAATGAATGAAATGAAATACATGCAAAAGAATTAAGCATATGTATAGAGTCCCCTGAAAAGAATACTACTTGTATCCAAGAGGAAGGTGAGAGGTAGTGTAAGCATTTTGATTTCTCTCATCTAATAACTTGCTGCTACAGTTGAAAGAGAAGTACTTAAAATGATAATATAAAGATTCAAAGATTAGAAGTCAGAAGAGAGGGAGGAAAGGGGTAAGGAAGAGGAGATATGCTAGTGTAGTGAATTAGTAGATATTATCTAAACCAGTAGAGGGATGAAAGGTATTATTTAAGAGTTACAGTTATAAACTTAAAATTAGAACAAAAATACAAACCTTCCTAATTATCAGATGAAAAACACACAAGGCAAAGCAAACAGATACCGTAATGCAAGATTTTGAAAGAGCAATACAAATAAGAAGCATGACTTAAAACAATGCAGCCGAACTAAGGCCAAACTTATCTTTCAGATTAGCCAATGTAATTGTAGTAAAGTCATCTGATAAGGGAAAAAGAATTTTAGAATTGATCACAAGGCCCAAACCAACTTTATTTATATCTGAGACATCTAAAGCAAAGTGATAGAGAAAGGTTGAAAAAGAAGAGATGGAGTAAAGGTATAGGTAGTCAGATGCAAACAAAAAGAAATCAGGACTCATGATCTCAGTATCAGAAAAGATTGAATTCTGAGCGGAAAGGATCAAGTGAGATAAATAATGACACATGGTACAGATATGAAAGTTCTGAACCTCTGTACCAAGTAAGACAGCACCAGCATTCATAAAGCAAGAATACAAGTGCTACATGGTGATAGAGAATTACAGTAGTAATAGGAGGCTTTAACTCACCTCTCTCAATTCATGATAGAGTAAAAAGTTAGAAATTAGGCAAGGCTAGAAGTGTGTAATTAAAATAATGAATAAGGTAGAATTGATAATTATTGAAGTCCAAGCCCTGAGGACAGAGAATACACCATCTGTTTAAGTGCTCATGGGACATTCATAAAATTGAGCATTCACAAAAGCCTTAGTAAATTCCCTGAAATAGAAATAATACAGCAAGGATGATGGCAAAAATATGTAATGGCTGGTATAGTGAGGGTACCTTCCAGTCGGAGTGGACCCAATTCTGTGTGGACACCGGTCAACCAACTGGTGTATGCCAGTGAATGTTAGCCCCAATGCAGGTGGTCTCTGAGCACAGTGCAATAAAGTAGAAATCCTTAACAAATCCAGAAAACAAAGAGCCACCACCACAACAAAGTGTCAGCTCAGGCCAAAGAAGACATTCCAACCAAACTGAAGAATCTCTAGAAGATAGCCCTGAAGAACACTCCTTAAGGATCTGTGGGATACAAGAGAAGAGCTAAGAGGAAAAGCTTGGCCGTGAATAAATACATTCATGTGTTCTTTCAGTGTTCAGATTGTCTTTCCTTGTCCCTGTAATCCTCTCATGCTACTGCCATCCATTTCTTAGTCTAGCTACCTCAGAGTGTCTTGAAGGAATGGATTTCTGTAGAACATTCCAGAGCCCCTCTCAACACAGAATTGTCTCTGGGGCTCAGTCAGGGTTCTCTAGAGAAACAGAACCAATAGGCTATCTCTGTATATCTCTATCTCCATCTCCATATCTGTCTTCTCAAGATCTTTATGATAAGGAATTGGCCTGTGTAATAATGGAGGCTGAGAAGTACCAAAATCTGCAGTTGGTAAGCTGGAGACTCAGGGAGAGCGATGTTGCAAGTTCCAGTTTGAGTGTGAGTCCAAAAGCAGGGGAAGACTGATGGCCCAGCTCCAAGACAGATGCAGAGCAATTTCTCCCTTACTCAGCCTTTTTGTTCTATCCAGGCCTTCAGAAGACTGGATGAGGTCCACCCAGATGGGGAGAGCCATCTGCTTTCCTCAGTCTACCGATTCAAAAGTTAATCTCATCCAGAAACACCCTCACAGACACACCCAGGATAATGGCTAATCAAATATCTGGACACCCTGTGGCCTAGTCAAGTTGACACATAAAATTAACAATCATAGCTATTAAGGGACATATAATCCCTGAACAAATGGAAAAAAAAGATTTTAGTTGGAAGACTCAACATTTAAAAGATGTCAGTTCTCCCCAAGTTTATAAAATTAACACGGTCCCAATAAAAATACCATCAGGATTTTTTGGAATTTGATAAACACACTCTAAATTTCATATGGTAAAAGTAAGTATAGCCAGGAATATTCTGCAAAAGAAGCCCTACCAGATACTAAAATGTGAATGAGCTCAGAACCCTGCCCCTAACTGTTCTTCACCTTCTCTTGTCCCTCAGTCTCTCAGATCCTTGATCATATGGGGCATATTCCTGCCACGGACACTTGCTCGGACTCCTTGCTGTCTGAATGATGTGTTTTGCTCCTGCTCCAAAATCTCTTGCCTTTTGATTCCTATCTAATCATCAGTTCTTTGGGGAAATCTTTCCTTCCCACACCCACAATCTCAAGTCACTTTCCTCTGTTGTCTGCTTCCTTCTTTCCGTCTTTGCATTGATTTCAGTTTGTAATTATGTAAGGATTAGTGTGGTTGTTTGATAAATGATGTTTTTCTGATTAGACTGTCAGCTCAGTGCCTGACCCAGAGTGGGCTTTCAGTAAATATTTGCTGACAAATAATCGCCAGTCTGCTGGACTATGAAGGGTGATTCAGACCAAGCAACAGTCTTCTAAGCTCAGTAATCGGGAGTCTTCCTCATGGAGGCCCTGCTTCTGTGTCAAAGGTAATGATACCTTAATGTGTCGTTTCTTCCATCCATGAACATTTGAGGTTGTTAATGCTTTTGGTGGTGTTCTGTATCCGATGGTAACCTCCTAAAATGAAGAGCCGTATCTGAACTTTCTTGTGTGGCTTTTAATATTATGTCCAATGGACACAATGTATTTTCATAAGAGGATATAAAATTATGGTATGACTACCTCATTGCCTGAAAAATGATGTTAGTCATTGGAAGAAATCATCATAGCTATTGAAGAACTTATTCTCCTAATGAATTTTATAAAATGGTGTGCCAAACACATTATAGTCCCAACCTCTCATGAGTGGCCTTGATCTTCACCATGGCAGATTTTAGAAAATATTGCTGTGGTGGTTAGGGTGGAGAATTTCCTCCTGAATACTGATGAGGCCGAACAGGATGTGGTTCTCTTATTAGATGCAGTTAAACGTTTTCTGCTTTCTCCCCAGGAGTACATACCTACCATCTTCTTGGATATGTTGTGATTGGCAAACAGTGGCTGTTACTAAGTGCGCTTGGAGGTTTTGTTTGGCATTTTGTGGATTGAAACACACTAGTCATGACAACGCTTGTTGTAAAGTGAAGAGCTTTAGAATTACTTTTGCATTCATGAGTCTTTCCAAACAGTAGCCTTTGGCAGTTGAGTAACTGGGCAGTCAGGAACAGAATTTCCTGGTGTTTCCCCTGAGACCACTTGGGTAATTCCAGGAAACCCTCCTTTCATGTGACCTCTTTTGTATTCCTTCAGAAACGAGTGGTTTTCTTGTATGTCTTTCAGAAAGACCACAGGCCCTGGAAACGCCATAGAGGTTGGGTATAGGTATCTGTTCAAGCTCAGGAATAGTTCTTGTAAGAAGCAGGCATGGTGGATGAGCAGGACCCAAACAGAGCCAGAGGTGACATACTGAGACCCACAGGGCAAACCCATCAAATCTGCTCTGCAGATGTGTTTATTTGGGTCACACGGTGTGCCTTTTTTTTTTGAACACTGAAATTAGTTGCCAAGCTGCAAAAACTGGGAATTTTTTTTCTTCAGAAAGTCTGGATATATGACTTGTCTTGAAAAACTGGAATAGTTTGGCCATGCTGGGATCCGTATCTCTGCATTGAGAGCCATTAGTAGAGCTGAGGGCTGTTCCCTTCCAGATGGGATGGGGCAAGGAGTCCTCAGGCACCACCACACTACCTCTGGTCTCAGGCATGCATTTGAGTCACCTTCACGACCCCGGGATAGGCTATGAGATAGAGGATAAATGGCATAGTGAATAATTATGAAAGACACAGCCTTTTACATTTAACTCACACGATCTCTTTGATAATCAAGCAAAACACTATTCAACAGATGAGATGAGTTGATGATCTTTATTGTCTGGAAATAGAAGAATGATGAAAACTGCCTTCTTGTTCCATGCGATGTCTCACTGTGGCTCTCCTGACTATTCTTTTCTGTCGGAGGTCAAATAGCATTTTGAGTCAGGTGGAAGGGAAGTTTCTAAACTGACAAAGGCCAATGCTTAGCCATCCTGGGGGAGCACATCCTTTGTTCTGGCCTACTCCTGCCTCCTTTAGGATTTTGAGACTGAGTGAAATGATCTGAACAAAACACTTCTCTGGGCAGCCGTTTCAACACATTCGGACTACAAAAAACACGTCTGCATTTAATCTTGCTCTGCACAGCTGCACAGAAAAGATTGTTTTCACTCTTCTCTATATTTTGTCTTTTGGGGAACTCTATCAGGAAATTTACGATCATCTTTTGGAAGCTCCAGTCAGTCGGGAGCAATTAAACCACCATCGGAATGTGGCGGAAAATGCCCGAAGTGAACTTGCAGCAACTTTGGTCAAATTTGAATGTGCTCAGTCTGAGGTAAGATTATGTATCTTCATAATTCAGAAATGGGACTTTTTAGCTTCTTGTAAAGCAGAGAACAGAGGTGATTACAAAGAGGACAGTAGGATAAAGATTTAAACCTTTGGGCAAAGGTTATACTTTTTCCCTTTTTGTGTACCTACACCTTAGTTGTAGAGAATTCCCGAGAATTTATGCATTTGCCATCTGTCAGGCAAGGTGACATGGGCTGGATTCTAGATCTCAGAGAAGCTCCAGCGCCTGAGACCTGGGGCACCTGAGGGCTTTGAATTGAAGCTGCATGGGCTTCAGGGAATTTTTAGCATCTCTCAGAATATGTTCCCTTAGCGTGGCTTGCTTGCAACCTGGAGCCCGCAGGATGGCATTCTGCAGTCCTTTCTTATGGAAGTTCTGATTGGCTGGGCGGAAATTCTAGGAAGATGGTTGGACTCCATCTACCCTCTGGGCTGGATGAAGTCTATTGTGGAATTTCTGAGAGAGTCTCTCTAGACTCATTCTGCTCAAAGCCTGGTGGCCCCAAGGAGTCCAGGCTTGTCTGTAAGGAACTAGTGATCTCACTGGGCTGGCAGGATCCCACTTAAAGATGAGTTGATAACATTTGAGTGTGTGTGTGTGTGTGTGTGTGTGTGTGTGTGTGTGTGTGTGAGAGAGAGAGAGAGAGAGAGAGAGAGAGAGAGAGAGAGTTGGATTTTCTTAAAGAATGAACCCATAGTTTTG
>NW_017731391.1:969691-978858 GCF_001890085.2 Hipposideros armiger | reverse complement strand
GAGAGAGAGAGAGAGAGAGAGAGAGAGAGAGAGAGAGAATGTATGATGCACACTCACAGTTCCAAAGAAGAACATGTCCTCATAAAGCTTTCTTATGGGTGGACCTGACCTTAATACACTTAATACAGCACATACATTGTTCAGCATTTTGATGCCATGGAATTCATAGAAGTTAAATTTCCTTTGTAGAAATCCTATAATGATTTTCCTTTTCTCCCATATTTTCCCAGAAATCTGAGTATTATTTTTCTTTATCACTCACAATAAAAGTCCCGAAGACAGTGGGAGAAATGTAGCAGTCTATTGAATAATCTGTATTTCCTTGGGAATCAGTTGTAGCCATGAAATTATAAGCAGCATAGCTTGTAGATTCCTTGTTTCACTTTAGCAGCAATAGCAATACAGATTTAGAAAATGGGTTACCATTGCAAAATATTTTATTGCTTTTTGCAAAATACACCACAAATGTTTCTTGAGTGACACTAAATTACCACAAGACATTGCTCAATTGGTTTTGAAAGAAACCCAAAAAACATGAAGTCCATTATTTAGACATAATTTCCCATCTGGTAATAAAGATACAGACATGAAAAAAAAAAAGAGAGAAAGGAAAGGTGGATTAAGTCATGAATAAAAGAGTGACATTTTAAAGTATAGTTTTGGGTTTCTTAAAGGTACTTCAAACTTATGCCATGGAAATCCTTTTTGACTTTTTATTTCTTTTCCTTGTTAGCTTCAAGACCTCCGATCCAAGATGCTTTCTAAAGAAGTTTTCTGTCAAGAATTGAAAGCTGAAATGGAGAACTACAAAGAGAACAATGCCAGAAAAGCATCTCTCCTCACCTCTTTGAGAGACAGAGTTCAGGATCTGGAAGAAGAATCAGCAATGCTTTCCTCCTCTAAAATTAGAGCAGAAATCACAGCTCACACTGCAACCAAGGAGAACCAGGAGTTAAAGAAGAAAGTTGTAGAACTCAACGAGAAATTACAGTAAGGGTATTTCAATATATTTCTTGAGTCAGTGTTTCAATACTAGCTTCTGATAGCAGGATACGCCTTTGAATGTTCTGGCATTTTGCACTGTTTGGCCTTGAAACTCAATTTGAAAAAAAATTGACCTAGAATCTTTGGAGCCTTGAAAATATTTCCCAAGTTCATTTCTAAATGTCACCAAGAGTCCTAACGCAGCACTGTCCTAAGCATGCTTATGTCCTATCGATCAGGGTGGCACATGATTATATACACAATGTGGAAGATTTCCTCTAAGTAGAGTTTTAACCAGAGGTAGAGGTGGTGGAGCAGTACACAGAGGCAGGCATTAATTCAGAAGCTAGTTATAAAAAGTACCCCGGAAGCCCAGAGCACCACAGGACACCCCAGACACATCTCATTAGGTTTCATTGCCAGTTTATGCAGAGAATGCATGAAACTTAGGTTTTCTGCACTTAGCTCTGGCAAAAGGTGATTACTGCAACAAAATTGAGAACTCGTTGTTCCAAAAATATACTTTTAAAATTTTACAAGTAACAACTTAAATAACTTTATTAATAAAATAATTGGAATTTATTTTCCTTATTACATCTTGAAAAAAAAATCCAACACTTCTATAATAGCTCCTGTCCTCTTTCTCTCCTGCTTACAGCAAAACTCCTTAAAATGTTTGTACATACTCGCTGTTCCAGTTTCTCTCCTCCCTCCTTCTCTCTTGGATCTACTCCACTGAAACCATTCACTACGCTGACTAAAGACCACATGCTGCAAATTAAATGGTCAAGTCTTTATCTTACTTGACCTACTGGCAAGTGAATCACAATGGGTTTCTCCCTGGCACACTTTCTTCTTTTGGCTTCAGGATGCTACACATGCCTGCTCTCTACCTTACCTGTCTAGCTGTGATGTCCTGGTCTCTTTTGCTTTTTCGTCCTCATCTCCTTGACTTTCAAATATTGGATTCCCCCGGGGCTTAGTCCTGGCATCGCTTTTTCAGTTCCATCTAAATTCACACTCTCGCTAATCTCATCTAGCCTCATCAGTTTGAGCATGATCTCAATGCTTATAACTCCCACATTTCTGTGTCTAACCTGGATCTCTTCCCAGAGCTCAAGACCCATGTATCTTACTACCTGCTGGGCATCTCCACGTGGTTGTCCAACAGGCACCTCAAACTTCACACATCCAAAACTGAGCTGCTGGTGTTCCCACACCATCCTCTTGCACGTTTTCTCAGCTCATTTAGCGGTCATTCCATTCTTGCAGTTGACCAGGTCAGAAATCTGGGGCCATCCTTGGCTCTCTTTCTTTCTCACATCCTATGTTGATCCTTTACAAATCCCATCATTGATATCTCTTCAAAATAAATCTAAATTTTGACTACTAACTTGGTCCATGCAACTATCATCTCTCACCTGGGTCTCTCCAATAGCCTCCTCAGGAGTTTCCCCGCCTCTGCCTGTGCCCCCTGCAGCGAGAGCGATCTTGCTAAAACATAAATTAGATCCCGTCAGTCCTCTTCTCAGAGCCCTCCAGTGACTTCTCTTCTCACTCAGGGTAAAGGACAAAGTGTTTTCTAGCCCGAAAAGGCTCGTCCTGACCTAGTCTTGCATCCTTTCTCTCCCTGATTCCATTCCATCTCTCTGGCTTTTTTGCTGCCCCTGAAACGTACCAGGGACGATCCTACCTCAGGACTTTTGCACTTGCTGAGTCCTTTTCCTGGAAAGCTCCGTCGCCCAGATACTGCATGACTGACTGCCTCTTTGCTTCCTTTAGGTCTTCACTCAAAAGTTACCTCCCAAGGGAGGGCTTCCGTGAGAGATACATCTAAAATGTTACCCTGCTCTCCCAAATATTTCTTACCCTCATTCCTGCTTATTTTTCTCTCTAGCCCTTTTATAATATACTATACTTCCTACACACATTAATATTTTTGTTATTATTTGTCTTCCTAACTAGAAAGTAACCTCCATGAGGACAAAGATCTGTTTACTTCTATATCTTTCGCACCTTTAAATAGATCCTGATGCATAGTAAGTGCCCAATAAATATTTAAGTAAATGTGTAATAAAAAAGATATATACTCCCTGTAAAAGAGTAAACCTTTAAACTATAGAAAAGTGCCAAAAAGAAATTAAAATTACTCAAAACAGCTATAGTTAACATTTTGTTGAACACATTTTCAGACAGTGGTACAAAAATGACATCATGCAATGAACAATTTTTACTGAATACTATGTTGTAGATATTTTAGAAAGTCATTCATTATATTATTTTTAATGTCCCAAGATATTCCATTGCCTGAAATATAATTTATTTAACCATTTTCCCTTGCTATTTCCTGTAGGTATTTAGGTTAGTTCCACCCAAAAAACTTATTATAAATCAAGATGCAATGAATATTCATGCACATTTATATTTTCACATTTATGTGATTATGTCCTTAGGATAGATTCGTGGAACTTTGTTGGGTAAAAGTGAAATGCAGTAGAAAGGGAAACAGTTTAGAAGCCCTTGGAATGGAGAAGTAAGATTGAAATCTTGCGGTTAATATATGGAATCTTACACGTCAATCAATCAGAACCATAGCCTCAATTGTGTCTTTTGTGAGTCAGAGAGACTGAATAAATATTACCTTGCATAGGCCGGCAATAAGAACCTAGAGATGTATTGATGTTGGTCTTTTATTGTTACACATTTTTCTAAATAGAAATATGATATGCTTTTGAGCATATGCAATTACATGCTTTGTTACTCTTTGAATAGAGTGAAAGGATATGCAGTAAACACTCAACATGGTTAAAAGGGAAAGTAATAATCATGTTTATTATCTAGAGTACTGAAAAAATGCTACCAAATTACTGAAATGATTCTAATTTGCCTTCAAAATGTGTCCATTTTTCGATGATCTCTTAGTCTCTCACAGTTAAAGCATTTAGAAATAGACTGTGCTATTTCAGCACACCTATCTGAGATTTGAAGTCAAGCATAAATCTATTGGTTTTCCTTGACTGGCCCATTCCAATACTCTTTAAAAACTCTGGGTGTGTGAGAACTAGTGATGATCTTTGCTAGTGATATAAAGCACCTCTCTTTTCCAGAGGTGGGAATATCCCCTGCTTCTGATGTATTTTTTTATTATAGTTATCCTTGGCCCATGAACCGGGGAATGCCCTAACTAACCCTTATAGAACATGTGCGATGTGTGAAAATAAAATAAGCGTGATCCCCTAGAACCAATGAAGCAGTACTCTCCATCTTCCCCACGAAGCCCCCACAGAGGCCCATGGCTGCACGGATCCACGTGTGACCTTGAAGTCTACCTGCCACTTCGGCAGATGGAAGAAGGTTGGGGACAGGAGACAGAGACTCTGCCTCCCTTGCTGTGACTACACCTAAGATGCCATGAAGATTTTCCTACATTTTTGCAAAGTGTAGATACTCCAGAATTGTTTCCATTTCTCTGCTTCCTTTTCAGGGCTTGTGTGACAATCATGTGCCCATGTCTGGAAAACTGCGTTGCGTTGAAAGTGATGATTGGCTATTTCCCACAGAGAGCTTATGTTCCGAACTTTGTTTGATGAATGTTATCTTCTATGGTGTTAAAACTTGGCTTTTTTTGTTATTTGCCTGATAGAGAGTGTTTAAAGGAAAACGAGGAGACTAAGAATCAAGTCTCAAAGAACTGCAGGGAACATGAGGAATTTCTAGCTCAACTTCATGACTGCTTAGATCCAGACAAGAAGAATGAAAAGGCGTCCGATGAAGATTTAATTCTAAAGGTGCTTGTATGCAGATTAAAAGACTATAAATGTAGGAGTCATGTTGACATGCACCATGAAAGGAAGAGCTGCGGCTGAGTCTGGGAGTGGCAAGAGAACAGGACATGGCCCAAGTGTAGCATTGATTGTGTGACTTGGGACAAACCATGTCACCTCTCTGAGCCTCAGTTCCAAGACCCCTTCTAGCATTATTTGGGGATTAATTATTCTCCAGAAAGGTTGAATTGTTTCGTCTGAAATATATTTAGGTTGTCAAATGCAGTGGATCATTCATTTTAATGATGTGTTTTAGGAAGATTTTTTTTTTTTTTTAGTTACAGACAGAATCCCCCTCAACCCAAACCAAAAACAGCTGTCATTGTTGGGTTACTTATTGAATATAAGGTTAAGATCCCTTCAAAATTACTTTTGAATTTTACATTAAAGCCCAGACAATAAAAATCCTGCTTTAATGGTAGGTTGCCATAAGATGGAAATTAATTATATCATTTGAATAATTCACTTGGGCCGGAGTGATTCACTAGGGCACCTGGAGGTATGTGAGTGCTCCCCACATCTTAGCTCATTTATAAACCTTTCACATCCGTGCTTCCTGACAGATTCCCATGCACCGTTCTCAGCAGCTGCCTCTCAGTGGTTTTGTTAGCCAGCTTCCCACGGGTCCTGTCTGAAAGCTGTAAAATGACCCTATTTTACCTCAGGAGTGTCCCACCTCACTGATGGGTTTTGGCTGCTCAGGCATAGAGTCCGCTTGGTACCCTCCAGGGTGCTGGATCCGTCTTTTCCTTTTTCCTTGTTGCTGCCCTGTGCCGGGGAGCCTGGCTGCGGAAGTCCACCTCGAGGTGCGGTTGGGGGCTAAGCTTTAAGGCCAAGTGGTGGGAAAAAGAAAAGGAAATTCAGCAGCTTCTTCTTTCACCCCTTCCCACGTCAGAGACAGTCTCCCTGTGCTGATCTGGGTGTTGATACTGTATTAATCAATGCTTTGACACCTGGGGCCTGGCTGCCCAGGAGACGGCCGCTCCCAGGGTTAGCCAATTCCTGGTCAATGATTCACCTGGGAGCAGCGCTTTTATGGGCAAACCATCCAATCCAGAGCCCACACCACAACCACCGCTTTTGCAGGCGCTTATACTCTGGGCCACTGTCCCCGCTCCCTGATCAGCCGGGCCCAGGTCCCAGAAAACTAGGCACATCCCTACACTCCAGAGCCCACAAAAATGACTCAAACTCGCCCATCCTAAGCCTGCTTCCACTGCCTCACCTGTTTCTTCCTGTGGAAACGTGTTTCCCCCTCGCTCCCTCTCTCCTGACCAGTCCTGCTGCTTCCCCGTGTGGCCCTGCATGGCATGGCCCGCGTCTCCTCTTGGCAACGTGAGTAGCAAGCTACCTTTTCAATGGCAACCTGATCTGTTGGCCTCACCATACCTGAATGATAACATAACATATTTTAAAACAGGTACTTGGACCCTAGAGCTTTAGCATCCTAGTCACCTGAGCAGGTGCCTGTCTTAAAAGACCATCACAGGCCAAGAGCAGGAAGGCTGCTGTCTCAATCACGTGACTAGGTATTGCCCCGAGAAGTGGATCAATTTCAAGCCATTCCCTAACTTTTATCGCCTTCATAGCCACGCATGCACACACAGTCCCAGGAACCATGGTGGAAAAGGACGTATCCTAGGAATTTACTTGACATTCATTCATCCATTTCCCAAATATTTAGTGAGTGACTACTATATGCTAGATGCTGTCCTGGGTGCTGGGGATACAGCAGTGAATGAGACAAGACTAAGTGTGGGCCCTCCTACAGCTTTCATTACTGTGGGGGTAAAGATGGTGAGGAAATAAATAAGTATCCAATGTTATCCCACGTAGTAAAAGGTGCAGTGAAGAACAGCAGATGGGGGTGCGGGGACAGAGAGTGAAGCAGGTTAGAGGTGTGGGATGCGAGTTTAGGGAGATTGGCGGAGATGCGCCCCTCTGAGGTGGGGACTTTCGAAGGATGTTGGAGAGTGCGCATGCAAATACGAGGAAAAGTGTTCAAGAGACAGGGAACAGCCCTGAGTCAGGTGCAGGGCACCATGTCGGCAAATTGCTGCTGCGAAAACGTATGTCGCTTCCCCAGAGCCTTAAGACAACCACTGACCTTGTCACGTGGAGTTTCAGGTCTTGCTGCAGGCATCCTCGTGGCTGTAGAGAGTGAGCTGTCTGCATGGCTGGCTCGCTTTCTGGGGCCAAGGAGCCTTCCTGATTTTATTTTCCCTCTTCGTAAATCTTACAAATCTCATTAATGCACAACAGATGCACAACATAGAGAACAAAATGCCCTGCTAATCCCAATGATCACCACGGTTTGAGCGTGTTATTAAGGCTTTTTCTATGCTTGTATCCATTAGAAGGATTTTCTTTTTTCAAAAAGGGACTCCCGCTTTCTTCTCTGTATTTCCCGCCTGTGCCAGGTAGCGCCCGGCACGCAGGTGGTGCTGTGGGCGTGGGCGGAGCTCAACTCCCTTGCTTCCTCACCTGCTGTAACCTCTGTAGAACATTCCCTTCCCTTGTTTATTTAGCAGCCAGGGTTCTTGTTCTGTGGGGAAGCTTTGGCTGGACTCTCATCATTGTTACCTTGCAGCTGCCTTTTGATTAATTCTAATTTGACCGCCAGGCCTACACAGAAGCACAGGGGTTAGAGGCAGCCTTTGAAAACATGATCTTTTGAGTGGATGGAAGGATAGTGCTTTCAGCTGTTTTCATATGATAATGCAGCCATTGGGGGATATAGATCAGCATTGCTTAGAGAAAGTGGTGTGAAAGTGTTAATTTTTATAAGACAGCCATCATTGCTTTCTCTTCAGCTAAGAGAACTGTGCAAGGAAAATGCATCTGTGAAAGGACGGATTGTTACTTTGAAAGAGACTATAAATGTCCATGAGATGGAGGCAAAAGCTAGCAGAGAAACAATCATGAGGCTGGTTTCAGAAGTAAACAGAGAGCAGAAAAGAGCTGCCTCGTGCACTGAAGAGAGAGACAAGCTAAACCAGGTACAGTATGTGGAGTGTGTGTGTGCATCTGTGATCATGTTTAGGAAGCAGAAATTGAAAGCCAGGTGCGGGTGAGCACACTGGCTTTACTGACCATGATCTCAAAAGGCTGCTTTCAGCAGGAGGGCTGGGGGCAGCCTGGGAGGCAATGTCCTGAGGAGGCCACTTGATATGTAGTTAGAAAATTAGGAAAAAAAAAAAGAAATACGAAACACTTAAAAGTAAAGAGTTTGTGGAGAATATGTCTTACTTTAGTTGAGCTACAGGATTTTTAAAATTAAAAGAATATGTGTTTTTGAACAAAAGGGTCATACATCCACAAGATGCAAAATTCTGAACAGACACAGGGACTGAGGTGGGAAGTCTTCCCTTATCCACTTCCTCAAGTCACCCAGTTCTCAGAGGCAGCCTCTGTTCACAATTTCTTATGTACCTTTCTAGAAGTATTCCGTATACATACATGTATATACTTCTTTTTATTTATTTTCAACACAAATGGTAACAGACTCTACACACTATATTTTTCTCTTTATTTATTTATTTAAAAAATGGTAATATACAACACTATTATAAGCAAGGATGCTATCAATAATCTTACATCTCATGTGTGAGAATATATCAGTAAGACAAAATCTGAGAAGTAGATTTGCTGGGCCAAAATATATGGATGTTGTAATTTGAGAGAGATTGCCAAAGGCAAGTGACTCTTAATTCTAAACTTTATTTATTTATTTATTTAATTATTAGTGTCAGGTGTACAAAACAATGTAA
Source organism: Hipposideros armiger (assembly GCF_001890085.2). Lineage (NCBI taxonomy): Eukaryota > Metazoa > Chordata > Mammalia > Chiroptera > Hipposideridae > Hipposideros > Hipposideros armiger. The sequence continues at coordinate 970,280 of NW_017731391.1, read as the reverse complement.
TAGACATTTACACCACTTACAAAGTCATAACCCCCCTCCCCCAATCTACTACCCCTCTGACATCGTATATAGCTGTTACAATTCCATTGACTCTATTCCCTATGCTGTACTCCACATCCTGTGACTATGTATATATATTAAATTATAGTTGGCATTCAATATTATTCAGCTTCAGGTGTACAGTGCAGTGGTCAGACATCTACACCGTCCATGAAGTGGACTCCCTAATAAGACAAGTGTCCATCAGATACCCTATACAACATTATTGATTATATTCCCCAAACTGTCTTTCTGTGGCAATCTATGGTTATCAATTTGTGCTTTAAATTTTTATTTATACAGTGAGTTCCTTGATCTTTTCAAATTAGTGAGAACCTGTTTGAGCATGAAAATTAATACTGTATTAAATAATTTTAGCACTATTTAATCCTTTAATTATATTTTTTTTACATTTTGTGACAAAGAAACCAATTCTGGGATTAAGAATAATGATCAATTTCCAAAAGCAGAAGTGCGCTAGTGCAATCAGTTACTAAAATACAGAGGAGACAATTAAATGGTAAAGGTGATGAAGTTTTTTGTTTTTTTT
>NW_017731391.1:961299-969340 GCF_001890085.2 Hipposideros armiger | reverse complement strand
ACGGCTGCTCAGCTCGGGCTGACTCGAACTGCTGTTGCTCAGAGCTCAAACTCTTGAGCGAGCTCTTAACCAACTGAGCCACTCAGCCGGCCCTGGGCCTTCCATGTTTATAGTGACATCACTGCCAAGCTGAGATGAGATGGGGAGTTAGTGTGAAAGTGATCCACAGTAAAGATAATCTCCATTTCCCTCCCAATTCCCTGCATAAACAACAGAAAACAAAAAACAAAAAATAAATGCCCCAAAGCCCTTCTTACCACTGGATTTCTTCTTCTGACACATTAGCTTTGTGAAAACAGCAAAGGTTTCATCAGTGTTATCAAGTAACTTCAATCATTTCACCATTCTTGTCTTACTTGGTGTGGGCTGCTATAACAAAATTCCATAGACTGGGGGGCTCATGCCGTGGACATTTACTTCTCAAAGTTCTGGAGGCTGGAAGTGCAAGACCAAAGTTCCTGGTGGGAGCTGCCTTCCTGGCTTGCAGCCTTCTTGCTGTGTTGTCACAAGGCAGAGAGTGAGAAAGCTTTCTGGTGTCTCCTCTTACAGTGGCAACAATCCCAACATGAAGACACCACCTTCATGATCTCATCTAAACCTAATCACCCCTTGAAGGGCCCATCTCCAAACATCATCGCACTGGACATAAGGGCTGCGACATAAGAATTTCAAGGGGACACAGTTCAGTCCACAGCAATACTCAATTACTTTCCTCCAACATTTTCTTATGAAAAAGATTCAAATATATAGAAAGAGTGAAGGAATACTACCGTGAATACCCATCTACCAAGATGCAACAGTTGTTAGCATTTTGATATATGTGTCTTATTACTTTACACACACACAAACACATACACATGTATTTGGAGAACCACTTGAGAATAGGTTGTAGACATATGTATCGTATCTGGCTATTTCAGCACATGTATCCTAAGAGTAAGGACATTACCATACATAACCACAATACCATTATCATATCTCAAAGTTAACAATAATGCCACGATGTCATCTGTGGTGGTTTTCAAGCCCACACAAGTATTTTGTACTTCTCTCCTTGAGCGGTGATGTTTAATTCTCCCTTTGTGTGTGGGCTGTACTAACTGACTTACTTCCGGTGAATAGATGTCAGAAGTGATGGGATGTCACTTTGAGATCGGGTTATAAAAAGACTGTGGCCTCTGTCTTACATGCACTCTTTTTATCCCTCTTGAGTCATTGCTCTTGAGGGAAGCCAACTTCCATGTAGCGAGACCACTCAGGCAGCCTGTTGTAAGGCCCATGTGGCCAGGAACTGATGCCTCAGTAGTCACATGAGTGAGCTTGGAGGCAAATCATCCTTTAGTTGAGTCTTGAGATGATTGTAATCCTGGTCACCATCTTGACTGTAACCTTATGAGAAACCTTGAGTCAGAAACACCCAGCTAAGTCATGCCCAGATTCCTGACCCACAGGAACCGTGAGATGATAGATGTTTGTTGTGTGAAGCCACTAAGTTTGGGGCAATTTGTTACACAGCAATAAATAACCAATAATAACCTAATATCATTCCACATTCAAATTTCACCACTTGCTACAAGAATGTATTTTATAGCTGTTTTCTTCCCCAAATTGGGATCCAATCTAGGTTCATTCATTGCATTTATTGATTATTTTTAGCCTTTTTTAGTGTTTTGTTTGTTTGTTTGGTTTTTTCCTCAAATACCATTGACTTTTTGGAGAGTCCAGAGCAGTGGTCTGAATGTTTCTTCATGATATTGTTTAACTTGTTTCTCTATACTATATACACTTAAAGTTGTATCTAGAGGCTGGATTGGATTCAGATTAAACTTTTTGGGCAATAATACTTTAAAAGTAAAGTTGTGTACTTCATATTGCATCACATTAGAGGCAAATACTGTTAGATTGTTCCATTGTTGCTGACACTGTTTGATTGCCCATCTCTTTAGTGTAAAGGTACATTTTTTTCTTCTGCAGCTACATAGTTATTTGTGGGGTGATTATTGGCAGGTTATTTGTTTCCCATCGACTTTACCTAGTGATTTTAGCATTCATTGATTCCTGCCTTGATTAACTCATATCAAGGTTGGCAAAATGGTAATATTTGAATTTTTTTTGTTCCTTCTATTTATTAGCTGGCATTCTTCTGTAAAGAAAAGTTTTTATTTTTTTCTTCCCTTTCTTTTCAATTCTGTGGACACATGGATTTTTATTTATTTACTGTGTTACAACCAATTATTATTTTTTTTGTGCTACAAATCCATCAAATTTGTTTAGCAGGAGCCTCACCAAGCTGGTCTCTGTGATCTTGGACGCTGACTCCGTCAGTCTTTGAATGCTTCCTTGCTTTCTGTCAGAAGATGCTATCTTAGGGTCACTTACAATTTTCAGACCACAGGACTAAAAATCAGCCTATTGGCTAAGGAACTTTGGTTCCTTTTGCTGGTGAATGGTGTTAGAAACCAAGATTTAGGCTTTAGGTGTGTTCATCGCTATTGGGGCATCATTGCTTTCAGTGGACTGTGCTAGAAATACATTTTTAGTAAGAAATTTAGAGTGGTATTTTAAATTAAATATGTTATTCTAGAATTTTCTTAATATCTTTTTATTTTGTATCATTTGGATCCTACAATATTTACTAATTTGCTTTGTCTTACAGAATATGTAAAATTATTTCAAAATTACACTTTGGCATTTTACCTAATAGTAAACCTTTTGAGTGAAGTTTAAGGCTCTCAGACTTTTTACATTGGTGTTATCAGCAATCATTAGTATGGTCACCATGTATCAGGCACTTATCATTAGCACAGTCATTGCACCAAGTACTCAAAGAGGTTATGTATTTTGCTCAAGTTCCCATAGCCATTAAGTAGCAATGCTGGGATTTGAACTCAAGTCATTAAATTATTATGCTTTTATCAGTAATCCCCTTTACTTGTATATTCACAGCTACATCATATATACAAGTCTAGTGCCAAAAAGTTTGTCACTGGCACAGGAACAATTAGTAGCTATGCAAATTTCCTCAGGGAATGAATAACTTTAATTATAAACTATAAGCAGTAGTTATTGAATTATCGAGGCTTGGAAATTAGGAAGACTCTAACCTTTATCTATAAAAATGCATTTCTGGAGATTAGCAGTAGGAAATGAAAATGTGTTGTAAGAGCACGTTAAAGAAACAGAACTTACTCCTTTTCTTACGTAAGTGTCTTTACTTGTAAATGACTGATTCAGTGTTGTTCACACTGGAAACACATTCACTTTGGGATGGAGTTCCTGCCAAAATAATAAAAATTGTAAAACAAATATGGGCAATAAAAAATTTGTGGTCTTTAATAAAGTGCTCATTTATTATAGGATTATGACTCCAAAGATTTATTACTGAAAAATACTCTCAGATGGTTTTCCCAACACGTTAATGGTCTCAGGAAGAGTCTTTATAATACTTTCTAAAGCTCTGATTTTGAGGTCGTAAACTTATGTTATTAGTGAAATCCACAAGGACTGCTGACAGTATGTAGAAGTATCTGCAGCTCTGGGTGCTGTTTCTACCAAACTCAGCTTTTCTGATTTTCTTTTTCAAGGTTTTATTGGGGAATTGGGGGAGGGGAACAGCGTTGGGGAATTGGGGAAGGGGAAAAGACAAGTTGCTGTCCTTTTGTTCTTCAGTCTAGTTGTGGAAGACGTCACTTCACTGGCCCATGTTGGTATTGTGATCATTGCACTCTTCCCAAGTGAGGCAGTCACTCACCAGCCATTGGATGGCCACTCATGGCAGCTCATGGCAGCTCAGGCCGGCCCCCGGCCACTCACGGTAGCTTACGGCAGCCCACTGCAGCAGGGGCTGCAGCCTATGCCATCGCCAGTGATTCACTGCAGCCCAGCTCCAGGTGGAGCTGTTGTTCACCATCTTAGCTGTAGAGGGCACAGCGTCACTGGCCCTCATGTGGGATCCAAACCAAGGCCCTGCTGTTCCGAGCTGGCATCTCAAGACAACTCTTAACCAACAGGCCACTTGGCCGGTTCCTGATTTTCTTAATGACTCTCTTCAGGTTACTTCATGAAAATTTCCCAAATGAAAATCCAGGTGACTTATTATACATATGGAAATATATACTATTTAAAAATCTTTAGTAATTAATATCGAAGTATGTTTTAACAAGTATCAAAGGTTGGCACCTTTTCTCTTGGTTATCTTGAAATCAGCCAACACCGAGAAAAGTAGTCACCATGCCTACACAAGCCACACACACATTTCCTCTAGACTTAGGAAGTTCAGAGCAGTGGATCAGAAATTAAACTTCCATACTGGATTTCAAACAGCTTCGCACTGTTCACATTTTCTTTAATCCTCATAGGTAGAATTGAAGCTAGGAAGAAACACTGGTTTTGGAATAGAGCAGGCAATAAAAGGATGTCTCTTCTGATTTCTGGCTTTGTTCTCTGGCAGTAGTGTTATGTAAGAGGGAAGACCGTAAGAATCACAAAGAGGGGGGTGGTTCACGGGCAAAGCTCTTGGGTTTCTATCCGGCTCAGAATCATTTGGCGTTGTGATCTCAGGCTTATGATTTTTCTTTCTGAACCTCAGTTTCTTGTCTGTAAAATAGGAAAATAATTTAAGGATCTATCTCTTACAGTTATTTTTAGGATTGAATGATATCATAGACATGAAATACTCAACAAATGCCCGGTGTATAATTGATGTTCAGTGTTTTTTATTTTCCTTCCCTAGTTATTTACTTTTATCCAGGCGTTAAGAGTACAGGCACATGGAAAAATAGTTCCTGGAAGTGAGAAATTATGAGACACGATACGTGACTAAAGAAACTCGAGATCTCTTTACAATCCTAGAATCACAATGTTGGAAGTGATTGAGAGTCTTTTAGAATCTAGGCCATCTAACTCTATGTGAAATAAGTATCATCTTAAAATGTCCCAATCTAGCTAGTGTCCTGCCTCCTTTCATTGAACTGTACAAGGGAGCCCACCTTCCCTGTGCAGTTCTAATTGTTTGACAGTTTTTCACTGTAGCAAGTTAGGAGCTGAATCCCTATAATTTATGTATTCATCCTGTTTTCTTTCTTAATGAAATGTCACAGGGTAAACTGAAATTCCTCTTCTGATAGCTACCCTTCAAGTATTGGAAGATGTTTATTGTGGATTTCTAAGCCTCTTCTTCTGGCTAAACAGCCCAGATCTTTCAAACTTTCTTTAGTTGAACCTTCTTTCTTATCACCTGTGAGGTTGGGAGCGTTCAAGTCTCTGGGAGAGGAATTGCCATATTTTTCCATGTGTAATGCATGTTCCTCCCCCGAAATTTGTGAAGGAAAAATAAGGATGCACATTATATATGGGAAGTACTAATTCTATATCTATGTAAATGCTTTTAATTATTTTATTTGTGCTTATGAGTTACAAGTGCAACTCTAGAAATCAATAATGATATTTGTATGTAAAATAATATCTTGGAATATGGTATTTGGTTTTGTTGAACTTATGATGAACTTGCAAGGACAAAGGGTTCTTGACCTTCTATGATGCACAAATATCATAAATTTGTTACCGGTACACAAAATTTCTTGTACTTTGTATCTATTCTTATGTTTTGTAATTATTTGTTACATAAAATTTCTTGTAAATAAATGCTAAAATTCATTTATAATACAAAAAGCAAATACCTAAATGTAAACAAATAAAAATTTGAATTAAAAAATTAAAATGAAAGATTCTTTCCCTGAAAGTTTGGGCCAAAAATGTGGGTGCACATCATACATGGCAAAATACAGTAAAATGAAAACAAATGCCAAAATAATGTCTGCTCGTATTATAAAAAACTGAAACTGTTTATAAGATCCCAAAGTAAAATTTAAAATCCTCTTTCCTTCCACTTCTAGCCTCATTCTTATACTCTTGTTTTAACTTCCTGTAATTACCATTAAGACTTGAAAGTAATGCATTTCTGTTCCTGACTCATCAACATGAGATAGCATCATTAGACTTTCAGCTATGAAATATGAGGAATTTAATGCCTCCTTCCTACTTTTTACTCCCCTTTTTCTATGTCCCATTTTTAATAATATTGTTGTATTTATATTGTCAAGGTTTGTAAAATTTACATTCTGTTCTGTAACTATAATTAAGTTTTTAATGCTTCCCACTTAGGTTCTGTCTACACATTTAAAATAAATTAAAGCAGCATTTAAAATAAACCTGAGTACATAAATATTTTTATTATGGGTGTAATCTTAGCATGTGATGCCGAACCCATTACATTTTGACTATGTCCCTCTTAAAATGGCCAGCTGGGAACTGTCCATGGTCCTCCAGGCGCAGTCTGACCAGTTCAGGGCAGAACGTTGACTGTGATGAAGGCTGAAAACACCCTGGCCTTATGGGCAGCTAAAATTCATTTTGTTTGTCAATATGAGTTTGTCAATATTCATTTTGTTTGACAAACTGAGTTTGTCAATAATGAGAATTTCAAACTTAAGCTGAATTTCTGTTATTTTCTAAGTTTGATCATGCCATTGGGGCAGCTCAGATTTGGGAAAGGTCTTCCTCATTTTGAGGTAAAATGTTAGTGTGCGGCTTCCACTTCATTAGATCATGAGAACCATCTTAATTCTCCTACATGATTGTCTTTCAATTATTTGAAGACATCTGCAGGATAAATGTTCCCATCCTTTTGACTTTCCTCTCAGAACATGGTTTCAAGACTTTCGCCGTTCTCCTTCCTAAACTCTGAATGTATCCTAGTACAGCCTTTTTCAAACGGCCTGTGGGAAGGATCAGGTTTTTCTTTATTTCCAGTGTATTGCTGACCAATACTTTTGTAAAATTAATATAATTAATAGAAAGTTGTTTAAAAAGACACAAAAAGCAAACATCTACATTTTAAGTATTAGAAGCTACAGACATAAAATTACATTTCAATAAATGTAATGGGAATGAACATGGGGAAAGGAAAATAATTACATAAGATGTGCATATTTTTCTTTGAAAGCATGTATGTAGGATTCATACATGGAGAATACTGTTAGACTGATAGCTTTTTGTCATTCTGCAGTTGTATCTGAACAAAAAGGTTATGACTAAAATTCCTGGTATTAAGGCCCTGTTGATCACTTTGAATGAGAGCTTTATTGTGATAATGAGCTAGCTTCTTGTTAACGTATGTGATCTGGATTGCATAGACAACAATGCTACTTGCAGGGGCTAATGTCTATTAAGCTGTTTCTATGTTTTGCTTTTAAAGCACAGTAGAAAATCAGTCTCACAGAGGTTTGTTGACACTAGAAGAGGTTTTAAAGCAATTTCAGCAAGCTCAAGATTTTTATTTGTGATTTATAGCCAAAATAAAGCAAGTGTTATTTTTAAAATCCATCTTCAGTTCTCCATCTGTAGACAGTTCTATTAGTTTATTGTGTAAAAGGATAGTTAAATTTAAATTATCTTTTGATGGAAATTTAAATTCTTCTAATGGAAGAAATGGGTTGGATTTTATATACTTTTCACTTTTGGATTATAGTTGGCAAAACAACCTTAAAATATCACAGGTAACCTGTTCCTATTTGCACAACTGATGTGTAGCTCATGCATATGCCATTTACATGTCAGTTCTGCAAAACCCGAAGGGTCCATACATAACTTGTTAACAAATTGATGTCAGCGCTCTCACCTACACAAAATTTCAGGATATTACCTAACAGCAGATGCTAAACTTCTCCCATTTCACCTAAGAAATGAATAAACATCATATTATTATGGAAGGTTATTAAACAAGTTGTTACAGTAAACAAAAAAAAAATGGATGTCAAATTGCTACAGAAATTACTAAACACCCTTCATTTCTGAAATTATCTCGTTGGGACCGACAACAAACAGTTGCAGGAGGTACACTAGTGTGCGATTCACATTTTGAATAGCACTGTTTAGGAAGGTTTTATCTGTATTAAAATTTGAATCCCCGAGTCCAATGCAAAACTTCAGATCTTTAGATTCAGTTTGCTTCAAGGGAAATAGAGAACAGGGGCGGGGGTGG
>NW_017731391.1:928451-961249 GCF_001890085.2 Hipposideros armiger | reverse complement strand
GTGTGTGTGTGTGTGTGTGTGTGTGTGTGTGTGTGTGTGTGTGTGTGTGTGTGTGTTTGTGTTCATATCACTATTGACTTTGAACTTTAATGGACCAAAATTCCCTGGGTGTTTTCAGAATTGCCACTGTCCTGTCACATCTTCCTCCCACTTATGCCTACCAGTTACATCTCCATTCTGCAGACGTGTTCAGAATTGGTAGTTGCCTGTGCATATTTCTAGAGAGAGTCTTTCTATGTGGATACAAATGTCACTAGACACATGGGTATGCACCTTACTTTTTTCACTACCCGTATGTGTTGGAGAGTCTTTCATATCATTTTATCAAAAGCTTCCTTAGTTCTTTTTTAAAGACTACATCATGTTCTATGGTATGAATGTCTCCTATTTGTCTAACGAGTCACATATCAATGAATATTCATATAGTACCTAATCTTTTGCTATATTATCATTGAATAACTTTGCACATCTCTCATTTTCCATATTTAGTAATCTATCCTACAGTTTTGTTTTTAAGAGTAGAATCGCAGGGCCACTGGATATGTGCATATGAAATTTTGTTACATATTTTGGTATAAATATGTACCTATTCTACCTATTCTCACTTCCACCAGCAATGTATGAGAGTGCCTGTTTGGGGGAATTTCTGACCATATTTGTTCATCTTAACTGCAGTAGGTAAAAGTAATCAACTGGATTTTAATTTCCCAAAGTTTGTCTAGGGTTGGATGAATTAAGCTCAAGCCAGAGGTTCTCCACCCTGAATATAATTAGTCATCGTATTTTTGAGAGGTAATTTGATCTCATGTATATCCCAATCCATATAATAGTTAGCACCATTAAAATAGGAATCAACTGTTTTAAAAACATAAACCTTTGGTTTCGTTACTTAATGCATTTAATTGGGAATTAATGCAGACGCGCTTTTAATTGGGAAGCTCCACTGAATCATATTATTTATAATCGTTTTTGTTTAAAGTTAATTGTGAGGGGGGTCATTATTCATTTGTTGCATTAGTGGGACTGAATCTAAAGATTCGCTAATTGAAAAAAAATTTAGTAAAGTGATCCCTGTCTCTGTCTCCATAGGGCCTGACCTCATTTACAAATGGGATTTCCTCTGCAGAAGTCAGCCTTGATTTTGTTCAGAGAGAGCTCCTTGTGTCTTGTTCCTTGTGCTGCGTGTCAGTGTGGTCTGACAGCAGTCCCCAGGTCCTGGCCAATGATACCAGTGTCACATTACTTTGGTGTATCCTTGAGGTAGCCACGCAACCAGCCGCCTCTCCGGCTGCTTCCTCCTGATAGCTTGTAGGTAGTAATTGCATTTGCAGCCTGAGGACATCTGTTTCCAGCAGAGCAGCTCAGTGGCCCTGAATTCTGAAGTGCTTAATCAGAGCACTGGGGAGAGTAGGGGGCAGCCATCTCCAAGGCCTTGTCACTGGCTCCCCAGTCCTGCCTTTCATACGAGAAGCAGCCTATCATTTTCACTAGGCTGAAACGTGTCCAGAAAAGAAATAGGACCAGCTGCCACATGCCAGGGTATTCCGTGATCACAAATGAATGTCCTGATTTTCACTAGATGTGTCGGTGCTTTGGATTTCTTAGAGGGCTGTTTTAGCCCTTATCTCTAAGGCCGTGAGACAACAGCCTGATATTGGGGTGGAAAAAGTTCCTCGTAACTGAAATATTTTAACTGTGTTTATTGGTCTCCTGGTGTAAGCTGTCAGTTGGTAGTTTACTCCAAACTGATAATAAGCCTATAGTACTCAAGCATCTGGTATGTTTTTTTTTTTTGTATTTTGAGGACTTTTTTTTATAAATACTTGGTTAAAAATATTACTCTATTTGCCATGGAAACTCTCCTATTTTATAGTAGTGGGTTTTCTTTCAATATAAAAGTTAATAAGTAGTATTCTAAAGGGTGTTAGAACTCTGAAGGGATTAGAATTAATTTTCATCCTTGTACCATCCAACTTAGGCCCTCAATTTTCTAACCACACATTAGGGTTTTAGTTTTTAAGTAAAATATAGGCCCAATTAATTATCACCAACGCTGATACTGGTTACTGTAATTGAGCAGCTATTGCATTACTATCTGAAAAGAAATTTGTAAAGTGATAAAGTATTGTATTTGTGATAAAGGGTCTTTGACTTTTTAAGGGCCGTAATTTAATCAGCAGCAGTATGGGGCTTCTCTGGAAAGAGGACTAGTTTGGAAAGGGAATGGGGAAATAAAGCTGTTGCCAGGACCTTGAAAAGCAAAGCATTTTACAAAATAGGTTCCATAATTAGTTATTACATCTCTGAAAAGGGAAGCCTTCTCTAACTACCAATCCACTCGCTGACTTTTATTTCAAATTGATGCCTGAGACTCCCTTGATTTCAAAAAATCACCAGAAGAAAGAAAAAGTAAGACATTCTCTTTTTAATAAAAAAAATAGGAAGTAGCATTTCAAGTAACATTTTTTTTCCTGTTTCCAAGCTGTTGGTGGACATGAATTTCTTTAATATCCAGTTCTAATGCAAAAAAGGATGCTTGCATTTTGACTAGCAGCCTGAAATGTTACTGGCCAGTTTGGATGTAGAGTCTGTTATTCAAAACTATTGTTTCTTTTTAGATGTTTTTGACCCTAACATACTACTTTTTAATAAAAAACAAAATATTTTTGTCAGTTAACTAGGCTGCAATTCTACAGCAGTGTTGGTCAACCTACTGCTAAATCTTATTTAATGTGAACTTGTGTATTTTGGAAGTTGGTGTCAACAAGTGTTTTTTGTTTTTTTTTTGAAATGAATTTTAAAGATGCCCGATTTATGCCTTTATGGACCAGTCTAGATTATGGTAAAGAGAAGTAGGTGCACATGTAACCTTCCCTATGCTCTTCATTATTTTTATTAACCTAATGATACATATTATATTCTTTAAAATTATTATTCTCAGTATGGTACTTTATCTCCCTCTACTTTTAATCCTCCCTCCCACCAAATGGACAGTTATTTCTGCTGCCTTCTTCAGGCTCTGTCAGCTTTAGTTTGTCTTTATGAGAAAAGGGGATGGATACACAGTCAGTAAATATTGAAAGAAAGATCTTCCTCTCTTTTACGCAACGATGTTTCTATGAAAATCCTAGTCTATTATTTAGAATATTGTTAAAGAGACATCGTTAGTCAAATAATTTTTAGTGTCTACTTAAGACTCTGAGGGTTTACTGTTTATTCAAAATCAAGTTCCCTGCATACCAAGCTTGAGAACACATAGTTCTATAAACATATGATACTGCATATGGATCGAGTCTCCTCGTCTCTTAGCCACTGATTTGTTTTTATTTTCTTTCCAGAGGCCTACATATAAAAGGCTTATATGTCACTTTTCTTTTTTTCTTGGCCCTGATTTTATATCGCTTTTATTTTTTAGATACCTGAATTTATCTGACATAGCCTTTACAATTTAATAACTTTATGAAGAGACGATAGGGAGCTTAGATTTAAAAATGTAATGAGCTGAACTTCGTATCTTCTGTAGGGTCAATGAGGTTGCAAAGATAATGACTCAGTTTAAAATTCTGGAAAAAAAAATGCAAAGAGCATTTAACCTTAACTCCTTGAAAAGCAAATGTTGGTGCCCCATCGCTGGCTGCTAATGTTTTTGACTTCACTTTCTGTAATTATTTTAGGACTTGCTCAGTGCTGTAGAGGTGAAAGAAGCCCTCGAAAGGGAGGTGAAGATCTTCCGAGAAAGGCTGCTTGCTGGCCAGCGGGCCTGGGACGCCTCGAAGCGGGAGCTGAGCCTGGTGAAGCAAAGCTCTTGCGAGTTTGAGAAGAGTTTGAAGGCCAGTCTGGATGCAGCCGCAGCCTTGCAAAGCCAGTCTTCCTCATTTAGGGAGAAAATTGCAGCCCTCCTTCGAGGCAGCGTGGGCATGAGTGGGTCCTCGGAGGAGGCAATTTTGGAGAAGATTCAAGAAATGGTCAGTCAGGAGGAAAGCCGGAAAAGGGTGAGTGGGTGACGGCTGTTTATAAGCATCTTAAGGACAGCAAACTCATTCATTTAGCATACTCAATAAATGAGTTATCTGGTTTAGTTAAAAGTATCATTTAAATACTTTTATTACTTTCAATTGTTTATCATACTTACGAAACCTAGAGAGTCACTCAAGCGACAGCTAGCTACACTGTGGGTTCTGGGGTCAGACCTCCTGGGCTGAACCTGTCTCCATTGCACACTCACTCCAGCCGTGACCTTGGCCATGTCCCCGAGAGTACAGCCTCTGAGATTTTATTTACTCTCCTGCCATACAGGAACAGCCCAGGGTCCACACCACTTGTCTGAAACCCCTGTTTTGGAATTCAGAATTTTTCAGGCTTTAAAAAGGTAAAATAGTACACAGAAAGGTAAGAGAGAAAGCACTCTTACACAGCCCGCCTCCGTGGGGTCGGGGCAGCACCCCATAATCAATCACATTCATTGTTCTCGAGCAAAACCTGTGAGCATGTCCATCAGGTGCGGTAGACACACAAGGCTCTGAGAAGCCTCGTGTCACTTCAGGTCAGGGTTTGCTGCTACATCTGGGTCAGGTCAATCTTCATCAGTAAATGAGGTACAAAAAAACCTGTCAGTTTTCAGATCCTTTTGGATTTTGGAATTATAGATAAGGGTTCCTAGACCTGTAACAGTATCTTTTCATTTCATGCTCACAGCAAGTAGTAACCTGATAACTCTTATCAGGTTATTGTTGCTGTAAGCATTACATGAAAAAAATTGTTATCAAGTCCTTCACACACTGTCTGACAAATAGCAACAATAAATATTAACTCTTGCCTCTCCTCTCTTCCTCCATTCTTCTTTCCTCCTTTTCATAATGTGTTGGCGCCTAGAACAGTCTTTTAGGAGACCTATTCAACAGGTGGAGAAAAATGGTTTAATTCACACATATGATTGAAGCTTGTTTAATGTCGTTATCTTGTTTATACTATTAATATTTTTCATGTTCTGTAAAGCTTTGCTTAGCTGTATCAACATCAGCCCAACTCTATTTAAATTATCATCAAATCCAAATTATTGAAGTCCTAATTATTGAGGCTTTAAAGTAAATAATATCCAAATCTGTGTATAATTCCATTAGCAACTGTTTCTTCTATTGAGTTCATGCTTGTTCAAAAGGGAAAAATGCATGTTCCCATCTTTTAAAATGTTCCTAAAAACCTCAGAATGAACACTAACTCAAAGTTTGGGGTTGCACTTGTAAAGTTCCTTTAGTGATAAAACATTTTAAATTGCCTTTTAAAATTCTCCAAAATTCACATGTGTTCTAGGAGCAAACCTAGTGACTCTTTTTTCCAGTGTAGGATTCTCTCTGGATATACAATGTTCATCCTTGTAAGATGTACAAGTTTCTGAGTGTAACTCAATTTTTCTTGTGATTCAGTACACATATAGGTACGGGGTATGACAAGGAAATTGTAGAACTGAGAAAAACTTCACGAAGTTATTTACCTAGAGTAGTAATAGAGGTACTTCAACAGTGAATGGTTCTTTGCCATTGCATTTCATTGCCTCTCCTATTTTTCCAAATGTTTTCCTGAAACTATTTTAATTCCAGCATGTGAAACATGGCATAAAATTGTCAGCCTGATGTATATGTTTATTTTCTAAAGCAAAATGATGTAAATTAGTTGAGTTGGATGGCCTTCCCACACTTCCCATAAAAATGAGAATGATTCAGTCTCTTTAGTGCCTTTGTCTGCCTTTCCTACCCTGTAATTTTTTTCAATAGCTGCTCTCACTATTTAAAAGCCTGAGATCAGGCATATAGCTGGCATCTTCTGTGTCTCATCTTCAAGTAAAATCAGGGGAACGTGGATTTCACATATTGTCTTAGAGATGTTTCTAAAGAACGGGAGCTTTACAAATTGATGACTGTGTTTGTTGAAGAGGCTACAGGGCCCTGCCAGCTGCCATGGTTAAACACACAGTCAACAGTTGAGCAATACCCATGTGGAGGCCCAGTGGTGGGTTCAGGCTGGGCCTGGCAAATTCTCCACTTCGTGTCAGCTCCTACTTACTGATCATTGCTTTTCTTGTTTACCCCTTTGCTATTCATTTTTACTCTCCCCTATTTACCCTTCTCAGTAGAATTCAGAATATCACCCACACCTTTTCAGCAAGTCATTTCTATGTGTTTCTGGCTTTTCTGCTTATAGCAAAAAATCTAACATTTCTTTTGAAAAGCTTTACTATATCTTAGAGCATGGTTTCCCAGCCTTGGCACTGTTGACATTTTGGGCTGGATAACCCTTTGTTTTGGGGGCCATTCTGTGCATTGTAGGATGTTTCGCAGAATCTCTGGACTCCGACCCACTAGAGACTAGTAACACTCCTCTTCCCTTCAACTTGTGACAGCCAAAGATGTCTCCATACATAGCCAAATGTCCGTGTGGTGTGACCTCACCCCGGGTTGAAAACCACTCTTTTAAAAGAATGTTCTACTGTTGGGTTTCCAAGAATTCTAAATGAGTATTTAGATGTTATTTAGCCTTGAAATGTCAGGACACTTGTAACAGGTGTTTTTGAAATAATGATTTCTTGCCCAATGACTGCAAGTTGTGACATTTTCAGGTTTTAGTTTAGAAGTTTGAGGCAATTTTTTTTGTCCTGCTTTTAGATGTTTCCTAATTGGCTAGTCATCTGGAGGAGAATTGATTAGGTACAGGGAGGGTATGACCATGATTGATTTCTATGTCATTTCCTAAATTAAAGACAAATTAATAAGCTCACAAACAGTTGTCTAGAACCTCAATTCTCTTGTTCTGCTTTAGGCACACAGAAGGCTTCATTCCCTCTATTGGACTGTTTCTTAGTCTGGCAGCCGTGTGGACGCTATGGGGACCCAGTCCGAGGTGCCCTTCACAGCTCCCCCACGCCCCTTCCTGATCTTATCAGTCTGTTCTGCTCTTAATCCTTCAGGCTACTGAGCCACACATTTACCAAGAAGCTTCAGCAGACTTCCACGGACATTCCATTGTCCAAATTCCTGGTACATGGCCACCCTTGCGTATAAGAAGGGCATTTGGAAGAGTGAACAGACCGATTGTAGCTCTCCCAGACTGTCTAGTGTATTTGTTTCCTAGGATGGCCGTAACCAAGTACCACTAACTGGAGGGCCTTAAACAACAGATATCTGTGATCTCACAGTTCTGGAGGCTAGAAGTCCAAAAGCAAGGTGTCAGTTGGATTGGTTTCTCCTGAGGGCTGGCCTCGCTTCTGGTGGCCTCAGGCTACTGCATGGCTTATGGATGGCGTTCTCTCTGTGTCCTCACATCATTTTCCTCCTATTTGTGTGTCTCTCTGTGTCCCTTTCTATAAGGACACCAGTCATATGGGATTAGTGCCCACTCTAATGACCGTAGTTTAACTTGATTACCTCTGTAAAGACTGTATTTCCAAATAAGGTCACATTCTGAGGCACTGGGGGACTTCGATATATCTCTTTTTGAGGGACCTGATTGAACCCATAACAAAAGTTGACATGCACAGAAGTGGACTGAAGGTGACAAGAAGGAAGGAGAATCTGATGTCTGTTTGACCCGCTTCCTGATAGCTCATTTTATATGCCTCCTAAGTGAAAGTTATAACTTGAATAATCAGAAAAGAGTTGTTTATGTCCAAAAGGCACTGGTTCTTAAGTGACCCAAGTGGCTCTTTCTTCAGTTTAGAGCTCTTGTGTTTCCATTTGGTTTAATCTTAGTGCAAAAGTATCTCTCTGGTGAAATCAATAACCACTTGTCCTTGGGAAGTGAATTGATTCTTTTAGGGCATTATGACTTCACTTCCCCCAAATTAAGCTGCTTGTGTCTGAAGTGTAGTTGACTTCAGTGCCTTTTTTGTTTTTAAAAATTGAGGTATATATTCTTTATTCTTTCTCCCATTCCCTACCTTTCTAGTGTTGAAATCCCTGGCACATTTTGTCCTACAGAATATCAGGGATATGTGAACAGATGATACTAAGAAAAAAAGAAAAAAAAAAGAAGAAGAAATGCTTATTGGTTATTTAGACTTCCTGGTGTAAAAAACACAACACAACCTTTTTTGGTGGGAGACGTATGTTCATTCAGGCACTGGCATTTGATGTTCCCAAGAACTGAGTCAGATTGGAATATTAATTTATTCTAATTCATTTATGTAAATTCAGCTCGGAAAAAACTTGGTGGTATCATATGCACGGAGACCTAAATAAGCTTATGAGGCTTTTTTGTGATGCACAGCCTATGGGGAGGTTCTCAACTGTTTGACCATCTCTGGACACCAGAATCTTGGGAGGGCAGTTGGTAGAGTCTGCACAGTTCAGCCATCTACATACAGGTGGTTTTAAAAGTCATACTCTGCTGAGTCTTCAACTCTTGGGTCCACACAGGGTGAGGATGCAGGAGGGACCCTGTCATATTTGATTCAGCACATCTGTCCCTTACTTGTTCTTCTCAGAAAGACTTCCAGTTGAAAAACAGGCTCTGTGGGTTGGAAATAGTTTGAGAAACATGGCATAGGACAAGTCTCAAAGGGCTCCTTTAACTCTGTGGCAAAAGCATAGGACTGACTGACCCAACGTGTGGAGTAATAATGCTGATGATAAAAATGAATGCAGTGTGTGGCGCTTCAAATGGGTGTGAAATACTGTGGTACTCAACTTATCTAAATTAGCTCACTGAATTGTCATAGCAAAGTCTATGATTCCGAGAGGTTCATTACTTGCTTTGGTTCATAGGCTGGCAAGTAGTTGAGTGGGAATTTGAAACCAGGCCTGTCTGACGATGAAGTCCCTGTCCCATAGTTTGGTCTACCTCAGGATCGCTGCTTCTTTCTTTAGGGTCATTATCACTCCCTTAGTCTAGCTTTCTGCACTTGCCTGAGGTGTCCTCTTCAAATTGGAGTCTTCACTGATTGATTTCTATGGAAGCCTTTGCTTTGCCCTGGTAAGGGCTGCAGCATGCTGACTGGGGCTAAGTGGTCACACAGCTCTTCATCTCTTCAGCTGACGTTTTCCATGTCTCTTTTCTCTTTGAGTTCATTCTCTTTGCTCAGGCAACTGTGGGATAGAAGTGTTGAAGGATCTTCAGGTAGAAAGATTCATTTACTACTTGGAGTCAGACATGAAACCACATTCCTTCCTGCACAGAAACATGCCATACCTTGTATAATATAATATCATTAAACAGTCCCCCAGGAGGCAGTGTCCCTTTGGGGACATTGTTTGGTGGCCACTGTTTTGTAGGTTACTTTAAATGTTGTGCCAAGACAAGCATAGCTTTCTGTTGCATTAAGATCAGATCGCTTATTAATTAGTGAATGCTATGGGTAGGAAATAAAAAATGAGGGTTCTCAGAGCCTTATATTCTGTAATGAAATTCCAAATTTTTTTGGGAAATAGAATTCCTTAGATGTGGCACTAAGCAGTGTGCCATCAAATATCTGATTTCAAGCACCCACAGAAGTATAGAGTTAGTTGAAGTATAGGCCTGGGACTTGGCAAGCCCCAGAATCACAGGATTAGAGAGTTTAGAGATCAGCTAGCCTAACATTCCTGATTGTAGCTCTTCAATCCATCCCATAACTTCCTTAACAAATGGTTGGCCAACTTCTGGCCATCTCCAGCGACTAGGAATCTACTATCTGACATGGAAATATGCTTCACATATGAGGTAAAAGAAAAAACATAGAATGGCAAATATAATCTATATCTCAACTAAATTTAAAGTGTTTAAAAATAAATTATTTGAAGATATTAATAGTTTTTACCTCTTGGTGGTGCGATCATGGGGATTATTTTTTTGCTGGTTTATATATATATATATATATATTTTGTCCTTAACGAAGCTTTTACAATGGGCATGTATTACTTTGTAATTATGCAGACCAGGGAAAAACTCTTCCTTACACGGAAGTAGAATTCTCTCTCTGATTTATACCTGTTGGTCCTCAACTTAAGCTTTGAGAACAACTCAGAACAAATCCCATTATCCTTTCAACATATTGGAAGACAGCTTGAATGTCTTCTTGCCTTTAAGCATGGTTGTTTATAGATAGGCAAGCAGAAACTGTTTGTTTTTTTTTTAAACCGAGACCGCAAATCTGAAACCATCAAGATATTTCAATTTCTGTGAGAATGGTACTGAGCATTATGTAAATATCTACTACTTTTTTCCTTTTCTCTTCCAAAACAAACCACCTTTGATTGGTTGTGCTAACAAAACAAAATTTACCGCCTCAAACTTGGTGTGTTTATTGAATTCAACATTTTCTGCAAACCGGATTTGCTAGAATCCATTTGAGTCTTCTCAAAGTGTACCTGAGGTCTTTGGTAAACTTCTGTTCTCCATTTAAGGGAAGATCAGGACAAAGAGAGCAAGTCCGGGGAAGATGGAAACGTTGGGCAAATTAGGGGGCCGTGAGAGTGCCGGGGCCGTTAAGGGAGAAGCAGTGATCTGGTGTTACAGAAGAGGAGGTAGCCATCAGATTCTCCCACCTGCTTGTATGTTGCCATTGACACTATTTAGAGTCCCCACATTAAAAGAATTTTGATCTTTCAATGCTCAAACGATAGCATTACTACATAACTGTGCAGCCTAGAGGCAGTGCCACTGAAGTTCAGTGAAGGAATAACCAATACTCAATAGAAAACTGAAAGAAAGCTTGTAAAAATATCTTTATGCATTTGAATGCACTGACAACTTTTCAAGGTTACTTATGATTAACTCACTGTATGTATAGTCTTTTTATTTATTTTTTTTAAAGTTTACAGCAGAGGATAGTTTTATTAGAGCAGAAAGTAACAGCTCTCAAAACTAGAGGGGGTCCCCGCCTTAGGTGGGGAACTACTCCTTTTAAACTGTCTAGTTGCCTCAGAGCATAATTGATGTCTCTGTTCTAATAGGATCATGGTATCTCAAGACTGGGGCTTTGAAGATATTGTTTTCTGCTCATTCTATCAGGGAGTTCCTGACTGTCTTATGTTAACTAACCTGTCTTAATCCCCCACTCTGGAGGGAAAACTTCTGACTTCTTTGTTATAAGCTTCCAGAAAAAAACCCATCTCCTCCTCCCACTCCCAAGTTTGTCATTCTGGCGGGGTCCTGTGACTTAAACCTATCAGTCAACTATTAAGATTATTCCTCCTGGCTCTGTTATGGTTTCTGCCATGATTCCCTCTATTGTGGCAATTTCCCTGATTACCTATAATTTTCCTATCTCAATCCCCCCTTTGATGAGGTAACCCTAACTGCTGTTAGGGAAAGGGGCGAAGACCGCTCTGACTGCTTTCTGCTGAGGAGGGATGAAGTATGAACCCATAGTTAGGGCTAGTCCAGAGGGGGCTTAACAGCCCATGGTAGATGAGCGAATCCAGGTGAGGTTGTTGTGGTCCTGTAGGCCATCCCATCACGTAAGCAGAGATGAATTTGAGGCAGCAGTGTGAGGCAATCCCTTAAGATGTCTTGAGGCTGACATAGAGCGTTGAGGAGGCCTCACAGGGAAGCGGCCCGAACTAGCATCTCTTTTTCATCCCGGGCGAGCCCCCAATAAATGATGTAGGATATTTCTTGTGTCAGGATCGTAGTCTCGTGAAGCCAAAGAATGGAGATGTGGACCAGAGAGGTAAAGTTTACAGCAGAGAATAGTTTTGTTAGAGCAGAAAGTAACAGCTCTCAAAACGACAGGGGGTCCCAACTTGGGTGCCCGTGTATGTATAGCCTTTAATCCACTATATGTGGTGGCAGAGTTTCTCTGGAGAATGACACTTTTATGGGTTTGAAAAGTACTTTCTGTCTGAACTCTTTTTCCAATGAAAGCTTTGAAACTCCTAAATTAATGGCAGTCTTAGGGGTAAGTAAATATGATCCATAAATATTTATCGAGTAACTTCTTTGAGGAATTATATAAACATTAAAAATACCAATCAAAAATATTTTATTAGATAAGGAATGCAGATTTATTTCAACCAGAGGCAAATACACCCATCAATTATCTGTTTGTAATTTAATTTTTACAAAGAATCTGGAAGTTGGTGTTAAAAATAATGTGTTGTTTGCGCTGAGCACTGGATTTTAACACTTTGTTGCACCTACAACAGGACTTATTCCTGTTCTGTCTCTTTGTTTCCAGATGGTCTCTCAGCTTGAAGCCCAAATATCTGAGCTTGTTGAAAGGTGGGAAAATGAGTCTGGGTTTCACCAGAAAGCTCTACAGAGAGCCCAGAAAGCAGAGGACAAGATGGCGACTCTTCAGGGTCAGCTGAAACACCTGGAAGGAGAGCTGGTTTCCGGAGATGTTTTGCGAGACAACTTGAATTTTGAGAAACAAAAAGTAATAACCTGAGCACATGTCCATGGGTGGAACTACCTGTTGCAGTATAAAATGTTACCCGAAAATATTCCGAGTTTAGCTGTCCTTTGATAGATTGGTTATCTGAGTCATGAGTGAATTTCAAGGAACACTGGATATTGTTTTGGAGCTTTCTTGATTCAAATAAATATAATAATTCAACTGAATCTAATTAAACTCAACAGGTATTTGTTGAACCCCTGTTATGTATGAAACCCTGAGGGTTTGGAAGGAAAGGTATGAATAACAGTTCTTGATCTTAAATGGCTCATAATTCAATAGAGGAGACAGGTATTCCATCAGTTTGCTGTAATATAAGTGTTACAATAAATGTATTGATTTATGAAGCACTATAGGAGCCCAGTGAAAGGAGTGATAACTTCTATATAGGAGGGTTTTGCAGGGAGAAGATAATTAAGTTTGTCTTTGAAGTGTCAGTAGGATTTTAGTGGAGAGAAGGGCCACGTACTGCAGGGGAAACAGTTTGAAAGCTTGCAAGTGCATGGTATAGTCAGAGATCGCAGAGCAGTTGTTCCCGTGTGGCTGGAACATGGTGTTCTTGGTGGAGCTATGGCAGGAGAGAGGACAGGAAGGACCTGGATTACGAAGACTGAGTATTCTTGTTCTGTAGAATATGAAGCATCATCAGGGACTTTGAACATCACAGTATATTAGGAAGTAATATGATGTCTCAGTGGAGCCGAGATTGCAGTGGTGACAACGCAGTGAGAGAGAAGGACAGTAGACTGAGAAGAGAAGGGGTCCACACTTATG
This sequence comes from Hipposideros armiger, assembly GCF_001890085.2. Lineage (NCBI taxonomy): Eukaryota > Metazoa > Chordata > Mammalia > Chiroptera > Hipposideridae > Hipposideros > Hipposideros armiger. The sequence continues at coordinate 948,108 of NW_017731391.1, read as the reverse complement.
ATTTGACCATGGGACGGTCATCTGTGATTCCCGAGACGCAATTTTAGCAGCATGGTGGGGAACAGAAGCCATTTTGCATTGGGCTGAGGGGTGACTGGGCAGGGAAGGGATAGAAACTTAGAAGTCTGGTGACCAAAGAGCAAGGAGGCGGGGAGCAGAAGCTGTGAAAAACAGGATCAAAGATGATAGGTTTTACTGGACATAATGGGCTGGTCTGTGTCTGTGGGTCACAGGAGTCCCTAGAGGGGAAAGAACGAGAGACGCATGGGATCAAGAGCATAGGCGCAGAGTTTGGCACGGAAAATACTCTTAGGTTGAAAAATCCGTTCTCTGGAAACTCATTCTCCTATACTTAAAAGAAATCGAGGCAGCATCATACCTGCGTGGAGGGTTGGTATGCAGAGATACATAAAAGGTGTCTGTGGGAAATCTAGTTTAGAGGATGAGACAGTTTAGTTTAGAACTCTAGTTTAGAGGATGAAATCAGGACCAATTAGTACAATTAGCGCTCTTGTGAAAATAGGCGTAAAATTTGACAGGAACTCGGAGTACCTGCTTCTGTCCTAGCTGTGTTTGAGGAAATAAGCTGTTTTCACGGACGAGGTAGCATCTGGGAGGGGCTTTAAAGAACGGGTAGGAATTTGTCAGGCAGGAGAGGTGGGAAAGGAATTTGAAGCAGGGGGAGCTGCAGGAGGAGTGAAGGAATGGATGTGTGACAGGACTGCTTAAGAGCAAGACACAGCGGGACTGGAACATGGCACTTGGTGAGGTCAGAGGCAGGAGGGGCTCGGCAGGCAGGCAGGCGTAATCGAAGTAGGTCAGGCTAACTGTTCAAGGCTTTATCCTATAGGTAAGGGGAAGCCATAGAAGGGTTTTGAGGAAAAGAGAGGTTTCTCTGAAGGCAAAATGGCTCTGAAGGTAGGGAGCCCAGCTGGGGATTCTAAGAATAGTCCAGATCAGAAGATAATATGGGTCTGGACCAAGTAGTGGTTTTCTGAATGAAGGGATGGATTTGAGAAATTTGGGAGGGTGAAGGGGATTTTTCTATTAGATACCTGACACAGGTGTGCTGGTTGAAATTTTGAGTTTGAAAGGAAATATTGCGCCTGAGTATAATATCTCAAATTGGAAGATCTGACTGCTGGACAGCTCTGCCTAGATGTTCCAGGAACACCTGCCCTAGACATACTCAAAATAGAAATGATTATGTCCCTTTAAATTTTCTCTTCTCCTGCCTCACAGATGACAAGGTAATCTGCCTCCAGTTTTCAAAACCTGGAGACTCAACCCCAGTGCTTTCCTCTTTTTAGTCAGTTCTTAAGCACGGTAAATTCCATCTTATTAATTCCATAATACTCTCCTCCCATCTCTGTATTTGGTAGCAGTGCTTTGATTCAGAGCATTATGGTGTTTTCCATGGACGACTGAAAACAACCTTCTAAGCGGCCTTTACACTGCTGCCAGGGAGGTCTTCATACTACACATGTCTAATCTGAGCGTTCTCCATCTCCCACCTGGTCAGGGCTCTCTGTGGCCTTCAGCATCAGCTATAGATTCCTTCTTCCAAGGAAGACCTATGACCTGGCCAGCTTTCCTCTCCGGGTTTCCCCTTAACCTGCAATATGCCTAGCCAATGGTGACAAACTCAGAGGCCTCCCAGGACCAGCAGGGCCCAGGGAGGGAGTGTGGTGAGGGGTCACTGAGTCCACAGACATGCACGTTCAAATTTAAAACAGAGTTGCTTGGCCAAAGCAAAGAGGGCCCCCTTGGCTGCCCATGTTGTCCATTGCCATTTTCTCTGAGCCAATGTTCTCCTAACCTTCTTCACCTGGAAATAACTGCCCCTTTAAGACTCAGCTCCAGTGTCACTTTTTCGGGCAGTCTTCCCTAGAGACTTTGCTCCCCTTCATGCCACAGAGACCTGCACCTGTCACAACACGTGTCACCTTTATTGTATTCATTTTTTAATTCATCTTCTGCAATCAAGTCCAAGATTCTTGAGGCCAGGGAAATTTTTTTTTTCTGGGTTTCTCCAGGGTTTAGAGAAGAGCCAATAAATATTATTTACATTATAGAAGAAACATATCAAAGGCAAGAAATTTAGGTAGATTGGTATCTCTTCCTTCATTATAATGACTCATGAATTTTAGTTGTGATTGTGCCAAAAAAATGCTCAATTATGAAAGCAAATTATGTAAGCTGATTCTGTCCATGGTGAATTTTCCATAGATAACTGCTTATGAAATGCATGTTCTAGTAAAGAGAGCCAACATGTAAAACTGAAAAACAAAGTTTAAGTTTAAATATAGGTCATTGAGATTTACACAAATAGAATAGGATATAGTCATGCTAAACTGTGACTCAAATGAACAAAAATACAGTAATCCTTCCAGCAACCCTAACTTTCTGATGTGTCGCCAAGATTCTTGGACTAAGCACATTGTCAGTGGGGTATTGACTTGGGGCTGTTTTAATTTCTTTTTGCTTGCTGGGGATTCTTGCATGCTGAGTGGCTGGGTCACATGTGAAATAGTAAAAGAGGCTTTCGTATCTTCACAGGAAGGATACCGACTCCATTTGATTTAAAATGCAAACAATAGCAGTCATTTCACTTTCATTCACACAGGCTAGCAATGAAAAATTCCCAGGGGAGAGCTGATATGGCATTAAGAAGTGACAAACTGATGAGGCAGAGATGACAGCAACCTGTGGCCTTGCCACACAATATCATAAGCGACACTTGTAATGACTGTGACTTATAAAGAAGAGATTCAACTTTATATATCTTTATAGAAAAATTGCAAAATATACACTTATAAATAATTTCATCCTGGTCATTAAAATATAGTTAGTTCTGGGTTTTCAGATGGCATGTGTCAGTCATCAGGAAATTATACTTAAGCAAACATGTAAGCACCTGAAAACCCCAGATGAATTCTTACAATGACAAGAAAATCTCAAAGATAGAACCCAAATCATGGAATAACAGCTCATTGATTGGTTTACTCAACAAACAAGCACGTAGTAAGCATTACTCCATGTCTGCCATGGCCAAAAAGCCACAGAAATCAAGTGGAGGAAGATCCCAGAACAGCTTTGTAACTTTAAAATATGGACCTGGACTTCTCTGATATGGCTCTATGTTAGAATGTTGTTCCCTTTAACTATGACACGTTAAAAACTCTTAAAGACATTTTCTAAAGCATAATAATAATAATAATAATAAAAATGTTGTCCAAGTTTGTTTGTATGGAGAGCTTTGATTTTGCAGTGATCTGTAGAACCCCAGAAGAGTAATGTGGCAACTGGTTAAGTCCTATTTTCCTCCCTTGAGGCCAGAGCCCACTTGGGGGCAGGGGGGGGGAAGTTGCCATGGAAGGTGTGGATGAGTGGATCCAAGGGCTGTCTTAGCCTGTAGCTAAGCAGAGAGATGGAGGTGTAGACAGGAACGTGCCAAATTTGTCACATGGCGGGGTTAATGAAGAGTGTACAATATTAAATTGAACATCAGGGTTACCAACCAGGAGAGTCAAGAGAATTGGGATAAGGAGCAGGACATGGAGGTGGCAGGTGGCTCAGGAATTCATCAGTAGACTTTGGAGTCAGGGGAAGGGCTCACACTGGGTTTACGAGAACTACCGGTAAACTTGGGCGGTCACCTGTTAACTTTATTTTTGTGTCCCATTTTCACTTTTGTTCTTGGGTTTAGTATCTTAAATTTCTGGATCAGCTCTCAGAGAAAATGAAATTGGACCAGATGGCTGCTGAACTTGGCTTCGACATGCGTCTGGATGTAGTTTTAGCTCGCACGGAGCAGCTGGTCCGCCTCGAGAGCAGTGCAGTCATTGAAAACAAGACTATCGCCCACAATTTACAGAGAAAGGTAGGGGAGATTGAAACTTGCTCATGTTGAGAGAAGGCGTTCCTGAGAAACTTCAATATTGAAATATAATCTACCCTCACCATTTTTAGCAATGTGACTAGGAAACATAAAAATATGTATTTAGAATCTATTTCAACCAGGTTCATTTCAGTTCATTAATTTACCATTCCTAGGGTGGCCCATATCCTTGTGGTTCAAAATGGTGCCTGGAATCATTATATCTGTGTTCCAGGAAGAAGACTGTAGAAGTAAAAGGGATGAAGAAGAGGGATGTAAAAGAGCAGGCGTGAGCTGCCTTTTAAAGGAGGGTTCCCAGAACTTGCTATGTGAACTTGTGTTTATATCCCATGGCCAGAATATGTTCTGATGGCTAAACCTAGCTGCAAGGGAGGCTGGAAACTGTAGTCTTTACTCTGGCTAGTCATTTACCTAGCTAGAAAAATGTTCTGTTTCTATTACTATAGGAGAGGAGGAGAATTGGGGAACATCTATCAGTCTCTGCCTTTATAAACTCCACTGCACTAGAAAGTAGAGAGAGGAGTATAGCTTTTCAGTCACTCAAAGGAAGAGTTAGAAACTGTTTAGACTGACTGAATGAATGGGCGAAAAGGATACAAATATAATTATTAGTTATATAATTATTGGTATTGGGGAAAGAAAAAGGGAAATACAGATGTGTCCTAATAATAGTTCTTAGAAAATTCTATGGTAGAATTATAGTGTGCAGGCTATGTAATGAGTCACATTTGCGTTTTTTTTTTTTTTTAAAGATTTTATTGGGGAATTGGGGAAGGGGAACAGCACTGGGGAATTGGGGGAAGGGGAACAGACAAGTTGCTGTTGGTTTCTTCTTCAGTCTAGTTGTGGAGGATGTTGCTTCGCTGGCCCAAGCTGGCACCATCATTGCATTCTTCCTGGGCGAGGCAGATCAGTCGCTGTCCTCAGGACGGCTACTCACGGTGGCTGCTGGCCGCTCACGCTGGCTGCTGGCTACACATGGTAGCTTATGGCAGCCCACTGCAGCAGGGGGCTGCAGCCTAGGCCGTCGCCGGCGACTCAGGCAGGCCAGCTTCAGGTTGAGCTGTTGTTCAGCATCTTAGCTGTAGAGGGCAGTGTCACTGGCCCTCATATGTGGGATCCGAACTGGGGCCCTCTGGCGTCCCAAGCCAGCTCTTAACCAACGCGCCACTCGGCCGGCCCACATTTGCGTTCTTAATTTGGTCCACGAGGCTGTGTAACCTTGGGCAAATAGCATATCTCTCTATCTCCTCATATTTAAGATGAGGATAATACCTACTTCATGAGGTTGTAAATTTTTAATAAATAATATTTTGAACTCTTGGCTCATAGAAGATGCTCTATTCACATTCAAACTCCTCTTGATTTACTTCATCTTTGGGAGAATTTTATAAAAGAAAGCAGACAAACCCTGTCACCATCAGATACATGAAACTGAGCTACAATTCTTTGTGAAGTCCTCAGATAATTGAATTTTTTCTCAATACCTCACACCAGTTCTTAAGTATTGTGTAATTATTAAAATTACTGGTGTACAGAACTTAACCAGTGTACATTTGCAGAAGAGTGGAATTTGACATGACGAAGTTCGTGGAAGGGAGTTTAGTTAGAGAAATATTAAAAGGGCCTTGTTAAAATGGGTCTGGACATTGCTGTCACTGTTAGGCAAGGTACTCATTCAAGCCCACGTTTCAGTAAGTCCTTCACACCTCTGAACACTTTAGAAATGCAGAGTCTGTAATTAGGGAAAATGTGATAGTCTTTCGGCTCTAACATTCTATAATCCTACATGATTCTGATACCCAACGTTTACAACAGACGAAACAGTTTTCTGTGCTTAATATTCCACTCACTAATTGTGACATGTGAAGGCCAGGAGGATGTTTCCCCCCTCTTAGAGTCTACAGTCTTTTCTAAAAATCACTATAATTTCCTTCATCAAGTTTAATTGTCAGTGATAAGTGCTATTTGAAGACCTTGTTCGCTGCTTGGTTTGTGGATGGTACAGGCCTGGCATCTAATAAAGACACCAATGAACTAAAACTTTTTTCAGTTCTCTTCTAGTTCTAAGATTTTACTGTATAAACAAAGCTTTCTTTAAAATCTCCTTAGTATAGCTTACTTAAAAAATATATCAGCTCTCATGTTTGGTGCCACTCAGTCTAAGGGACTAAAATTAATGAGTCCAGGTTTTTGGTACTAATTTAAACTCTATCTTCTTTCAGAGAAGACCAGGGCAAGTATAGTTACCATTGGGGTGTTGGAGAGGATTTTTTCTCTCTGTCTTGTTATTTTCTGCTCTTGATAATCCCAGTTTAGTCATTTTAAAGGCTATTGCACATTTTTATCATGATAATAATAGAATTTATATCTTACTACTTTATTATTACATAGTGTTGGAGGGAATCATGTCGCAAGCCTACATCTCTGTGCATTTTCTGTGGCTCTTTTGTCTCAGACTTTGCAGCTCAAAATTAATTCTTGGAAAAAATAGTAATAAAAAAAATACAATAAAGAAAAGGAATCCAATAACTTTTTTTTTTTGATGGTTTAGACTTAGTCTTACTAAAGTGTGAGTACAGGTCAATATTCTCTGAGTAATCCATTTATATTTACAATTAGTATTAAAAGAACCCAAAAACCATTTGTGTCAAACCAGCTCAAGACTCAGAAAGCAAGCCTGGAGAGCAAGGAGCTGCACATGAGCCTCCTGCGGCGGAAGATAGCGCAGCTGGAGGAGGAGAAGCATGTGAGGACGGCCTTGGCTGTGGAGCGGGACGAGGCCCAGCTCACCACACGGAAACTACAGAAGCAGGTGGAGAGGCTGCAGAAGGAGCTGAGCGTGTGTCAAGAATCCAACACTGAGCTCAAGGCCAAACTGGCTGACACCAGTGAGCTTAAGGCAAGCGCTCAGCTTCCTGTCCTTGTTTGTTGCTTTTTTGTTGGCTAATGTAAAAGTTTATGCAAAAGAGTGACAGCCTTATCACAGAGACACCAGGAAAAAAAAAGATGAAAAACTTCCTCTGGTTTTCTAGAGTTGTGGGAAAAATGCCAAAAAGCACACAAATCAGCATATTAGAGCCACTGAGTGTCTATTCAGTGTTTGAAATGAAGCTATGTGAAACATCAGTCAAAAAGGGGGTGTTCAGTAACGAAAAGAAAAGCACTTCTGGAAAGTGTGGGTGACTGTGATAGTAGGGATCATGTTGGGATTGATCACGTGGGAATTCGCTTTGGAAGAAATGAGACATGAACCCGCTGTTCACTGGGGAGCGTCAGGCAGGCCCTGGTGTTGAGTGTCGTACCCTACGAGCTGCATTGTCCCTGGTGAGGCGGGTGGACAGATCGGGGAGATGTGCTTCCGGGGTCGGAGGGGTTCAACTTCCAGGGAATACAGAGAAGAAAGGAATTAAAGTTTAGTCAGAGCATCTAAATGCCAGTGGTATGTGCACTACTGGCAGTAATATGTAACTTCACATGCACACATCCTCTCTGGCACGTTTGCATGTCACGAGTACAGATGACAGTAACATCCTGGCTCTTTGCAGACAAGTGCTCCGAAATGGACTTCCGGAGTGTTTCCAGTCTGGAAACAAACCAGTAGGGAAAACGAATCTGGAATTAAGCCAGCCTATGAATATGCATAGTGGGGACAATATTTGAGAAGATATTTTCCACTGTATTTTCCCTCCTAAGTCATTAGTTCTTTTCCTCTGAAGCCCTTCTAAGTTTAGGCTATTTCTCTGGAGAAGGGGAAGGCAGACATGGCCTAGGGGAGGCGACATATTGGAACACAAGAGAAAGCGTCTGAAGGGTACCATGTGTGGGGCGGGGGTATCAAGGTAAGTATCCTCAATGGGCCCCCACTTCACACCTGAACTTTGGGGAGTGTGTGTGCTGAGGTACAATTACTGTTCAGCATGCAGCTGCCCCCACCCTGGCTGAAAGGACCCACAGAAGGCGCTGAGGCAGGGGTCCTAGGTTGCACCCTGATTCCCTAGGGCCTGATATTCATTTGCACTCGAGGGAGATATGGAAGATAGCGAAAGTTGCATGCTGGAGAGCTCATGGGAGCAGGTGGGCTGGGACAAAGTGACCCTGCATCAGAGGCTTTGGGGCAGGTCACCTAAACTATCATCCAGTGGCAGTTACAGCCAAGCCTTGGATTAATAAAGGCCAGTAGCCAGGCCTTGACTTTGATCAGTGAACCCTCACAGATTTCACCAGTCAGATATCAGATACAGGAAAGATTCAGCATCAGTGGGAAGACCAGAGTCACTTCTAACACCATAAGGATTTTCCTTCACCCAGACACCACCTCAGGAAGAAGGGAGGCAGAGAAGAACCCTTGAAAGATTGAGCAATACATTAATGACAACAAATTTTAAACCAGAGGAAATGCAGTTAGTTACACGCTACCAATCTGCTCTCACAGCCTGGGATGATGGGGGTGGGAGATGGTTTCTTATTTCTAAAAGACACACGTCTCATCCGAAAGCCAACGTGCTGGGATCTTGCATTAGCTGTTGCTGATCTGTAGGATGGGAGGCTAGCTCATCTCCAGGCTGGATGCTCACATTCCATGCTGTGGGGCCACAGGAGCACTGCTTTGTTAGAGAGAACAGTGGGCCACTAAAGAACTTTTAAAGGAGCCAGAGAAAAAATTAAAGAAATGGGAAAACAGTGGTAAGACAGTTAATAGTGGGGAAAATCCTAGAACCAAGTGTAATGTAGACCTTTGAAAATGAATCAGGTTGGTTTTGTAACTCATCAAATTTTCCTCTTCTCTTTATTATTTCCTTTTATCTGCTTCATTTTAGTTCATTTTATTGTTTCTTTTCTATCTTCCTGAGATGTGCATCAGCTCATTAATTTTTAGTTTTCCTCCTTTTCTAATACATGTATTTATGGCTGTGAATTTTCCTCTAAGTATTGTTTTAGCTGCATTCCCCAAATTTTGATATGTAATAGGTTGGTTGTCATTTAATTTAAAACATTTTCTAGTCTTCATTGTGATTTTTTTCTTTGATACATAGATTATTTAGAAGTACATTTCTGAATTTCCAAATATTTGGACATTTTGTAATTATCTTTGTTGAAGTAATATGAGATTTAGCATTATGTTATCTTCTTCCAGAGAGGACTTTTATTTTCTTCTTCCAGAGTCCAGGTGGCATTTTAACCTCAATAGCTCAGGACCATCTTAATCCAAATTTAAGCCTTGAGATATTTTGAGTGCAGTCTGTTGACATGAATTAAAGTTACACACTAGGTAAGTGAGAGTTTTCCTCATTTTTCTTACTCTTAACATGCAGCCTCTCAGGGACCCAGTCCAAAGTAGGATTGACTTTGGTTCCACCAGAGGCAGGAACCAGGCTCTGCCTCTGGTGCCCCATCTCTGAAAGGCTGACAAAATGCCCCCAAGCACCCCAGCATCCCCTTCCAGGTGAGCAAATGCTCCCACAGAACAGAGGACCCCAGACTTTGTACATTTCCAAGTTTGTAGCCTCTCCCAGATGTGGGCCCAGTAGTTTTGAGCATCTTCTCAGATCTTTGAATTTTAAGGAGATTTTTTTCTTCTTCCCTGCTTAAATTGTACTCAGTGGGAGAGTTAGTCTGAACTACCTGGTCTCCCTTTTCCAAGAAAGAAGACATTGTAAGGATTGCTTTGATGGGGAAATAGAAACATATCCAGATAGATACGTTGGAAACTCTACTCCATAGATAATAAAGAAGTGACAGAGGAAGATGGTGTTGATTCAGTCTTAGGGGAGCATTACTGGGATGTTGGCTACCTCAGTTTCCCTTCTCAGTAGTCTCTCAATTTTCCTGAGTATCCACGTATATTCTGCTTTGCAGGCCACAGATTATGGAACAAGTATTTCTCTAGTCCGCCAGGTACATATCTGAAGTAAACATTTACTCTTTGATAAAGCTTCTCTTAAATCCCTTAAAATCCCTCCACTTGTGCTCACTGGGATGGGGAAGAAAGGGATGCCATATTCCAGCGTTGCCAATGAGGCTGGCATTCCAGCCATCAATTGACTGCAATGCCCTTGGATTAGCCCAGAAGCACTGCCTGAAAAACTTCACCTCCACTTTTTGCTATACCTCTACTCTTGGGCCTGGAAAGACTCTGTTCTACTCATTGGCTTCCTGGTGTTTGAAGAAAGATGTTGAATAATTAGGTAACAATGTAGAATAGGAATGACAAATAAAGTGAACTTGGACTTTCAAGACAGAGAAGTAAATTCAGTCTTCTAAGGGTCACAAAGAAAAGGACGTGTTTTGTTGTAAGAATGTGCAAATAGAACAGTCTAACTTCTCCAGAGAACTCTCTGGTAGAAAGGAAGGGTCAGTAGCACTGGGTTTCCATCCACTGAGCTGTGTGAGGCTCCACAAAGCAGAGGGGAACAGAATGATATTGAACAACCTGGATGACTCCTAAGGTAATGAAGTGGGAGGGACACTGAGAAGGCCTAAGGCAGACTGGCTTCCCGGAAGAAAGACCTGAATGAGGTTTTCCTAGTAAGACCACCAGTGCGTGTCAGAAACAAGATGCAGTAGTGATGCAAGATGCAGGATGAGCTGCCTGCCTTCTTATCCCCGCTTTGGCTGGGGACATTTGGCCTTTCTCATGGGATGGGGCTGTTTCTGTCCCCAGGAGAAATGAAGAAGCTTCACTTAGAAAGTCAGGGTTTACCCAACATTGTGGTTTATTTTACTGCTAACTCAGTTGTAAATCTGCGTGACTTCCATGACTGAGCCTCCATTCTCCATAACTGGGTTTCTGCTCTGTTCTTTCTACTATCCCCATCCCTTCAGAGACCCTTGCTTCCAGGGGTCTGCTTTGCTCTTGCCAGTTTCTCTCCAAGGAGCTGAAATTCTGTCTCTGAGTGAAGCTGTCTGGGCCCTATGAAGGGCTGTCAGGACTCTGTGACATTGACTTGCAGATGCCAGCCAGCTGTCTGCATGTTTCCAGATATTATAAAGCTAAAATATAATAATATAGTGAACAGATATCCTGTGAAGCATGATATAAATATGAGCTGCCATTATTACTGATCTTGTCACTGCTAAGAGTGGAAGCTCTAATGTGGGGCTGGTGGAACCTTTGGAATTTCAACTCAGGAAGAGTGGCCAGCAGCAATGGAGCATGGCAGACCAAACTCTACCAGCCGAGGTGATAATGATGGAGCAAGGGGTTCCCAATCTGACATCCAGGAACGGTGTCCGGCACCTGCTGGATGAGAGCGAATACACAGCAGCTTTAGAAGTGAACAGCCCCTGGTCGAGGGCAGTATGAGTGCCATCTGCAGGGGGCTCTAAGGCAGGGTCTTCCAGGCTAAGTGTACTGAGAGTAGAGGGAGAACCCCCAGGTCAAAACATCCCTGTGGGCTAGAAACGGTGGTGGGCCAAGAGGAGTTGACACTTCCTGCCGTGTAGAGCAGAAGTAGAAAACAGCTAGTGGAAATTGGGTCGTGCGGCGATTGAATATGTTCCCATTTGGTCCGGGCGACTTCTGCCAGAGGCCTGCGTCCTTGTTCACCTGGATTACTGTTAATTATTCACAAGTGGTCTTTCCATTTAACCTTCTCACAGGAAAGCCTGATTCTTATAATTAAGTTTGGCTCTTATAATTAAGTGATTACACAACATGTGGTTCTAGTAAGAGCACCTGGTTTAAGAATTTCCAGCTCCAGCATCAGCAGTGTAAAGCAACATTTTCAGGTGTGTGGCATGTACCTTGGGTGGCATATGCGAGCAGAATGTTTCTAGGTGCTAACTGACAGGCATTATCTAATGTCCAATTCTGGAGTGAAAATGGATTCCCTTAAACTTTTCCTTTACTTCCTTCACTATCAAGGAGAAAATCTTGATTTGAGTTTATTATGCCCTCATAGTATCAGGACACTTGCTAGTCTGCTTTTTAAACAAAGAATAAGCCTGAATTTTGGTGCTGAGTATGAGACATAGTACCTAGTAACGCTGGTTTGCTTTCATTATACGGTGTTTGCTTTATTGTTACCTCCTACTTGTGACAAGTTCTATTGAAATCATATAAAATTCCCTGTAAAAGAAATAAATTTATTTAAGTTAAAAGGTGGCTGAGTAAAAATATTAATATAGATGTAATAATGTTTGACCAAATATCTAACCACTGTAGCCTAGTCAAGTTGACACATAAAATTAACCATCACAGTTCCTTTTTATTGCTGAATAATAATATTTCATTGTGTGGCTAGATCACATTTTGTTTATCCATTTAGTGTCTGATGGATATTTGGATTATTTACACTTATTGGTTATCATGAATAAGGCTATTGTGAACATTTGTGTGCAAGTTTTTGAATGCATTGATATGTCTGTTGCAAAACCGTGTTGAAGACCTTGACTCCTAGGCTATCTAAATCTCCCTCTTCAAGACCCATCAAGTATATTTCCCCTTGAATTCTAGACCAGGAAAAAGTAGACCTTTCCTGATGAATTTAAAATTAAATTTTAGGTTGGCAAGTAAGCAAAAGTATTGTAGAAATCCCCTTTTGAAAGAAAGGTGTTCTTTCATAGATTTCTCCTTCCTGTGCTGTTGAGTCAAAATAATTTTATTATAATATTACCTACATATGTACAAATGTGACACTAAATAGAAATTTCTTAATCTTATTACATTTTTATTCTTATAAAATCCAAACCAATTTAGAAACCAATGTGAAGTATAAAAATAGAATTTTATAAATTGGCAATATTAATTCAATCAGCTAGATTATGTTATTTTACTGAAATCACCATTAATAAGAATGTGTTGTGCCAATTGCTTATGGTCCAGGTTCTTCTGAGCCTGGCATGGCTACAGTTTATGTTGCCGAAGGGCAGAGCACTTACTTAATTTTATTCCTGCAGAAACTGTACGTACATACACCACGAACATAGTTTGACCGTGGCTTGGCATTACTTATGTATTAACTCTATCTTTGCTCTTTTCTCATTAACCTAGGAAATTAAAGTAGAACTCCTAATAGGCATAGATGTAGCACGCATAAGTGCAAATGCAGGCTCTGAAATCATCTGGCAGAATTCCAGAGGATCTGGAAAATACTTTGTGTAACTCCCATCATGCCAGTTGCTTCCTAGCCTACATTGGTTATGATTAATCTCATTTGAATATATTGAAACACCCCCATAATCGCAGTTGCGTAGAAAGGATAGATGTTTATTCCTTTCTCACTGAAAAGAAGTGTGGAAGTAGACATTCCATGCTTAGTAGGATGGCTCCTTGGTCACCAGCAACCCTGGCTTGCTCTATTTTTCTGCATCACCATCCTAGCAATAGCTTCCATCCACAACACCAGCTCTTAGTGCAAGCTGGCTGCTGGGACTCTAGCCTCATCCCAGTCACCAGGAAGGGTTTTGGTAAATTGGAATCTCTGAATGATCACCAAGGTCAGTCCCTGTGCATATGCACCTAGTGGGTGGCATTTCCTCAAGTGCTTGCTCTACTGGTGACATGTCATTGGCTAAAAAGCTGCCTCAGAGCCCCTTCCTCCAGCTGTTGTTGGCATTTTATTTCCTGCCTATTTCCCAAGCTGCTACAGTGGTCCTTACACTTTCTTGGTAGCAAGCCCCACAGTCCTGTCAGTTTCCTAAGGAATTTCCTCTCTCCTGCATGGAACCTGTTCAAAAGTTTTGAACTTGTCTAAGCATGTTTGCCATTGACTCCTCTCTGCCTGGAAAGAAATTCAATTTCTTAAGAAGTTGTGTGTGTGATAGTAGATACAAACGAATTTCCAGCTCAGGCATTTCATTCAGGTATTGACTCAGGCTTCCTCATTGAGTGAAGTCACACAAGGCATGGGGACATCCATATCCCAAGCAGCCACTTCTGCTCCATGTCACATAATCCCAACCGTAGAAGAGTTTCCACCATTCCTCTGACTGTCTAGTGGTATTGGAGGAAACTTCAGAGTTTAGACCCAATCAACTTGTGCTCCTTGCACCATAGTTCTTATACAGTCAGTAAAGACCTGCTGTAAATCTGAGATTAGATAAAGATTTACATCTCTGACAGTAGCTTCTAAATAGAGTCCATGCAAGTCACAACCATCGAGAATCCTTCATCAATAAATAAGCAGCAGTCCTGCAACTAAATGACAATTGTTAGCTTTATTATTGTTACTCAAAAAAAAAAAAGAAATACAAAGAGGGATTTCATTCATCAGGAGCAACAATATTGCTAAGCATTTTCTCATTTCTCTTTCTCTCTTATTTCCTGGCTACATGACATCTATACCGCCCCACAATTCCCTCATCTGCCATCCCAAATTTCTTCAAAGGGCGGTCGGTTCCTGCAGCCTGGTTAATATGGATTGTCTCATCTTTGTCCCCACTTGTCTCTCAGCTCTTTATCGTGTAGATCAATTTAGTCCTTCAGGTTTTCTTCTTCCCTGACACACCTCCCCTTTACCCAGATTCTGCTATAGGAAAAATGGGGTGGGAGTATATGCAGCAGGAAAACATCCTTCCTTCTTAAGAAGAAGGGACGGGATGGAAGGGAGAATGCAGCTAACACTTATTAGATGGTTTCTTTGATTGCTTTCATACAGAATTTAAGAATGATTTTCAACAAAATTAAAACAAAACTATGGTTCATTTCTTTGAGAATATGCCTGTAGGCTTATCTGAATTATTAGAAAGCTCAGAACTAAATTCAGAGCTCTACAGGTCTTTATTTGCTCCTTGTTTCAAAGTAATTTATTTTGATGGTTTTAAAAAGCTTCTTTGTAAGTGAATTTTCTACTAACAGCTTTATCAAGATACAACTCACATACCATAAAACTCACCCTTCTAACATACGTATCAGTGGTTTTTCAGTATCTTTGCAGAGCTGTATAAACATCACCACTATCTAATTTTAGAACATTTCTATCATCCGCAAAAGAAACCCTGTACCTGTTAGCACTTATTACCCATTCTCCCTGTCCAACAGCCCCTAGCCTTTTCCAGGTGTTTCATATAAATGCAATCATACAGTAAGTGGTCTTGCACAGCTGACTTCTTTCCCTTAGCATAATGCTTTCAAGGTCCCCCCCCCCATGCTGTAGCATGGATCAGTGTTTCATTCCTTCTTATTGCTGAAATATATTCCATTGTATGGCTCTACCACATTTAATTTATCTACTCACCAGTTGATGGACATTTGGTTGTTTTCACTTTTTGATTCCTATGAATATGCTATGAACATTTGTATACAGGTTTTGTGTGGACACACGTTTTCGATTCTCTAGAATGTATATACCTAGGAGCGGAAGTGCTGGGTCATATGTTAACTCTGTGTTTAACATTCTGAAAACTGGCAAACTGTTTTTCACAGCAGCTGCATCATTTCCCATTTTCACCAGCAGTACACAAGGGTTCCAGGTTCACCGCATCCTCACCAACACTAGCTGTTGTCTATCTTTTTAATTATAGCCATCCTTGTGGATGTCAATTGGTAGTTCATTCATATTTATTTTTAATGGTCAGCTGAAAAATTTTTGTGTCTAATTATGAAAACTACCTCAAAATTTTTTTATTGTGGTAAAATATACATGACATAAAATTTACCATTTTAACCATTTTTTAAATGTGCAATTCAGTGGCATTAAGTACATTCACAGTGTTGTGCAACCATCACCAATATCCATTTCCAGAACTTTTTCATCATCTTAAACTGAAACTGTGTGCCATTAAACAATAATTGCCCATTCCCCCACTCCTGGTAACTTCTAGTCTACATTTTATCTCTATGGAATCACCTATTCTAGGTACATTATATAAGTGAAATTATACAATATTTGTCCTTCTGTGTCTGGCTCGCTTCACTTCGTATAATGTCTTCAAGGTTCATCCATGTTATAGTATGTATCAGAATTTCATCCCTTTTTACTCAAATTCTTTTTGTAAGCAGAGCTGGTATAATTTTAAACACCAAGCTAATAAAGAAAATGTGCCTCACACTCTAGGATGCTCTGTGCTTTGGCTTAAAGATCCCGGGGCAGCTTCTTATCTTAA
The DNA here is from genome assembly GCF_001890085.2 of Hipposideros armiger. Lineage (NCBI taxonomy): Eukaryota > Metazoa > Chordata > Mammalia > Chiroptera > Hipposideridae > Hipposideros > Hipposideros armiger. The sequence goes on along the minus strand of NW_017731391.1, from coordinate 932,159 downwards.
AGAGAGGCACGCTCCCTGCCCCCTGGCTTGCTGTGGAGGGGTCTGGTGACCTTTTGCCTCCTATCCTCATTGGTGAAGTCAGAAGACATTTCTTCTGAAATGTTGCTGATGTAGATTTTCCTGACAGCAGTGATGAAGACTTGCTGAGGGGATTTTAGGCTAAGCTTCCTTGCGGTAAAACACTAGAAGAGGAGACATTTTGCTCTTCCTAATATTTCTAAACCAGGAATGATTCATTGGTAGGGGCAAAAAGTACAAGTTGCTTTTGCCCAGGGAGCTCATAGAGCCAGTATGTAAGTACCAGTAGATTTTATTTCAGCATTTAACTTCCGCAATCATACTATCTACCATTTTATGTCATTGATTTTACAAATAATGGTACTCCGATATGTTGTTTATAAAGTATAACTGCCTTAAGGCATGTTTGTCCAGAACATATGCCCAGCAAAGTCTGTGTAACTGGGATGAAGTCCATTCTTTATTCATAAAAAAGTTATTAAGTGAATTCTGTTGACTTCTGATTTGTTGTGTTTATACAGTTTTCCTAAATAAACACCAAAGGCATTATCAGCATTCTCTTGACTTCTTAGATTAAAACTTTGGAACAGACCAAAGCCATCGAAGACCTAAGTAAATCCAGAGACAAACTGGAGAAAATGAAGGAGAAAGCTGAGCAACAGCTAATGTCTGTCAAGTCAGAACTGGACACTACAGAGCATGAGGCTAAGGAGGATAAAGAGAGGGCCAGGAACATGATCGACGTGGTAACCAGAGACGTGAAGACACTAAAAAAGTCTCTGGAAGAAGCAGAAAAGAGAGAAAAGCAGGTGGGTAGAAAGAAATCTGGTGACGAAACCTCCTTATTTAGAAAAGATAGGACAATTCCAAAGCTTGGTCATTATTCATACATGTCCTCATAAACAATTTACAAAGCTTTCAGTATCATTTCAACATCTCTGCCTGCTGCCTAGCGTCTCTTTGTCATTAAAAGAACCATTATGAATTACTTTGCTAAGAAGAGTAGTTCACATTTTCATGGCATGAACTATAGGAAAGAGAAAGACGTTCTCATCAAAGCAATGGAAAGCCTGTGAAAAGCCAGGTTCTGGTTGTGGAGAGGTTTTTTATTATGTTTGCCAACTGCCTCTGAAGTTTGCATTATCCCACATCTAACAGTTACCAGGGCTTCAGCCTCAGGAGGTCAGGATAAACCTTATCTCCAGCCGAGATCGGTTGCAGAAAACGGCCCCAAATCTCAGACAGTGGCACCCAGACTCGATGGCCAACCAAAGCCAGATGGAAACCATAAAATAGTACTCACTCGCTTGCTGGTTGCAAGGAGGAGAGTTTTATCTGGTGAGCACATCAGGAGGTCAGGCAGAAAGAAGCATGTACTGGGCAGCTTGACCCCCAATGCTTTTGGCTTTCATCTCACTCTCTTCCCGAAGCTCAAAAGGGTGTCGAGTGGACTCTGATCCTGGGATATTTTTTCTCTTCAGCTGCCTCTGCTCTGGCTCATGTGTCAGGCTGAGTTGAGGAAGGCCAAACCATGAGTAAGTGCTCTCAGAGAGAGACTGCTCCAGAGTTAAGAGCTCTGGTCATATTCGAAAGGACGGGGAAGTCTGAGGACAGGAGATGAGGCTGGAGAGAGCTTCGTTTATGCAAGTGCATTTCCCAAATTGGACTCAGCACAGGAAGGTTGGAAAGCGAGTGACCACATGGTGGGACCGTTTGGAAGGCAGTTCTCCTGGATGCCACATCTGTCTTCAAGGTGGATCACACCTTTTCTAAAACGGAAGGCACCTCTAGTGAGGTGTTGCCCAGATATTGCTAATTTACCAGCTTCTGCTTTAGCCTAGAATCACCAACCAGTCTATGAGAATTTGAAGGGGTGTGAGGCCCATTTCAACCATTGTCTTCAGTCCTCACTACTTCTCCCCTTTCTCCCAGTTTTCCTTTTGTGATGGACTAATAATAGTAGTCCCAGAGAGTCCAACATTATGGGTTGTGAGGTGGCCATTGTGTGATGTGAGCTGAGCGTCATTTAGAAGTCCTCCTATTTTCGTCAACTCACACTTTCTTGCCATTTGTTTTTCCTTTAGTTGAAGAGCTTCATTGCCCAGTTAACATTCCAGTGCAAAAGCGCTTATTACCCATGGGCACAACCACACCAACATTTGGAAAACACTTCCCAGCTCGCAGAACACATACACAGCCGTTATTTCATTTGATCTGAATTTCAGGGCAGCTCTGGGAAGTAGGTAGGTGGTTATGCCCACCCTGGAAGTGAGAAAATGAAATCTTTGTGAGGTCAGACCCTCTTTCATGGGTGTTTAACTGGGATTCTTGACTTTGGTAGCCAATACCACGTTGATTGGCTCATCAGAAAAGTAGCTATGGAATCAATGAAGGGTGGTGCCTGAAAGGACTGTACAGGTAATTTAGTAGCCTTGACTTCTTATTTTATAAATGAGACAGGTAAGGCTAAAGACAGTAAGTAGCTTACCTGCCTCATACACACCTGGGTTTTCTATAGTTTTTTGTTGTTGCGTTTGGCCTAGCAGTTGTTGATACATTTGCTGTCTCAGCTAATGTGTTTCTGTTTGATATTCCAGCTGGTGGACTTCAGGGAGGTGGTTTCCAAGATGCTGGGCTTACACATAAGTAGCCTTGCTCTTCCTGACTATGAAATCATCAAATGTCTTGAAAGGCTGATTCATTCACATCAACACCACTTTGTCACCTGTGCCTGCCTCAAAGATGTGACTACCAGCCAAGATAGGCACCCACAAGGCCACCTGAGAGTTCTTCATTGAGCACTGTATCTCTTGAGGGGTATGGAGCTAAGAGATGGGACACAATGCTCAATTTCATGAATTCCCCAAACCTTTGAAATGTTGTCAGTGTGTGAATATTATATCCTTTGATAATAGGGCGAGAATCCATCATTGCTAACAAAGAATCTGTAAGGTGCCAGCCGGAGATAAGCGCTCGGCAATAAAGACACCTATTATTTCATTTGCCAGCACTTTGGGACCCAGGAGAACTTCACTAGGTTGCACATCTAGAATGGGAGATGTCGGTAGGAAATTAACATTTATGGGAGTATCTATATGAGTTGGGGGCTTTACTACCCAATTAATTCTTATAATAACCACATGGAGAAGCTTTAATGTTTTTATTTTACAACTTCTGTGGGGTGCAGAGAGGGTGTTACCTACTCAAGGGTGCAGCTGGCTTGGGACAGAACCAGGATGCGCCAAAGGCCATCCCATCTTGGTCTGCCACTCCACCCTCCTTCAGTTTCTCTGAATCACTGTGATTCTGGTGAAAATTGCCCGCATAAAGGAAGGAAAAACATCCATGCAAACAAGAATTGAAGTCCAAAAGTAACTGAGGTCTATGAGTGTAACCTATGCGATTTCTTCAAAACGCAATACACCTAATTATTTGGCTAAAACATGCACGGTCTGAGGCCCTGTAAGAAACTTACCTGTTTTAAATATTGTTCCCAGATTGCATTTGGTTGTAGTTTTTAATGTCAGAACAGGGCTGATCTCGGTACTTTAAAAATGATACCTTTTTGGGCCGGCCAAGTGGAGCATTGGTTAAGAACTGGCTTGGGATGCCAGAGTGCCCCGGTTCAGATCCCACATATGAGGGCCAGTGACACTGCCCTCCACAGCTAAGATGCTGAACAACAGCTCG